>NC_073724.1:20021800-20329717 GCF_023634155.1 Falco peregrinus
AGAGTAGCTTTTTCCCCTTCATTTTTAAGACTCTATTCTTCCTTTCAGATCTCCTTTTACAAAGTCCTTCTTTTATGAAGCCTTTCATAATTAATCCATCTGAGTAACAGATATCCTGTGTGGTTTCAGGTCCACAATGTTCACAGATTAGGATAGTTTCTAATTTAGGCAAACTTGAAAATGCACAGGATTCAAATCCCACTGAATTAAAGGAAAACACAGTGACTTCACAGATACTGTGACAGAGCATCTCTTTACAAAAAATAGTGTATTTTTTTTCCCCCAAGATGAAATAAAGAAATTTTCAAGCTAAAATTACATAGCAATATTACATATATGGATCAAGAATTTCGGGATTAGTTCTGGCTTCCAGGTGTCTGGGAGTTCTTTTTGGTAAGTGCGCTCCCGATGCTACTTAATGTCAAGATTTAAATGCTGCAGTACCCATAAACTAAACAGCCTCATGAGAAGAGGAGGAATAAAGTTCAAAAGTATTTAAGCTTCCAAATTTTCACAGCTATAAGCCATGGTTTAAAAAGAACTTCCATTCTGTACCAGTGCAAATAATATATAGACAGTTCTGTCCCTAACCCCACTGGCTCCCACCCTTGACATCCAATTATCTCCCCAGACTTCACCTCTGGCTCTGTGACAAGTTACACAATAAGGATGCCCATTTTCAAGTACTTTAAAAGAAATGCATTTTTTTTCCAGTTTTATTTAGGCAAATAAATTTCCTATAATTTTCAGCATCTCTGGACAAACGTTGGAAGAAGCCCTAAGAAAGCTCATGGTATCAAACATCGGGGACGTATTACAAGATACAATCCTTAAACTCCTATTACTTTTGCTTGGGTTAATACCCATTTAGCCCTTTATGCATCACTTCTGAATCTGGCCTTTTCAGTCTAAGGGTACATTTTACATAGAGTAAACTCTGTGTAAATCTAAGTGGTTTACCTACAGCAGCATGAATAACAAAACTCAGAAAAAATGCATGTGCAAACAGTACCAATAAAAATACCTTTTCATGGTGACATAATCAGTCTAAATAAGTAAGTGTAAACTGTATAGGAAGCAAGATACCTTTATATTAGTGCAATTTGAACTGAAACCATACAAGCAGTTGAACTGAAATTCTTATATAAGTACCAAAAAGCACATAAATCAGACAGAAAGCAGCCTACTGGAGGAGGTCTAGATTACTCTCAGGTTGACAGTGCCAATAACAGTATAAAACATTAATTCAGGTCTTGTCTCTGCATGCAGATTCTGTGTCATTTGGTCCTTTCTTGTATTTGGGTGTCATTATCGCACACATACTTACATCAGTACTGCTCCCATTGTGGGCACAGTTCTATCAGCACACAGATGTCTTATGGCAGTGCACGATTTATTTCCATTCGCATACAAAAAGAAGCTAGGCCAGTGATATGGCTATGAAGCTATACCAGCAGACGCAACCAGACCTCACGATTCTCCAGATTCGATGACACAAGTATAATTACAAGAATACAATCTATTTAAGCAGGCAAACCCATAAACTTCCTTAGAGTTACTTCTAATGGGATGTGTGGAGTATGGAAAATTATGACAAGGATGTTAACAGTAGACAGCCCTTCTGACTCTTGGCTGGTTAGTAATCCCACCGTCAATATTTTGAAAGCTATGCACAGGATTGCATTACACCACCTTCATTAGACATCAAAGAAATAGCTACATACATATGCAAGCACTAATAGACATAGCAATGTTTGGTTACTTTTCATATGTTATGTATTACTGACATTGCACCACACTACGTGCCCGGGTTCTCCTCAGAAATCCAGTCACTTCATCAAACCGCTGTTCCTCCATTTCCATCATTTCTCAGAGTATGACACATATCCACACATCTCAGCATCCCACTAGTAACTCTCAAGGCAGTGCTCACTTGCGTAACAGTTGTCTAGGCAAGACAAAGCAGGCTTGTACTTCATGAAATACCTTAACTTTGGGTCAGATAAAATTAGTTTCTTGAAGGGCTGTATTAGTTAAAGGTTGCTCCTAGGAAATCCTTCAGCAGAAAATAAGTGATTCTGAAAACTGCTTATCTGTAAAATTAACTAGCTCCAACACCCCACAGACAGCTGGAAAACAGCTGTTTTCAGGTGATATGGGACCAACGATCCCCGTAAAGGAGGGGAGCAACCTCACTGTGGTCAGAAAGCGGTGGACAGTGATACAGTAAAGCCCCACTCCCTTCAGCCAACTCTGCAACCACATCCAGGCTGCCTCCTCAGCAGTCTATGCAAGGTGCCTACTGAGTCCCAGCTGGGAAGTGGTGGAGAAGCCTTGTAAAGGATCTTGGAAACAAGGTCAGGAAATATTTTCTGGCATTAGCTTCTTTGCATGAAGCTGTGGTTGGGGAGGGATGTCTATGGGTTGCCCATCTTCTGCTAGAGCAGGGCATATATTGGCTATGCTTTGAACAGAGAGCATGTACTGAGCTTTCTGGGTTTTGTTGCAGACTTCAGTCCTCAGTGACTGCATGAGGATGCTTTTTTTAAGCTAATGCTGACACTGCCAATAATCACTTAGGCAGATTACTGAAGACTCAGCTCCATTACGTTCTCAACTCACAGTCTCATTTATTCTTTATTTCTCTTGCCTCCGCATGATTTGAACTTCAATGTAGCATCACATAGTATGTATTATATATATAATTGAAGCCTACCAAGTGGCATCTGTAAGACAAATATTCTGAAAAGTTTGCTGTCAGGTTAACTCACCATCCCCTAGCTACATGGTCCTTCCCAACAGCATGGTTTTGAGTGATGTTATTGAAGATCACATCTGTTTACACTTACACTGATGTAAATCTTTATGGCAAAATTGCTTTTGACTTAAATGTCCTGTAGCTGTACTGGCAAGAGATTATTTGTTACCAGAAACAATAGTTACCTTCTTGGTTTTCCCAGGCACTCTTGGAAAACACTCTCAGAGTTTTATGAAGTAGTTTCTGGGAGTACAGTGTAAGTTTTTATTTCCCTTGTAAATATTTTTTTTTTGTTTTTTGGGGTTTTTTTTGGGGTTAAAAACAGGCCCTGATGTAACGCTGCAATCTCAAAAATCTGTGTGGGTCTTCTCAACTTTTCATACTTAGCTAAAACACTAGGAAAGCCAGGACTCATACAATACTTAAAATCAGCTTCCAATTACTATTTCACTCCGATGTATCACATCTATTTAAAAAATTAATTGCTTGCTCAGATCTGTACACTCATGCAGTTGCCTCCAAATAGTGGCAGAAGCTTTGAAGAATGTTTCTTGATATTTCTAACGAAGGAACGAAGAGTTTGGCCCTTGATCTGCATTACAGTAGTTTCAAAATAGAAGAATGACTAGGAAATGCATTTGCTACGCAGGCGTCAACAGATCTTAAGACTTAAGCTTTGGCAAAGGAATGACTTAGGAAAACTGAGTTGTACATCATACGACTAGTAGTTAATTAGACAGCTTATTAAAGGCCAAGTTTTCTTGGCATTCATATGTACATTAAGAGCAGCTGGCTGTTTGCCATGTATACGTGGCATTGTTGTGAATGAAGATAACCGTTGTGGCACCCTGCTGGAGCAGCTGATTTATTTTACCTGAAATCCTGTGATTTGTGCAGTACACATAAAAACAAGGATCAACTGTTTAGTGAAACCTGATATTAGACCAGAGCCAGTGGACTGGATTCAAACCAGGATTTAAGCACCAATGTGGACAGTTTGGTGGACTGTAAGGGCAGAAGAACAAAACTGGCTCACAGTCCTCTGCTCTTTGAGTTACCTACCCTTCTTAGATAGGCCTTGGAGTCTGTGACCTTATGGGCCCCAAAGTGCCACAGTTCTACGGTCCTGAGCAGCTTAACACTTGGCTTATACTAAAGCTTGATTGGGGTTGAGATGCTCAATGCTTCTCCATCTTTTCCCTGAGGGAAGCAAGCTTACAGACGTTCTCAAATCAGATGTTCAAGAAACCAGCTGGATTAGGCTATCAGGCACAGCTGCACATCACCTTGTTTTAAAGCACAGCTAACAGCTTTTACATCTCTGTGTGTCTGCTTGCTTGCTTTTCTGGTTTCTTGACAACAGCTCATCAGTTAAAGCCTTTGTCCAGCAAGAAGGTGATCCAGCTTCAAATTCCTTTCAGGGAAGAGGATACTCAATAGCATGTCGCTCAGGGGAGTGCACTATGGTCTTCACCAGACCATGTTCTACAGTGAAGGTCTGCACGTGTCCGTGCACGCAGGGAGCTGTGGCTCCTCCTGTGACAGCCCATGTGTGAAAGGTCTCCCTAGCCCAGGCTGCAGTCAGTGCTTATGGCGCTTGGTGAAGGGACCTAATATTTGGTCCCTGTTCCTCAGGCTGCTTCTGTATTTTACAGTGAACAGTCTTGTGGTAAATTACAGAAACAGTCTTCTCTCCATGCTTTGGGAACCCAGAGCGCCTTGCTCTAAGCGGTGCGCTCCAGTCAGCAGCTTCAGGTCACGATTTCTCTCCTTCTCACCATATGAATCTTAAATTACTTGCTAAACAGTGACATAGCTTTGGTCTGAGGGGTGGAAAGTTTCCTTAACACCTGGAACAGCTTACAACCTACCGGTTACGGACCTCTCCTGAGAGGTGGGCGATACAGACCTAAAATCCCTCAAGCAGAGGAAGGAATTAAATACGGCTTTCTGACTTCCTCCAGCAGAGATCCCACCGCAGCCCTGCACAGGGAGGCTGGGGTCAGGCGGTACTTGGGACCCACACATCCACCCTCCCGCACGCCCCTCTGCAAAGTGGGTGAAAGCTGATTAATGGCACAGCAACGCAGAACGGCACACGTGGAGGAAAGTAAGATTCACCCCAACAGAAAGGATTATGGCTATCATCTGGAAAGGCAAAAGGAGCATGAGACCAAAGTTGACAGACTGCAGAACGTGTAATGGAAGTAGGGGCTAACTGGTGAACAAAGTAATGAGGGCATGGTCTACTTTACCCCTCAGCCGATAGTATGACACAATGACACTTAAAACTATGACACTTTGCAATCCAAAATGGTGGAACGCTGCCCCTGCTGTGAAAACTCCTCTTCCTGAGACACTAGTGGGTCCCACTCATGGGGACGGCCAGGTTTGGGCATCAGGGAGAGGGCCTGGCCATCACTGTGAGGTGAGGAAGGACTCACTGGGATACGGCTTTGTCCTCTGGCCATATTTTGAGAGGATTACTGAAGCCTGGTTGCCTTCCAACGAAAACCAGAATGGTGAGAACTGTCATACCTACCAAAACAAAAATCACCTATTTTCCTCCAGTAGTTTTAACTTAAAAATTGAGGCTGTCTTCCTTTAAGGTTAATATGATAAATACAAGCCTGAGTTTTGGGCATTTGAATCTCAAATGTACAGAGCTGTCTTTCTGATTTCTAAATAAGGTGAAATTTAAGAAAACCCAATATATGTGTGGTGTCTTGTTGGGCTCAGTTTAGCACATGCATGCTATACTTGCTGGCTTCAGAAACTACCTCCTCACCAGACTGGATATTTAAGCATGTTCTTATTCTTCCTCTGTATGGTACAGGGACCCTAGAAACTTATCATCCAAGGACACTGCAACAGAGTATTAGAAATACTATTACAAATAGAAATCCTAAACTGTATTAAGCTTTTATGTTCTGAATGGACAGATTAACAATTTTTTTTTTCCCCTAAAGCACAGAAAGAAAATACAGCAGCATTACACAAACCAAAGATTAATTAAAAATACTGACAAAATGCACATAAAGCATTTGGACATCACATGGGGAGGGGAAGGGCAAAGTTTCAGTTATGAAACTGGTGACTTGTGAATAAGGAAAAACGTAGGATGTAAGTTGCCTAACCCATAGTTCCTCTGTGAGGAAACGCCACACCATCTCTGTAGAGTAGTATGAATCACGCTACTTCTCCTGCACAAATTATGTCCCACTTTATTTTCCCCAGGGACATTATCTAAATGTATTAGATTTGCAACAAAACTGGTGACAACTCTGAAACTGATAGATACATCACATTGTAATTTCTTCAGACTAATAATACTAAACATTAGTGAAATATATGCTATTAACCATTGGTGGAGTGATCTGTTTTATTAATGTGGAATAATAATTGTAGGAAGATGATAATGCAGAAAGAAAAAAAAGAAGAAAGAAGAAGAGCCAAAGAAAGCATGTGTGCCATGCAATGAAATTATCATCTATAGAGCTAAGATAATCTAAAGCTTCCTGTTTTATTTCAACAGCACTGTCAGATTGACAGTCAAACTAAATCACACACATGAGACCCACATAATTACTGTGTAGAAAAAGGCAGGCCAGCGGCCTTTGGCTCTAGCAGGAACTTTTTGCTACAGGCAGGCATGATGGTACTATCATAGATTATGCTAACAAGCACTTAGGAAAGTATTTTTCCTTGTTCTTGTTGCCTGTATCTGCTGTGAGAAACATCTATTTTAATTTTCATATGATTCAGAACTGGAGGGGAAGGAAAGTAAGAGAACTGGATTTTGTCCAAATGCATTCAATAGTTAACTTGAAATTTAACTAAGGGTCACTAACGAAAAAGATTGGATGAATTCTAGAGGATAATTGCAGAGCAGGCTAGACCTTGGAAAAGAACAGTTTGAGTTCAAGTGCAGTTTGCAAGTCACATCATGTATGTTTTTCTACTGTGATAAATAACATGGCAAGTATTTTGTTGCACCCATAAAAACCTGAAGACTGAAGATAATCCACTTCCAGCTTCCGAGAACTGTTCATAATAAAAAGGCCTGAAACGGACAAAATTCTAAATTTACTGTTGACTTCACTTCCATTGAGAACAAAGTGAGCTGATCGCCAGAGGAAGAGGGGCTTTACAAGCTCTTTCTCCTCTCCACCACACAGCCGCTTCTCTAGATGGGGCAGAGGACTCACCTGGCCACCAGATGATCAAATCCTTGCATCACCATATTCCACAGAGGATGCTCTGAGGATGCATGCAGCCCAAAAATTTACAGCTGCTGTCAAGGACTCAACTTGAAGAGCAGGGGACCCATGTATTTTCTAAGGCTGTTACGGCCAAGAGCCACCTATAAATCCTATGAAAGCTCTCATTTATTAGAAAATGTTCACCATTTGGTACTGACAAGTCAGACCTCTGTCAGGCTTGATACTGGCCATCATGGATCAAAACAAGAGATTGAGACCACTGGGAAAATATACTTCTCCTTACTAGATTTTGGGAATTCAAATAATCACTCTGGGACCCAGCTAAGTTTCTGCAATATTTAGGGATAGATAAGTTCTGCGTCCACTGAAGGTTTTCACAATCTCCTACACAGGTGATAATAATGACCCAACACGTTACTGTAGTTTTCATTGCAGTTACAAGGTAAACATAGGATTCACTGGAGCTAATGGACAGCTACGTGGTCCTTGCCGCCACTAATAAGCAATACAGAGCCTTAAAATAGCTTTAACATATTGCCTGTATCACCCAAAACTGAACTCATGTTCGTATTTATTTACTATTTGCTGTGCTCTGCAGCAAGATTGCTTTAAAGCCCTTATCAAATTAAATACAGGTTATGACTGAAAGTGAGTTGATGTTTTAATCCAGAATCAGTAAATCTCCTTCTAAAAATCTTTTTGCATGGGAAGTACTTCCTAGTATGAATGAAGATGATGATAGTAACTTAAACTGCCAGCACTAATTTTATAATAAGGGAGAGCTGCCAGCACATTTGTAGTCCATCAATTGTTTTTAATTTATCTTTCAACAGGTAATGGCAACAGAAGAGGAGGAAGTGATGGTGCTGAATTCTGACAGGACTCTTCCTTTATAAAGAACTCAAGGAAAGCTACTATCTTTTCAGGGAGCCTTTTTTTGGTGTCAGAAATAACATCCAAGTGAATGTCACTTCAGAACAAAGATAATTATTATATTAGAGACTTGTATGGCAACAGGCATGCATAATTTAGATTCTAACTACACATAAACAGTTACATACAGCTGAGGACTTGCGTTTAGCTGACAAATGATTTGCAAATATTTTTCTGTTGACGCAGAGACACAAAGTTCAAGGTGGCCTCAGTTAGTAAACAAAGATGGAAAATTTACCTCACACATTTACCCCATGCCTAAAACCCAAGCCATTTAGAAGAAGACATCTGGATGTTCAAAAATTAGCATGACGATATTCAGAGCCCATCAAAACATGCAGCCATGGCTTGGCGTCTAGTAGCTAAGCAACGTACTTTATACATTCAAAACATAGTTGTAAAATGTGGATCCTCCTGCCAATTGCTGACACTTCCATTGAAAAGCTAAACTGGAAAAAATCTCTCTTTAGTTCAAAGTGGGGTTGTTTTCTCTGGGAAACATCTCTACTGCTTTTTCATCCTTTAACCCTTTTTGAGTTTACATTCCAAGAGGAGCAAACAGATTCATGTTGACATTTTGAGTGTAAGCATATAAAAATCGTGTGGACTCACACATACTCCCTGCAAAGAACATCATGAACACATGTAGCAAGAAACTACAGCCTTGTTCTTACTGAGTCAAATACTGACATGTAATGCCAAACAATGTGCGTGTGCACACAGCAAACCATTAAAGCAGATTAAGTTATACTGAATTGCACTGCAGAGCTAATCCTATAGTTAAACCTGTTAAAATGTAAACCAAGAAAACGGAAGCCTGTGCTTTTTTCTTGCAAAGCATTTGCATGCCTAAGTAACAGTGCAAGCAATATCTGCATTGTAATAGTGGAAGGAGACCACAGGAACGGTGACATTTTGTTTAGTTATGTACTACTTACATGCAAAAGACGTAACTATGCATGAAAGATGCATTGCTCATGAGTCTTTGAAAGTAGATTACTGATTAGCAGAACACTCTTATTCTGGCAGGAGGGCATCCATGCAAAGAATTACAGACAAGCATCTGTAAAGCAAATGCACTTTAAATTCACATCCTATCTCAATCCAAATTAACTTAATAATTGATGTTAAAATTCACAGTCTGCCACCCTAAGAGTTTCTGAGTTGTAATAAATCCCAGGGAAATAAATGGGAATACTGGCGGAGAAAAACAAACTTTAGCGAAAAGTGATGGATTCTGGCCCCAGCTTAAATAATAAGCTGTTCAAAAGGATGTTTACAGCAAAAAGGAAGAAGAGCATTCTGACCCAGCCTAGCTAGCCTGTTTTCATTCAGATTATCGCGATAACAAAATGAAAGCTTGCAAATTAGACTGACGGACTTTAAACTGCTAAAAAAGGCTCCTGCTGTACAAGTGATGCCTGACTGACACAGAACCTAATGTTTCAACTATTTACAGCTATAAAAGCAAGCCAGGCGCTTTTTTTCCCCCTTCTGGAGCAACTCCTTCCACAAACCATCCAAAGCATCCTTTTTGGCTGGCTCCTATGATGTAGAAAAGCAGGAGAACTCAAATGAACGGAAAGTCATGCAGCTATTTTTTTCGTACTTGGGGAAGGGAAAAAAAGAAAACACCAAACCCAAACCACTAAAGGGATATTCTTACAGAAGAACTTCACTGCATAAACTCTGCCACATGTCTACTAGAGCAATGTCCCTTAACGACCTCTGGCAATGCAATTAATTAACCAACTGGGCAGGGAGCAAGGCACAGTTCTGCATGGGTAATACTAGCCAGATCTGACCCACAGTTGATCAGGACACCTATTTTTCATTTGGGGAATGAGAAAGAGACTGAACCCCTTAGTACCAGCCCAAATCAGTCAACTTCTGCAGCTCTGTTTACCTGCGGTTTGCATTTATGTCCTACCCTTGAACCACAAGTGCTGCTGGCTTCCAGTGTGGCAGAGCTATTCTTGCTGGAAATAGCATCTCAACGCACTCAACATGGAAGTTGTGTGTACTTTTAAGGTGTTATCCACCATTTTCACTATCAGGTTTGTTTGGGGACTGATTAAGGCTAAAGAGTGCTATCAGCCCTTTTTGCCTGGACCACCCTTGCAGAGAGAGAGGGGCTGTGTGTGAAAGACCTCAATGCGAAAGCCAGAACAACGTCACTTCTCAAGCACAGACACATCAGGCAGCCTCAGACGAGTCCCCCAACCAGGCAAATTACTACCTCTCCACCTTGGCAGGAGTCCCAGCACTGCACTGGCACAAATGACAGTGAACCCATAGTGGGGATGACCTTGCAGGGGAGGGGGCACACACACAACCGCATACCCCATTTGTTGGGTTTTCAATCCCTTTTCCATCCCTGGCAGCTGTGCACATGGGTGCTGGTCCCCGAGACGCCATGCAAACCAACAGAAAGGCCAAAGGTGTGAGTGGGGAGGCAACCGCCGGGCAACGCAAGGCAACGTGGCTGCAGGGCCACCAGGCCGGCTTGCCGCAGCCCAACCACCCCGCGAGACATCGTTCGAGGGACACCAAGTTGCTGTCAGCTGTGGTGATGCCTACCTCGCGGGTGAAGAGGATGGCGGCATCGTAGTGCTCGTCATGGTCGTCGTCGAGGCGGTTGTGCTGGTGCTGCCACTTGCAGAAGTTCTTGAGAGTGGTGGCGGCATTCCTGTTGACCTCCAGCCCCTTCTCCTTCTCGCCCAGGGCCACCACCTTCACCACGGCCAGCCGGACGTGGTTCTCCAGGCTGGCGTGGGCGTAGAGCCGG
This sequence comes from Falco peregrinus, assembly GCF_023634155.1. NCBI lineage: Eukaryota > Metazoa > Chordata > Aves > Falconiformes > Falconidae > Falco > Falco peregrinus. The sequence goes on from NC_073724.1 coordinate 20,032,503, forward strand.
GAGGCGATGGAGGCCAGGGTGAGCAGGTAGTGCTGCAGCCCCTTCCCGTACTTGCGCACCATGGAGGCGTCGGCCACCAACAGCAGCTCCACCTGCCGGGCCCGGGAGACGGAGCGACGCCGCCGCCGCCGCCGGCCGTCCCCCGCCGCCGCCCCGGCCGGGTCGCGGGTCTCGCAGCTGGTGCGGGCCGGCACCGTCTCGAAGCTGAAGCGGTCCCTGAAGAAGAGGTGCGGGGCGCGGGCCGGGCCCTCCCCGTAGATCCGCGGCCCGGCCGCCTCCCCGCCCCGCCGCGCCGGCCTGACGGTGTAGCGGGAGCGGCCCACGGCGAAGAAGCCGTCGAGGCCGCCGCAGAGGTTGAAGACGGCCAGGGAGCGCGGGCTGCCGTCCACCGTGCCGCGGTAGTAGCAGCGCGGCGGCCCCCCGGCCCGCGGCGCCCGCGCCCCCACCGCCTCGTCGCGCTCCAGGTCGAGGAGGAAGCGCTGCCCCCCGGCGTACAGGACGTAGCCCGCCTTGCCGCCCCCCGCGTAGGTCGGGTCGAGGCGCCGCACGACGCCGCCGGCCCCGCGGGGCGGCGGGGGGCGGCGGGGCGGCCCGGGGGGAGGGCCGGGCCGGGGCCGGGGCGGCGGGGCGGCGGCGGGGGGTGGCGGCGCTCCGTCGTCGGCAGGTGCCGGCGGCTGGGCCAGAGCGAGGTGCAGCCCGGCGGCCAGCAGCAGGGAGAGCAGCTTCGGGAGCATGCCTGCCTGGCCGGCGGGAGCGGCCGCAGCGGCGGTGATAATTAATAGTAGTAATAATAACAACAGGAGTTGGGGAGGGAGGTGGAAGGAGCCGGTCGGCGGAGTGCAGCAACGTAGTTAAGGGAAGGAGAGAAGGGGGAAGGGTGGGGGGGGGAAGGGGAAAAAAAGAAAAAGAAGAAAAGTTCTCTCTCCCAAACTCGAGTCAAGTGTGAGTGGGAGCGAAAAAAATGTCAACAAAAGCCGGTCGCGTGTGAACTTTGTGTTTCTCTGCAGGGAAGAGCCGGGAGCACATGGAAGGAGAGAGAGAGAGGCAAAAAAAATCCCAAATCACTGCTGCTGGGGAGGCGGGGGTGTGGGGGGGAAAGGGAGAAAAAGGAGGAGAGGAGGCTCGGACCCGGCAAGTAAAGAAGTTTGAGCACTTCCCACTCCTCTTCTAGTTCTCTGCTGTAGTCACCGGATCATCACCAGCAGCAGCAGCAGCAGCAGGGGCAGGGGGCAGGTCTGCTGCGACTCGGCACTTTCTCGGGCTCCGGTGGGCTCCCTTTCCTTCTTTTCCCCCTTTTGTTTTGAAGAGAAGGAGGAGAAGGGCAGAGAAGAAATTCAGGCACCAAAAACCGCCTCGGTCGTCTCCGGTGAGATGGTTAAAAAGGAGAAAAAAAAAAAGGCAAAAAAAAGCCCAAGAAGCGGAAAACGTCCCGGATTTTTGTAAAAGCCCCCTCCCTGTATCTTTTCTGTTGTTGTTGTTGTTATCCCCAGTCTGTCGATGTGAACAAGAGGAGAAGGGAGAGAAATGTGAAGATGAGAGGAGGTGGAACAATGAATTTATAGCGGAATGCCATCCTGCAATGGCAATTTCAACAATTCGTCACTGCAGGCTGCCTCTTAAAGGGAGAGCTTCAAAACCACCACTCCCACACTTCCTTCTCATTTAATCAGACAGAGGGAGAAACTTGAGGGGAGGGGGAAGGGGGGGCCTGCGGGGGGAGGAGAAAAAGAGGGAGCGGGAGCGGGAGAGAGGGAGGCAGGAGAGGGGAAGAGCGGGAGGAAGCCGGGGAGGGGAGAGAGACCGGGAGAAAAAAAAATACGCTTGTGTGTGAAAAACGCAAGGTTTCCCTCGAGTCGCTTAAAGGCACAGTCACCCGGGTTCGAGATGTCACGGCTGGCCGCGGACGGTGCCGCCCGCTTACCTCGCGTCCTGCCCGCTTCCCCGCTCTCCGCCTGCCGCCGCCGCTCGTCCGCGCTGTTCGCTGGGGGGGGCGGTTTACCCCCGGCTCTCGGCGGGGGGGAGCAGCCGGGGCTTTCCCCAGAGCGCCGGGGATGCGGCGCGGCGGGGGGCGGGGGGCGCGCCCCCGTGTCCCGGCGGGGCCCCGGCCGCTGCCCCTTCCCGGGCCGGCGGCAGCACCAAACTTCCTGCCTTTGTCTGGGCCGCCGCGGCGCTGCACCCGGCCTGTCATTAAGTCCCGGCAAGCTGTCATCTCGCTCGGGCGGCCGGCGGTTTCCCCCGAGGAGCAGAGAGGGCGGGAAGAGTTAATGCTTGCTCTGACCTTTTGAATGACTCCCGATACTTAGATCATCCCCCCCGCTGACTGACACACACATCCACTCACCCTATCCCCTCGCCTTCCTTCCCCCGCTTCGTGCTCCCGCAGGGACACCACAAAGGGCAGAGGTCTGCACGTACGTTTTCGTCTGCCCTTTCCACCTTAACGTTGCCCGCAGAGCGAGAGGAGGCTGGCACACGGCTCACCCTCTGCCGAGATCAGGGGCTGGAAGGGGGCTGGAAGGCAGCCTGGGCTCCGGGAAGGTGAGAGGAGCGGGACCCGCTGCCGCTTTCCTCCTGCCGAGGGGCGCGACGCAGCATCCCCAGGTGCCTGGGCTTGCACCGAGCCAAGCACGGACGCATGGCGAACACCAGACTTATCTCCTGTTTCCTCTCCGCATCCCAAGACGCGTGCCGGGAGCAAGTGCTCTCTAGCTGCAGGACTCCAAAGGGGACGCAGCTCTCCCATCTCGCCCTAGCCTGCAAACGGCACCTCGGTCCCACCACCCTACCGACAGGGGACTGATGTCCCCATGTGCAATTTGCTTTTGCAATGTGCGCAATGTGCAGATGCGCTTTGCAGAACCAGGACCGTGGCGGTGGGATGTGCAGAGAATGGCGGAGCAGCACCTGCCTCCAGCTTCCAGAGGCTGCTTTGAGAGGAACACTTCTGATCGCTTCTGTAAAGAACAGGTTAACTACTGCAACAGACGTTTCAGAAATTAATATTCCAATGTAAATGATTACATTAACATAACCCTGAGGTTATACTTGTGAAATATTTAATGCACCAAACTTCTGCAGGTGTTCTTTCTTCTTTTTCCATTTTTCCGGAAATGGTGATACCTGCGAACATAAGTTCATTTCTCAGCCTCCTGGTATTTCTTTTTCTACATTTCAGTATTTTATTATCATCAAAAATCCTTGACTGCAGTCAGTAACTTCCAAAATCAAGAGTTATAGATCAGGAGGGTCACGTGACATTTTTGGGGCATTGGTCCAGGGCTATTCAATATTTTAAAATGTAAACATTTTCTCAGTTACTTTAAACTAGTTACAAAGTTAAGACAGTCAAAAAAATTTTAAAGGGAGGGAAAGATAAGGTGGCGGCATATTCTGATTAAAAAAATAACCTGTAATTCATTTCCCTCTTTGTCTTGGATGGCTTTTACTTTTCATTGGGCCCAGTAGATCTCTGTTCAGCACCAACAATGTTTGTATTGACTTCACTGGGACCTGGTCAAGTCCTGGATTTGCATATATGTCTGGGTCCAAGCTCCCAGATACCTCTGGGAGAGGTGCTAAAGATGACATCTAGGATAAGGAATGCAATTTGGATAACAACCTCAGAAACTCTCGTTAAAAAGTGATAGTTTGTCAATGAAAAGGCATATGGTGCACCAGAGGCCGGTGTAAGGTTCTCCCATGCTACAGCATAGTTCCAATTGTCCGGCCGTACAGCCTAGGAAAAACGAATGCTTAGAAGTGTTCATGGGAATTGAATGGTGCATGTCACTGCTCTTCTCTTGTGTTATCTTTGATTTCCCAATTGACAGAAAAAGTTGGCCAAGCTTCCACAATGCCCTGTTTCACCAAGCAAGGATCTAGGTTTTCTGGGAAGGTACAAATTAGCCCATGCAGATTACCCCATAGAAAATGAAGTCTTTCCTATTTACATTTCAAAACTGTAGTAACTCAGCAGGGCAATAATGGAAAGATAGGTCAGTCATGCCTCATGCAACAAGAGGAACCCTCTTCTAGTATGAGAGTCTTGAAGTGTAAGGATCAATTACTTAAATGAATAATCTTATTTTTCCTCCCAGTTTTGCCCTCTTAGCCTCTCTTTACAGTTGCAGCATTGCCTTTAAACAGGAAAACCTCTTAGCATGTCCCAAGTTTAGGTGACACTAAATCCTTGTCAAACAGTTCTGACCTGGAAATCTCAAAAGCTAACCTTTCCCAGCTGAGAGACAGAGGACCACAAATCCTCAATTAGCTTTAAGGCCCAGCACAAGTTTTGTACGCTTTGGACCAAATTAAGTCCTGATGTAAAAAGCCACAGTCCTCTTGAGTCTCTGGGAGCTGCAAACTGCTTTCATTAAGGTTGTGTTTCACCCCGGGTTTGTCCATGAAACCCTTTAGGATCCTTCAGGTATCAGCCTTGGCAGCTGGGGACTCCTGATTATGTACTCTTCTAGGCACATAAGAAATACTGCTTTAAGCATTATAAACACTCACATGAAGGAATAGCTTGAGAGACATCGAGATACTGACAAAGTCACTGATCATTTTATCCACATGTCCTTCAAATTGTGTCATCACCTCTTTTTCAGTTCTCAGTTGCATTACTGGGGTAGAAAACCATGAAACCCAGGTGTCAACAAATTAGTCCTGTGTCTGCGTACTGCTCCCTGATAGCAGTCAAGGCCTAGTAGAGATGTCCTACTCAACACTGACTGTTTTTCAGCTTTAACTTAGCTCTTCCTCCTTGAAAATTAAAAAAAAAAATTCTGCTCAACATTTATTGCTCTGGTGTTAGGAGTGTCTGACATTTCTGTGTAATTGCACTGGACAGATAGCAATTACTATGGAAGATACTAGGTTTTTTTCTATAAAATTATAGGAAGAGACAATAAAACAGAAGAAATTGCATGCTTAGCATGTTCTAAAGTAATATCAACCGAACAGGATTTGATAGACTTGTGATCAACACTGGCCTATAGCTGGGAACTGGACCCAGGCTTGGGTAAGTTCCTATCCAAGATCCTACCTGTAGCAACACACTTCTTATCATGGGACAGCTTTGTCCCTCCTGAGAAATGAAAGCCTCTATTAACTTTATGTGACATTTTTAATATACCTGTCGGCAAGATCAAGCTTACCTGCAACAGGAGGCTGTTTGAATCTTTGTTCCCCAGAAATCTATTAGTGATACTTTGCTGCTTCTCAAATCCACCATGGTTTATTGGTCTTGCCAGCAGTTTTAACAGTACAAACATTATGATTATAATGTTCAAGTCTATTTGTTTTAAAGCTTTCCTATGGGGATGCATTAAACCCACTGAGGACATTTATTTCTAAAGTGATCATTACTATATAAAATATTCATTATAAGTAATTTTGCAAAGAACTCTTAAAGATGAATATTTTTGGTTACTGTTCTGGAAAGGACTAGGTATACTGGCATTTGAAGTAAGTTATGCAGCCTTTGACTGTCACCCTAGGACAGTGGCATAGTCAACATTGTCCCTTATTTGGACTATGTGTCTTTACGTAGCTTGAATGCTATGAAAACCCTTTCAGATGGAGACCTGCTGGCAGTTGTTATGACTGACTCTTAACTTGCTTGTTGATATTGAAATGGGTTTGTGGTTGATAAATAAGCCGACATCACCATTATTGGTGTTCCTTCCTGCCAGTCTCACCAGATGTGTTGGGAACTGAGTGCTTCTGGAGACGGAGCTAACTTCTTCGTCCTTCTCATATTGCATGTTGCAAAGGCAGTAGCGGGAAACTTGCTGTGGGCTGCACATTCTCCCATTTCCGTGGCTGGCATTTCGTCCACACACAGCTGGCATTTCTGAGGAGTCCAAAGTTTTGGTAGGTCCTAAATTATTTATTTAAAGGTCAAGTAACATCTACCTCAAAAAAACAATTCAAAAGTATTTTCACAATGTAGGCACAGGCTGGTGGTCCTCAGTGCGCAAGTTCCTGGATGGCATTAGCCAGGTTGTGCCTCTGTGCCCCTCACAAGCCACCAGTGTGTATGACCACCACCTGTAGTTGTAATTGGCCAGGTTTAGAATAAAAACATCTTCAGTTATAATAAAATCATGAACTAGGTTTAGAATAAAAATATCTTCAGTTATAATAAAATAATGGACTTAAAGCAGTCGTATTTGGTAAGAAATGTAAGTCTTTTTGGTGTGAAGCACTGTAGCTTTAAGGCAAAATGTTTTACTTGCTTCTTTATGGTCAATGACATCTTCAAGTACAGCCATGTGGGACTGAAGGAGACGCCTTTGGCTTGGGGTTTATGTTTTTATAAGTGGCATGTGTAAGTAATGTATCAAGTATATAACAGTTCCAGCAGGCTGAAAATTTTACATTTGACATCAGCTTCATTTTTCTGTAAGATCTAAGGGGGCAGCTGTAAGTGGTACAGTGTTAAAGCTGGGTTGGGCACCATTTAAATAGCTGTATTGTTTTAGTGTAACAACACAAGAATATTGTGAATCTGTGAGTACCGTATCAAATTAAAATAGGAAACTGAGGCATGGCTAGAAATCAAATTCTTAGGGTATCCACTTATGGAGGAGGAAAAGAGATATCTGCAATAATAACCGTATATAGAAATTTATCACATAATGAATGTACCTCTTGCCTGCATAGCAGGATCCAGAGGAGGGGCGAGTTTACTGATCAAAAGAAGCTATGACATTGTCCAGTCAGGAGGAAAAGGAGGCGTAAATGACAAATTCTGTTTCCTAGGTATTGACCTAGAGAGTAGACTGGAATGGGGTCCTCACATTCCTGCAACTGTTGCAAGAAATGAACTCACATAAACCATAACACAAGTGAATAATTGTGACCATTGAACCTACTATGATTTTTGTTTAAAAACACATGTTGGGTGGAGGCAGTGCTCTGCAGGAAGTATCAGATGTTAGTATAGCATCAGACCCTTATCCTTTTTTTTTTTTTTCTGAACAGCAGCAAGATAATCAGAGAAAGGCTAAGATGTTAAACTTCCCTTATAAAAAATTGTTATAAAAATGCATTTTAAAAGTGCAAGATATGCACATGATATATTCTACAGCAGTTCTTTCAGAAGACTAGAAGGCCTGAAAAACTCTGGAGTCTAGTTTGTACGAGGAGCGGCAGGCATTTAATTAATCTCAGTCCTAGAATTTTACAGCCAATATGTGGTCTCTGAACATCTCTGCTCTAGTTAGCAGAACATCTGTAGTAGAAAACCAGAACTTGAGTAAATCCAAGTATTCTTGCGCCCCTCCAAACCTTACCGCTTTTTATCATTATTTCTTTAAATATTTTTCCAAAGATTTGTATGTTCAGCTTCTCCCTGTCCTCCCAGCTCCATTCATGAATCTACCTTTTCAGCCAGCTATGTCCCTTAACATCTTTAATAAGCCATGTCTAAACAAAAACTAATTCAATACTGATTTAGTAGGCTCATTTCCACCCAAATCTTGTTTGTTCTTTTTTGCACATAGGCTGAATATATGTTCTTGCATATATTCTGAAATAGCTGGATCTGAAATACCGGGCCAATTATATTAAAAGAAATACCTCACATGTTCTTTTTTTTTTTTTTTCTTTTTCTTTTTTTTTCAGTCAAGTTCTCAGTTGATGCAAATTGGGATAGTTCCATGTGGGCAAACTGTTAGAGGCATAGCTTTATGAATTTACACATCTATAAATGATATTCCAGTACTGTAGGTGGAATATCTTTTTCCATGTCATCTGAGGCATAAACCAGAAAATGTACTCCCCTAGACTTCAAAGTCCAAACTGTAAGAGTGATTAAAGAGAAATTTAAAACAAACATTCACTTGCCAGATCTCACCTGGCATTAATACACACGCTGCACCACTTAAGATATCAAGTTCTGGTTGCCGTGTGCACAGATTTTTCCATCTGAATCCTGGTTGCCCTGAAACTTGGGCAGAGAGGACTATGCAGGTCCTCTGAGGCAGGAGCCGGGGGAGCGCTGTCAGGTGGCACCACTGCCAGGCTCAAAGCTTCATCTGGCTTGTCCCCACTCAAAATAGAAATCTTTGCCATGAAAGGAAAACATGGAGACCCTGCAACTTGCTCTCCCCACAGATACTTCTCTAACATTAAGCCCCGAGTGGGATCATTTTGTGAGCACTTCTTTGTCTTGTATGGTGTCTAAGAAGGCACGTAAGTGCACACAGGGTGCATTAGGGTATGATCATGGGTGTGCTCTGGGAGTGACTTTCCCTATCACCTCCACTTTACTGTGCTTTGGTTTGCACCAGGTAGGGGGCATGGAGCACACAAACAGGATTCCTTTGGGATGAAACTAAACCAGAATATATGTTCCCATGGACGTACAAGGCACAGGACTAAATAAATCCACCTAAAGGCATACTGAGTAGATGTCACATCCTTAGCACCAATTGTTATGCTGTCCAGATCGCCTCCTGTTCAGCTGCACTGCTTCCTAGAGTGGAGAGTCCTGCTACTGCTGTTGAACGAACATCAGAAGGACACAAACAGGCTGCAGTGTCAGCTGAGGGTTACACAATATTCCTTGTCAGATGCAAACGTTTTAGACACTTTTGCAGGCTAGGATGCTGTATGAAGAAATTATAAGAGAATACATATGTCAGACAGGGGACTGGTCTTCTAAATGTATTCTACTCTCTTCAGCAGTGGAAAGCATACATTTTAATGATTAGCACATATCTTGTAATGCATGCGCTTCCGCCAAAGGGGCCAGGAGGTCCATGTAATATTTAAATGCTACGTTAGTCTTATTTTAAGGGCTTAAATGGGTCTCAAAGGGTGCATAAGGCTTATGCTGGCCTTGGGCATAAGGGCACAATTCACCCTGAAAGAAGAGACCAAACATAAGTCTCATCACAGCTGCAATATTCATTTCTGGAATGCACCCAGCAGGTCTTATCCAAGCCACTACAGACAGGCAGTTTGAGTTTTTCCAGTTCCTAATGATTACACAGTATCCTGGAGTCAGTTGGACAATTTCCACTGTGAGTGAAACTCTTTGTATTTAATATCCCCCTAAAATAAAAGTGGTATAAGAGAAGGGCCTCAGTACTTTTCTTCTTTTATTTCTTTTTCTTCTTTTATTGCTGTTGTTGAAAAGGTTTAGCCCACAGGGATTGGAGCACTGGGCAAAACTACAAAATATGCAGTACATCCTGTTACACCAAAGTAGGCAGATCCTCTCCCCTAACAACCAGGCTGGTATAATGGAAGACTTTGTCTACTTTTCCTGACCATACGGTACTATAGCTTGCACATTATTTCATTATGGTTTTCATTTCAGGAAGTTAAATGGTGGAAATCACTAAGCATCGTGATTCCATTTTCACCATTGTTCCAGGAGGGGGTGTGTTTAAAAGGAGTGGGTAAATCTCCCTGGAGCTCTATTACATGATACTGCAATGTACTACAGGAAATTATTTCCCTCTTTACTAGACACCCAGAATATCATCAAATAATAAGTCTTGAAATTTTTCAGCATGTTGCAAAGAAATTTGCAAAGAAATAAACAAATGAAGTGCCTAGCACATATAACATATGGACAGAGCAGAGAATAGTTTGATCTTAAGTTGATCTGAAAAACTTGTCCTTTCAAGATCCATCTATCATGATCTTAAGCAGGAGAAAAAACAGAGCAGGTCCACTAGATAACAACACTACCTCCATTATACATCATGCTACAAAATGTCATTCTTATCTCTTGTGACCTGGAATAGATTTACATAGCAGTATAAAAAACACATGCACCCATGGAGGCAGGCTACCTTTCAAGGTGTTAGGAGAACAGGGCAAAAACCCTCTAAATCAACCCAAACGTTTGCTCTTCTATGTAGTAAGAGCTACAGAGATTTCATCATGGCCTCAAGGCTGTTTCCCAAACTACCTACCCTCTCTCAGAACCCTTTGGCTTCTCTGCTCCCTTGTCTGCAATATTTTCAAATTTTTTTTGTCCCAAGAGGACATTTTGAAATGTGCATGGCATGGTCCAGATCATAACCACACTAGGCAACCTTTCCTCCCTGATGTTTACTGGGTTTTATATTCTCCAGTATGAACTGAAAAATGTGTGTACTCAAGCCCTTGCCAATGAACAGCGTGACTTTCCATGGTTCATAAAAACTCACCCATCCCCGGTGTGGGAAAACCTTATCCTCTGCACAGAGCAGGAGTTCACTACTTCAAAACACAGAAACCATATGGTGACATGTTTTAAAAGAAAACATAACAAAATAATGTCCCACCCATGACCCTTCCCAACAAAACCCCACCCTTTTCATCCTGGAAAACTGACCAGTGCAATCACCTGGTCTACCACAGGGTTCCACCTGCTGTTGCTTGAAGAAGGATGAGTGTTAGCACCGTGTTTGTGTTTGGCAGCTATAAGTCAGCCTGTTGTCAGCCTTGCCATCTCCTTCTCTGGTCACTGACTTATGCCCAAGGTGGGGAGAAAGCAGAGGACATTAAAGGGCAGTTTGTGCTTGTGCCTCTTCCCCTGTTGTGGCAGGGAAGCTCTTAAAACTGAACCTCCAGCTGTATGTGCAGGAATGTGCACACAAAGTTTGGAGTCAATGGATGTTTGGGCTTGACAAGGGCCACGTGTTCACACCCAAAATACTCAGCTTGACGCATCTATGATATTTCCAGGGAAGAACGACAGCCTTTGGTAAAGTGTTCCGATGTTTATTAACCTTAATTGTTGAAAAGTTGCATCCAACTTCTAATCTGAATTCTTTTAGATAGTGCCCAGCCATCACATCTTGTTAAAATTTTGCCTGGTAGTCAGAAGAATCTGCTACTTCTTTTTCCTAGTGAGTAAAATTTTAGACAATAGCCATGTCCCTCTAACATTTCTTTGGGAGGCTAAAACATAATAAGGACCTTGTGCCTATCAAAAGATCAATTTTTCAGTATTTCAGTTATTCTCAGGGTCTGTGCCTTAGCCTCCTTCAAGTTATCAAAATTCTTTCTACGCTGTGGATGTTGCAGCTCAACAAAGCAGTGCTGTGCAGTGTAAAATACATGTACGACTTGACTTGCCAAACTCTGTTGGGCAGAGCACCGCACCAGAAACTCACAGCAGCTTCTCCCTCTGCTGTTACAGGGTCCCTGCTTCTCTGGAGAGAATGTTCCTCTTCTAAGATCATGGCTTGCAGTCTTTGTTTCCAGATGTACTGCTCTGTTCAATACTTATTCTTGAGGATTTTAAATTCTTCATGTCAGTGTCCAGCCCATTTTAAAACTTAGACTGCCTCCCAAACTTATTTTATGATTTTATATTGATTTCCACATCACTGATAAAAATATTAAATTGTGTTGTGCCAAGAATTGTGTTCTTTGGTATGCAGCAGAAAAGCCTTGCTTGATAATAAGCGTTTCTTTACATCACACGTTGAGGTTTATCACTTTCCAATACAGTCAACGTTCGCTGCATTTTTTCTACGCCTAGGCAAATCCACATGAACCACACTGAGCAACTACACTGTAATAAAGCTGAATAACAGTGCTGTGTCATATAGTCACTTCCTTCTTCTTATCCTCTGTCTGCTGGAGCATTTGTCATTCACGCCCAGGGCTGCCACCTAGAATGTCACTGCTGAGGTCCCACAGAATGAAGTCAGGCTTCCTGAGTGGCACTGACAAAGATGTGACCTCACACCACCTCTGTTTTGTCTGCTCATACGTGTTCCTACGCAGAGTGCTCAGATAGCACGTCCCTCCTGTACTTCACAGAGACATAAAAACCCCTGTCCTTTCCTGTTTGCATCTTCTGAAGAACTCTTGGGAAATTCTCATTGCAGTTTTTTTTAGTCTTACTTAGAACATCTGTCTACACTTTTATGTGATCTTTAACTGATCACTCCATTCATTGGTGGACTTCAGACAAATTTCTAGTGAAGAGCAATATAGCAGTCTCGGTGTTGGGTTTTAAGTATTATGGAGAAAACACTTAGTGGGTGAGAAAAATCTGCATATCCTTGACAAAAAACCTTAATGCATACCACTGTGCAAAAGCTGTACATTTCCTTGGAAGTGAGGGCTGAGTGAGGCCCTATATTCTGTTGTGGGTTTTTTGGGGTTTTATTTTTTGTTTTTAATCTGTATGTTCATTTACAGTGACATGGAGTAATCCCCACTATAACTAGCCAAGGAATTATGATGCAGCAGTCTTGCTCCCAGTTTACACATGTTGAAGTTAATGACTGCACAAAATGCAAGGCAGTGGCATATCAGACTGTTCTCTGCAATATAAACCTTGTGGACCTTTTCTCCTCTCTCATTGGGCTAAACCTGTTTTAACAAGCACCTGGAACGGTTCAGCTCACATGTTCCTGCTCTGTAAACCCAGAGTGACTTCTTTACATGTTTCTCTTGATTAAGTGACTTGTATGGGGCAGAGGCAAGATTCCAAAACAAAGCAAGCAGATGCTGTGGGTCTGTGAAAGCCACATGAAGTTGGAGCTCCGATGGCTTTCATTAAATTGTTGTGTAAGTACCCGGTATTCACATGGCCTGATGAATTCTAGTAAACTCTGCCATTATTTTGAGTTTCAAACTCTTTCTGCAGATTTGAAGGCACTATGTGTGCATGTATATTTGCCTCCATAAGCTGGGGATTTTTTTTAATTTTTTAATTTGGAAAGCAAAATGCTCTTATTTTCTAGCCTCTTTACACTTTGCTGGGCTACCAGGAAACACTAGGAGGGTTATTGGTCAACAGCTCTTATAGTAAAAGTTAGTAATGTTTCCCAGTAGTAAATGTTGTGGGAAAGACATGAATTCTTTTCAGGTTCTGAATCAGATTCTTTTTTTCCTTCAACCCATTCCTCAGATCCGGGGAATTCCAAAAAGAAGGGTTTTCACACTGAAACCAAGCCCATCTATATTGTTAATGGAACTGTCAAACTACTGTTTTTACAATGTGTGATTCAGAGAACTCAGCCACCCACACGCTAACGGTAACCACAAGAGGCAACACTTCAGAGCATCCTATCTGAGAACCCATCTATATGGACATTTCAGACAGACCTGAGGCTCCTTTTCTTATGCTTCGAACTGCCTGGACATGAGCCAGCTCTACTTGGAAGTCCTGCAGACATGTTAGCTCAGTTGTGTGTTTGAGCTAATATCAAAGCCCTTGCAATCATCTGGGCTGAGATGATGCCTTGTAGGTAAACCTCAGTCCTCAGGTGATTCAGAGTTTTGTTGCCTCCGTGGATGTCAGGAGGAATTTTGCTTCAGAAGAAAAACACGTAAGGGAATATGTGTTTTTCTGCCATCTGTTGTGCATGTAGCATGACCATTGCTCTTGCCCAGCAGATTTTTCTACAGAACCAATGCTTAGTCTAGAGCCAGTTTCAGGGAGCCTCTGTGCACCTAGCAGCCTCCTTGTTGAACACGAAGCAGCTCACTAACAACCCCCACCCCGGCCCGTCTTTCTCTCCCTTACTTTGTACCCACTCAGGCCTGGCCAAAATCCAGTCCTCAGCTGAAGCCTGTATGACTTCTTTCCTAGTGCACACACCTTACAAATAATAAATAAATAAAAAAAGTAAGACTTGCATCAGAATCAAAACAACCAGAAACCCCCTGCCTGCAGTCACGTGTCACACCCAGAAGCAGTATCAAGGGTTCTTGGCTCTCAGTCTCGGCAGACAACAAGTTTGCACCTGAATCATTTGGAAGCAAAATCTTTTCAGGAAAAAGGCATCCGGTCCAAAATATAGTATCAATTCCTTTGTTTAGTTTAGCTGAATCCCATGGTTTTTCATTTTCATCTCTCAATCCTCCCTACCAGAGAAACAAATCTCCGGTAATTTGAACACATGTAAGCTCTTCACGAACTCCCAACACTGGTAACTTGTTCCATATTCTCAGTACCATTTGCATTAAATAGTTCCGCCACGTTTCCTCCATGCTCCAAATGCAGAGAAACAGATGGGTAAACAAAGCAAAGAATGGCTATGTCTCACTGCACTTGACTTTTTGTTTGAAATCTATGCAAACTTTGGGACTAATGAGGCCATTTTAAAATAAGGGAAATTCCTGTAAAAACTTTTTTTTTACTTCAAACAAAATGAAACGTGGAAGCATTCTGGATTACAGCATGTAAACTGATGTGAAGATAAGATAGGCTTTGTTTTGCTTGAGACTCAGAAAGATACTTTAGGTAAAGTTCCTTGTTGTTGGAAGCCTACTTACCTTATTGAAATGCGATTTAATGTTATAATTTACCAGCTTTTTTCACAACACTTACACAGAAGTAGGAGGAAAGTGATAGCAGGATGTCTTTGTATGGGAGGTTTGCTGAATGATTTTTGAAAATTTTGTTAAACATAAAAACCAGTGCAGAATAACCGTTCTGCATTTTTCTTTTTTTTTTTTTTTTTTTTTCCTGAAAAGTCAGACCCATGGATGACTGTGTCTTTCACTTTATGTTGATACTGTCTGTACCTGTGAAAAACCCACTCAAAAATGAAAATAGAAATAATGAAACCTTTGTTTTGTAAAAGGACATACTTCAAAAGGTTGTTGGGTAGTGTTCTAATCTGGGACTGAGACAACTGGTATTTCACTGACTCAGGTGACAGTGCTTAATGATTGCTAGCAGTATCTAGTGACTGTGAATGTTCAACCTGTATTTGCTTTGCTTTCTGTTTTGCCTCTGAGTGCCTCCACTGAAGAAGGCAAGAAAACCCTTCTGAAAGGCTGGGAGATCTTTTTGCCAAACCTTTGCAAAAAGGGTCCTCTGCTAGGGCAGCACAGGTAGCGTGGCCTTCTGCTGCGCTGGCTGTGTGGGTCAGCTGGTTCTTTCTATCTCTTTCCAATGCAACAAGGGGCTGGGCAGCAGCCTCCAGTAGCATCCCTTGGGGAAGGATGTATTTGACTTGTCGCTCTACCTGGAAGCCCTTCACTGCCACAGAGCTGTGAAGGGACCAGGGATGAGATGGGACATGCTTGTTGGAAAGCAGAAGACCCAGTTGCTGAAAAATAACTAAACAGAAGAGTTACCTTCAGCTTAATGGCTACAGGTTATGGTTGGTTTTTTTGTTTGTTTGTTTGTTTGTTTTTTTAAGGGCTGGGACCTTTTCTTGTTGTTTAGCATGACAACATAAAGAAGTTCCTCAATTAAAAATAAATACAGATTTGGTACCTGGAAAGGCTAATTTCTGCTTCCATAGATTTAAAAGACTGAAACTCTTACTCAGATACTCAGAGGTTTTCTGGAAACCAGACAAGTCTCCAAGCTGAAGGCCCACAGTAAAGTGGTCTTGAAATGTCTAGTGCCTCTTATATATACATAAAATTCTGTAGAATTCTGGTTTTAGCACTGTGCTTGGTAAATAAGCATTTTCAAAACTTAGGTTTTTATGCTTTACCACTGCTTGGCTTTTTTATTGCATTTTTGTCTACTGCTTCTCTGGCCACCAAGCAGTCACAGCAGGAAGCTATGCAGATTCAGTGGACAAACACAAAATAAGGCTAACAACAGGTGAAAGTCTTCATAAAGGGACTTACACCAGGCAAGGAACCTGTATGTCATGTATGTCTCCAAGGTCCTCTTTATCAGAGGATGTGAGACTCTCATAGTCAGTTGCTGCATGGCACTGCAGCTCATTTTACTCTTCTTTCCAAGCCAAGCAGCTGAGTAAAGCTGATATTGTAACATCAGGTGCCATGGCCAGAGTCATGCAGACAGCCTGGGCTGGAGGAACAAACCCCTAAAGCCCAAGTGAGCCCAGTAACGAAGCTGTTTTCATTTCAGTGGACAGAGTGTCACCTCCATGGGTAGCCAAGGATGGATATATCAGACTGACCTAGGAAACAGTGACCCCCATTACAATAAATTGTTTCCTCTGAGACCTACTGACGGCTTGTAAAACAGAAGGCTGGGCTGCAGTCCCAGACACAGCAGGTGTGAGGGATGGGACTGCTCTCCTGGAGGCTGGAGTCTCCTGACGAGCTGCCTTGGCCCTCCACCTCCACTCACCCTGCTCACTGCCCAGACCCCACTGCACCCCAGGTGCAGATGCCTGCCTGCCAGCAGGGAAGCAGACAATGCTGATGCCTCTAAGGATCTTCTGGTCCCCTGATAACCAACTGATTGAATCGCCCCATTACTTCATACTGCTCAGGGCCATGTCCTTCTCTTTTTTTACCATGTTTAAAGTCAGGTTTTCAGCCCTTTGGCTTGCAGATTGCAGGTGATCAAGGCACACACAAAGAAGTGAACAGACAGAGTGGTGTCATGTCAGCTGGACATCCTGGATGAACCACGGTATGACGAGGGGCCTTGAAAATGAGGGAAATGGGAATCTTTCAGAACTCAGATTTTTTTTTTTCTCTTCTGTTTTGGGTTTATTCAGGATGTATTGAATATGGCAGACACTTATCCAAACTCCATAAGCATCCAAACATGCAATAAGCTGGAGTACCTACAAATTGCCTATTTAACAACTTTTGGGAAGTGGCAGCAAAACCTTACCCACAGGTTCTCATACTCACATTCCAGATGAGTGACAAGGTCTTTCTGGAAATTCTAAATGCCATTGAAAGTCACTGAGGAATGGCTATAAAGTTTTCTAAAACCCCAAATACTTTAGGAATATGTTTAGTAATCCCTTGAAATGATATGATTTGGAAAATCCTAGTAATGTGGATTTATCATTCCAAATGCAAAGACTGTGAAAACCTGTAAAAAGACAAGTCTGTTCAGTTGCTCTGGAAGACCTCAGCTAGCATATTTTATCTTCTGCATCTCTACCTCAATTTGTTCTCAAATATTACAACAAAAGCACTCTTTGGTACCCAACCAATTCAAGAACCATTTTCTTACGTACAAAATTACATGTCTGAAACCATGCGCCTCTTGAGTCTATTAATATTATTGCTAGGATACTGAAAAGGCTCTATTTCATGCATTTGATATTAGGACTATGCTAACAGATCTAAAGCTTTGCCTAATAACAGTACTTGAAAAAGTAAGATTTCATTAAGCATTAGTTTTACATGACACAATTTTATTTTTATCATTCTGTTTGCCTAAACAAAAGCAAACTTGGCTTGCATGATTTTTCCTTTACTGATGTTAGTTGTACAAATATTTACTGACTCACCTAAGCCAGGGTTTCAACTAAAACAGTTTTTATCCGGCTAAATAAGGTAATTTAAAAAGTCATATACCGTTAAAAAAAGAATTTTCACATACTTCAAGACATAATTTTTACTTTTGGTGAAAGGGAGGGTAATTTTCTACCTTCAGTCTTGAACTACACTTTATTTCATAATATAGTAAATAAATTATTTTTACTATCTATCAACTCAAACTAATTAAAATGACATTGGTATATGAACAGCCTGGTCAAAAACTCATTCTGCTGGTTTTGTTCAGAGTAAAAGGATGATTAAGATGTCTCCAAAGGGTGATTTATTTAGGCTGACATTACAAAATGGGCGTTGTGGATTTTTTTTTCATTAATTTGTTTTTCTGGAGGTGTGGACTTGTATCCAGGTTCCCAAATAATGCAAAAATACAGTCTCATCAGTGAAAAGATGCACAGCGTACAGCAGTTTTTGTTTTAAGAACAAGCAACCAGGGAAACTGGAGGAGATCCATCCTAGAGGAGGAGGGGGTAAGGGAGGCACCCGTTATGCAGGCTGCCTGAGAGGCCATAAGCATAATGTAACCCCTATTTGTAAGGATTTTTTTCTCCTGTTCCTTCATTTTAGCTTTGGGTTAAACAATACAGTAAAAAGGTATAACGCCATTAGTCACAGCTTTGTTAGAAGGAAGCCAGCACTAAATCTTTCTTCCTCCTAGGCCCTGCTTTATATTTTGAGGATGTGAAACATGGGATCTGAATGCAAATGAGTCCATTGTTTATTCTGACCTTCTTTTCTATTTTTCTCTAAAACCGTGGTTTAAACGTAGTACTGATTGTCTGTTTCTAAGGCCATGATTAATAAGAGCAGCCCACGTCCTTAGCAAAACCAGGAATGCCTCCTTGACATTTTCCAAGTCTACACCAGATACAAAATTCCCTGAACTGCAGAGGAGTCATCCAGCTGACCTCAGTGGTTTTGAGCTCAGACCCAAGGTGTGTGGTGGAATGTGCAGAAGAGAGGATCTGAATCAAATTCCTCTTTAGTGTCTATTTTGTAGAGGAAGGAACTGGTTAGTGGGCCTTCCCACCTCAGGTCTCAGTGCTCAACCATTTCATCATCAGGAAAGGGAGGAGAGTTACGAAGAGTCGCTAACTGCTGTTTTCAAAAGAAATGCCTTTCTAATGCCTCTGCCCTAGAAGTTTCTGTTCTTATTTATGAAGTTTTCCATATACAAGAGGATATCACACATTTTCATTCTGGAGAGCTTATTCCCAATTTAAAAAACAAACAAACAAACAACCACCAACAAAAAACAACACATGAAAGGAAAAAAAAATAATCTCATACCATGGAAATGTCTCCAAAGAAAGTGAGACCGGGTGCCTGGCTCCTTGGTAAGGTATTGTCACCCAGGCTGGCCCCGGTTCAGCAAAGCACTCAAGTGCGCTCCAGTGGGCCATTAAGCCTGGACTTAGATTGGACTTTCTGTAACAGCTGCCAAACAAACTCATAGTGCTGCCTCCCCCACAATGATGCAGGGAGAAACCTGATTAAAGCTGATGCAAGGGACTACTAGAGAAAGCCAAGTGCTCTGTACAACAACAAGTTTTATTGATCTCATAAATCTCAGGAACTCTTCAGTTAGCCAGACACCTATTTTTGACTGCCATATACAAACAACTAGTCTACTATTCACATATCTAAAGACATAGAGCACTCTTGCCATAAGTCCCAGCATTTAAAGTGCTCCATAAAAAAACCCCAAACCATCAGGACTCTCCCCACTTGTGCAGCTATATAAACCTTGTCTCTCATTTGGGTATGTCTAAGAGCATTTAGGTGGCCAGAGGTTACCCTGGCTGCTTATTGCCTGGTGCTGTTGCGCTGTGCAGCAGAGGTAACAAATGTTGGAGAGCCTCTGCAAGTGATTACAGTGCTCACTGCAACGCTGAATTGCCAGGGTAAACTCTCCTCTTTCCATTGCCGTTGACCAGTCCTACATAGCTCCCTAATAGTTGAGCAGGGAATGAACCACTGCAAGTTTTAAAGTTATGCTGCTTTTTGGGAAGTATTCAGGCACGTGAGATTTCTGAGTTGGCAGTATGGAGAAAAACAAGGCTGTAGCAGAAAATGACCTAGGATGGTGGAGAGAAAAAGGATGAAGTAGTGAAGTACCATTCTGGTATGTCACCCATTTAAACCACTATTATTACCTGTATAGTTATATCTATTCATTTATAGAGTAACTCAGATCTGTTTAGTTGCTCTTGTTCTGGTTGTGCAGGGCGCTAGCTAGTTCCTTGTACTGACGGGTTTCAACCGGCTGAAATCAGATGCTAGAGGAAATGAATTGGATTTATGTGTGTGTGGAAGAGTTGCTTGGGCAGGATCTATGTTTATTAAAGAAGTATTTGGCAATTCTCATAGTGTGTCTTTATAACTTGTAAACCTTTAATACAAAAGGAAATTCAAAATGCAATCAAGAATACAATGAGGTTTACAGGTTCCTGCAGTTATCCACCTCCAATCCTATAATCCAGGGGTCCTCACACTTTTTAACCAGGGGGCCGGCGCGCGGATGCAGTGGCAGGCCGTCATCTGCGGCTGCTTGGTTTCCCCCCCAGCCCCCAGCAGGGGGGACAGGGGGGTTCTGTAAATACCGGGGGCCGGATTGAGGACCCTGTGGGGGCTGTACCCGTCCCGCAGGCTGTAATTGGAAGACCCCTGCTATAATCCATTCTTACGTGGTGACTTGCATGATTCTGGCCTAGTTGTACAAACCTATTCATATGGAAATACATGTGTTCATAAGAACTGTTTAAAATAAATGCTATTTTATTACATGGATCATATATTTCAGAATCAGACCTTCTGAGAAAAAGACGGTATTGTTTGCAGACAAAACAGTCAAAATAGCGAAGTATTACTTACACTCAGATGACCAAATGGAAGACTATATATGAATTTCTCTCATATGGGGAAAACATTGCAAATATATTATTTCTAATGTGAGAGGAGAATATTTGAAAAATATTATTCACTTTAATTTAGAGGCATAAAAGTAAGCCTTGGAGAGGTGTGAAGTGGTCATCTAGTCCATCTCTCTGTTGAGGACTGGTTTGTGATTTGAAAGAAAGAAAAACTTTTCCTGGTGTTAATTAAGTTTATTAACATAAAATACACTTTTACTAGTTTGTGTTTAATTCTCACATTCTTAGAAGAAAAAGACAGCTCTGTTACTATATGGCCGGTAAAGGATGTCATCAGCATGTGATTTCTTTGAATGCTTTGTTTTTCTCAATGTATACGATGTTTACAATGCTTTTCCATTTCTGAACCAAAGGTAATTTTTTATTGACTGGATATCCTAGTATGGAAAACTTATAGTGGACAGGCAATCATATTTTCATTTACATTTAATTGCTACTACTTATTCTGTTAAAAATGTTTAAATCCCTTTCTCAGCAACATTATCAGTTATTCAGAGCATATAATTTATGAGCAAGCAGACATTACATTTGGGATTAAACAACTATAAATCTATAGCATCTAATAATATGACATTGTTAAAGAAAAGGTAATTTGGAATTAGTAACCTTAAATACAAATTTGCCTCTGATACCAATAAACCCTTTTGCCTGGGAAGAGCTTATTCTATGCCAATCAGCTTCTCTTCTGAGCCTGGAAAGAAAACATTTTCTCACTCCCTCTAAACTGAATACTGAAACAGAATTTTCACCTTTCCACTGTTGCTGATTCAGTCTCTGGAATAAATTAAACCATAGAAGCTGTAACAAGGGAGGGCTCACGCTGGCTTGAAACAACAGGTTCTTGGCGCTGAAAATTTTTTGAGATGCTCTTTCTATTGTAAAAAGGATTAGTAATAACCAAATATTGCTAGTTAATTTCTCCAGAGTCCTTAAAGGATGGAAACTGTCTAGATGAGGTAGAACCCTTCACTACTCTCAGCATTCAAAACCCTGTTGGGTACTCCTAGTCTTTGGAATGTCTGCTTTTAATTATGCACATTGCCTTCCTGCCAGAAAGCAGGTGGAATAGTTTTCAATTCAAGTGGGAACTAATATAAACTCCTCTCCGCAAAATCTCTTCAAGAGGATTCTCTTTCAAGGCTGCCTGTGTCAAGCTGAGACTCTAGGTACGCGCAGGAGAAAATTCTCCTTTTAATTAATTGCACAAGAAGTGAGGTCTTCTCCTGAGTAGTGACAAAATTCAGTAAAACTTGAACTTCCCCTGCTCCTCTGTTACCTGTCTACTATGTGGCTGTGTTGCACTTTGGTGAAATAACACTATGTCTTTGTATCCAGCCTGGCATAACTAATGCAGACCTGCCGGTTGTTCCCATTCATTCTCACCTTAAATTGAATCTGTCAGGGAAACTTTTTCCCCTTTTATGGCATTTTTTTCCAGGTTTCCCCTGCATTGTCCATGGACGGAATGAACACAGCTGCATACGCAGGCATGACTGAAAGTCAGCCCTTCAAACTCCCTATTTTGTTACAAGACTGCATGTGCCAAAGGGCTTTTGTGCACAAGCTACTTGTTGACAGACGTAAGGAGGTAGAGGTTTGAAAATTCCTGGAGATAGTATTACACTACACCAAGAATATCTGTCAACAATCAGAAGATATCCTACAGACTCAGGGTCTGATCCTGAAAAATGACTCAAACATTGGTAAAGTTTAGTTAAATATGACATAGATAATTGCAGACTAAAAGCACATTACATTTTTAAAGTTCTGATTCAAGAAAAGGCAGGACCTAAGTATGTGTCTAATTGCTTTTCTGAATGTATAAACTGAAATAAAAACCCAGGCAAATAAAAACAACCTAATAGACCCAACTTCCCATAAGCCTCTCATCCTCTTGGTTTCATCTACAAGTAGTTCCTTTGGTATGGATGGGAGAGGAGAGCTTGTGAAAAGACAGCACGTGCTTCGAGCAGGTACAGCTTTAGAAAGTGTTAATATTTGTCTTGAAAATGAACATTCAGGATACTGCCACTCAGTAACTAGATTTTTCTATGAAAACTATAATCACCAATGCTACTTGTGTCATGTTGACTCTGTTGTCAAGTACAGAACAGGAGTTTTTCCAGTTCAAGGCCTTGTTTCTGTAAGCAAAGCAGGAACAGCTCTCAGGGGTAGGTCTATAACCACACCACAGACTCATGTTTTTTTTATTTGAGAAGAAACTTTCCCCATAAAATATGAGGTTCATGGTGTTATGAGGTGGCGATTAAGAACAATGCTGTCAGGAACTTACTATCTCTGGAAGAGGTGCATAATGTAAGATGGAGAACAGCAAATCTAGGTGGAGGGAGGACTAGCAAAAGTAACAGGGAAGGAGGCTATCTGTGTTTTTTTCAACAAGGCTGCCTTTAATAACAATAGTTCTTAACTTCAGTGTCCCAGAGATTATTACATTTCTTTCCCAAACTTGTAAAAAGTCACCCTCTTATACAGGTATTAACATTTCTCAGGTCCAGTGACCAGCTCTTCAGCTATTGTACAGGGAAGTTACTGTCAATTTTCACTAGTTGGAGATGTAGGCAAAAAAATCAAAGTAGGGCTTAAGTGGGGTTTAAGATGGGTATAAACTCTTTGCAAAGCCTGAGGAACAGCTGACATGCAATGCAAGCATTGTTCAGCATATAACAATCCTGTGTATGCTCCCATTACATGAACACCCTCCTGAAGAGCCTGTTAATCCCTGCGGTGACACTGAGCACCATAAACAGCATGAGCACCATAAACAGGGTAACTGAAGCATGCACAGGACTATGAAAATACTTAAATGTGATAGTGAAACTTAGCACTCTGTAAAAAAACCACCACCCCAAAATGTGAAGTAGGAATGATCCCTAATGATCTCTTACTAATGAATAGTAGGAGTGATCCCACTGCTCTTAAAGACTCTCTTTATCTTCAGCCCTGTAATGAAAGTTCATATGATTGTAAGACTCCTCCAAAGGCAGGCTTGACTCTTTAATGTCTTTTGTGCACAAGACACTTCATATAGAGACTGTGTTTATTTAGGTGGTTATTAAAAACTATGTATAACTGTTGAGGAAAAATATCAGTTGAATGTATGAAAATAAAATCAGATCAGATGTATACACTCGTTATGATGGCATGCAATATTCCTTGAGCACAGTGGTTTACTGCCGTTTCAGAAATGATATATTACTACGGTATCGGAGCACTCAATATAGGATACTGATGTAAACAATTAAGAAAGGGTACTATATGCCCAGATCGTTCCAAAGCATATTCCAATGAAGAGGTTTTTCACATGTATCCATCTCATACTTTAAACAATAAGAGGAAACAGGTTCTTTGACATGCAAACCACAATTGAAAGTATCTCACAAATTTAAAAGAATTATTTGCACTTGAAACAACCTTCAACTGACTCCATGAATTGCTCTCTTCTCTCACCCTCTTGTATTGAAACTGCGGTGTATTAAAAGTAATCTCAAAGTCTAAGAAAAAACCAGGCCACATAAAGTGATAAAATGTCTGCTGCTTTCCTTAGATACTGTTATAGTCCTGTCAAAGTGAAGTCGAAATAAAGTTTTAATGTAATAAGCTTAAAATACTTCTTTTTTTTGTGTCTTGGTTTAAGTCAAAACTGTAATGGTATTTGAACGTTTTTTCGAAGACATGTAAGTGCCCATGATAAAGCTGGATACTGTGGCAAAAAGCATAATGGAAGGAATGTGCTTCACTTCTCACCTGTCTTTCCCCAAATGTGCTGGCAGCCAAGTATGATATTTGAGACAGTTTCTAAAGAATGCTTCTCTTCTCAAATAAAAGGAAGCTTTATTCAGATACTGTTTTTAACTCCAAAGTCCAAAAAAGGCCACGTTCTGAACATCCTCAGAAGCTGATCTGGATTGAAATGGAAATATTGGAGCCAGCACATGTGTTGCTACTTCTTTGGCTCTATAATTATTTAAAAAAAAAAAAAAAAAAAAAAAAAAAAAAGATCATTATTACATCTGCTAAAGGGTTCCGTTTTGCATGATCCTTGGTGACCTAAAACTCCAGGAAGGCAATAAAGGTGAGAGTGCTCAGCCTCTTCTGGGAATCTCCATATGGTACCTGACAAGCACATGGTTTCCTGACATCTGCTGAAGCAGCAGTACCTGCAAAGCCGTGACACTGCTTGAAGTAGTGGGAGAGTGCTGGAATCCAACAGTTTAAAGCTGATCATCACAAATATCCCAATATATCAAGTAACTCCTGACATCTGTAGACAGGAAAGCCGCTTAGCATCTCAGTACTGGGTAAGAACAAGCACAGAAATCCATCTTTAAATTTAAATGGAAACAGACATAAACATATATCTTGCTCAAATTTACTCTCCAAACTTCCAGCCATTGCAGTGGGTTGCAAACAAATCTGTTGCTCTCGTAAGAAGCTGTTCAAGACCAAAGAATAAGTCCTGATATTTAATCTGACTCAGATATTACTTAAGCTTTTTTTTTTGAAAAAAATGTAGCAAAAGCATCTAATGTAGTCACAAAACTGTAAGATAACATTTACATTAGGCCACTGAGAAATTCCTCAAGATTTACCAGCGCATCTTTTTGTGTTTTTTTCCCCACACCTCAATCTCTTCAGAAAGTTGGGAGTTTTCAAAGAACACACCCAGATCCTGTGAACATGTGCTTTCCTTTTAAAAGGATAACAAAAATTTCTTTGAAAAAGCCAAAGACTTTCAGCTGAGAACTAATTTTTTTTTATGGTTTTGAAAGATTTAAACTGTTGATGTTTTCTTTATGGCTGCCAGCATCTTGTTTTTATTTCTTTTTTTCAAAGATTAAATTTGATTTTATAGTGAAAAGTTAACATTTTCAATCAAAAAAAATTTTTAATCATCAGTAGCTTTCAGCTGAGTGACAGTTTTTCCTCCTGCCCTGCTCATACCCATTCCATATTTATTATTCTCTCTCCTAGTGGAAAGAGGAAGGGAAAAATAAGGACAAATACTTGAGAACCAGGATCAGTTCAGCAAGAATGGCTTTGCCACATCCCAGCTTCTCACCCAGCGCCTCTAGTGCAGTGTCTATCACCTCATGGCTTTCCTCCCTGTTGGTTTACTATCACAGCAGGCTCCATGGCTTGTTTGTACCTATAAACCAGCGGAAGACCAGAGCTCCATGCCAATCTCTCAAGGCAATAAGACACAAACGTTATCCTGAGTACCTTATGCTATTAAACTATTCTAAATTGTCATCAATTTGCATAGCTCTCTCCCCAGATCATTTGTAATCTAAACTGGATCACACTAAAGCTTTAAGATAAATAGCAAAGAAAAGAAGCAAAGGGTTTTCTACAGCTCTTTTTTGGTTCAGAGCAGTAGTATGTCTTTGAAGCAAACTGCCCTGCTTGTCCCCACTTGCTGCGCTTCATTGCTGTTCTCAGGGTGGTTTCAGTACCTGTGAACAGGTTTCATTTCAGAGGCACCTAAGGCAGATGGTCCTTTCCAGTTGCACACCAAATACATTCCAGCTCCTAACCGAGACAACAACCCAGAGCAACAAAGTGTCCTTTTGGCAGATTCAGATGTGATAGGGGTGGCCTGTCCAGCAACCCACACTAAATTTAGTCCACAGTAAAACCACCATGTTGCATACAATGTACATGTAGGGGACTGAACACCATCTTCGCTTACAGTGTCAAGCCAATGTAAAGTAGACAGAAAGTGTCAAACACATAGCAGAATTGGCCAAATTTTTTTTTCCTCTGCTGGGGAGTTTAAGCTTTCAATTTAAATCATGCTAAAACCTTTAATAACAATTACATGATTACTTTTATTAAACCTTCATTATTTTACTTCAAATTTGCTGCTGAACAGCTATTATCCTATAAACTACTGTCATAGTCATAACTAAAGTACTTGTCAACACGTGCATTTTACAATGCATTAGCCCTGTCTCCTTTCACTGTGTTCAATTAGCACATTTTCTCTGTGCAATTGTGTGGCACCAGGAATCTAATGATAAGGAGGGGTGGGGGTGGGGGGTTGGGGGGAAACTTTGCTCTGCTTTATGGACTGAGTAATGTATCTGGCTTTACCTCTCTATGTTTTGGAAGCCTTTCCTTTCACCACACCTTCCAGCTCCAAATGTTCTTGTCTTGTTATTTCTTGTCTTTTCCTTCTTTTTCTCCTGTGGAATGCTAGGCAGTTACACCCCCCCACCAGTGAAGTAAAAAGACTATAACGTCATTGTAGACCTCCTTGCAATGGAGAGTGGCCAACATCAGCCACTGTCCCAGTGGGGTTTACTGGCTCAGTGAAACAAGGTCATACAGAACTCCTCCTTCCAAGCTTTCTTCTCCTAGAGGAGTAGCTGGACCCCAGAAAACCATGTAAATCTGGAGAAAAGAACATCTGGAAGCTATATGGACATTGCTGTTTTAATTCACACGCCAATTAATGACATTCAAAATTTTAAAAAAACCCACCTTTAAGAGTACCTGCCTCAATTCCTGAGCATGTGCAGTCACCGTGCAAGGCTTGTGTTTCTATACTTTCCTAGAGAAGTTAATGAAAAGCTTTTAGAAATGTCAATAAAATGGAACTATTTTTTAAGAGATCAGCTGTGTTTTTCTGACTTTTATTCAAGGGTAGGAAGTCAAGTGTCTTAAACAGCTTCCTTCCTCACGAATAATACATTTACATATTTTTTCCTCATGCAGACCTTCATAAATAAGGATGTATGCAGCGTATATCACACTTTAATTTTTTTTTGTTGGCTCACATGTTTCTTCATTTTCAGGGTCTTCTATTTTCACCATTCAGAGTCACTGAGACCTTTTTACTTGTAGCTGAACAGGCAGGTCATCTGCACAAAGAAGACCTCAAGGCTCAAAAAGTAGAAAAGCTAAAAGCAACCCCACTCCTACTACTGATTACAACAGCAACTCAGAAGGCTTGATGCTGTGCAGAGGCAGCCCAGACCAGCAGGATTCAGTTGCCTAAACACAAGCATGCTGTGTCACTGGAAATGCCTTGGTGTAACTGTGACATCCATGCATGATTGGCAGCACTGGCAAAGGTCCTATGGGAAACTTGTGCCCTGTATCAGCCATTAGAGGCTGGGTGGGATCTCTTGGGAATCTCAAATGTCCCTAAACACCTGTGTTTTGGCAACTGAATCAGTACTGAAATGCAGCACTCCCATTGCAGGAGGCATGATTCTGATTAAACTTACACTGATGCCACTCCTGATAGACTTAATGAGATAAGGACCAGTCTTTTGACTCCACAGGCTGAAAAGAATTATTCTGAAAAGTGAATAGATAAACCATGTTGATGTCTCACCAGGTTTTTAATCATATAAATCAACTTCCTTTCTTCTTTGAAATCATTATACTGTACAAAAAGTGATTCACAATCTTGTTCTAATTTCTTGTATTTGTTTCTAATGTATGAAGACATTCTTACTGTGGTTTTTCAGCTTCCCTCTATGATGATAAAGGTTTGGAAACTTTCCTTTTTTTGCTGTTGATGTTCCACAACATACATGGTTTTAAGAGATACAAGTTTAAAAAAGAAAAATTGCAGAACTTAAAACATGAAACGTTAATAAAACCCCACAACTCTTTGCAACACTAGAGCTGCTAGTGCTAAACTCATTAAACATGACTTTGTATAGCTCAAAACTTAGAAGAATTGGATACATTAGAATATGATTTTCTGGAAAGCTTGCATGTTTTATGGAAGTTTTATCAAAAACTTTATGCTCTGTATACATTCCAGGTTTTATTGCCTATAAGTAAAGTTTAAATAAGTGACTCTAGTGGAGTGAAAGTAAGCCTAATTAAGTATCACTTCTGACTGTGATTTGATTATTTCAGGAAGGTGCAGAATAATTTGCAGAAGTCTTGGGTTGGTAGCATTCACTTTTGGCTTTGAATTTACTACCTTGTGACAGAAGTATGAAGGTTATTTACGAAGCTGGTAAGACAGAAAAACATGAACTTTCATTGTAAAAAGCAGAATATAATTTTTTTTTTCAATGAGGAAAAGTTTAAAAAAGTTAACAGTAGTTGTTGGTTACTAAAACTAACATTCATTCTGTTGTCTGATTTCAATTCATTGAAAGAAGCGGAGTAAATGAACAAGCATTAACTTGTGTACCTTTGTGGCAATAAAAGGCATTTTCTAGATGCAGCTAATCTAGCTCTCAAAAGGAGTCACTTTGTGTTTTAAGCTCGAGAACCCCCTGATGTTTTGTTAGATATTAGATTAGTGCCTTCTGGAGGACAGTGAGAGCAATCAGAATTAGTAACACTGAAAATCTGGATGATTAACAGGCTTTAGGGAAACTGCAGAGGGTTAGGCAATGAGGCCCAGTAATTCCCTCACATTATAAATTCTGCCTTGCTACCAGTGCTTGTAGCAAAAAAACATTTTATCAGGCAGGTGGCCCTCAGAAAGAAGGGTCACTTGATTGTAATGTAATCTCTGAAAGACAGAGTGTTTTCAGTTGCAGGGAAAGGAAGGTAAGAATTATTCAAAAAGCCTCTCAGTGAGAAAATTAAATAGCGACCAAAAAAATCTATTTAAAACTAACCATAAAACAAACTAAATAATAAGCAGAATCTATTTTATGTTAAAATGCTATGCAAAACTGCACTGGAAACAGTGATAACTTTAAAAAATAAATTTCATTAAAATTAATTTCTCAAGTTGCCAACTTGCCCTATTAGATACTGCTTAACTCCATGAAGAGATCAGAATTGCCTTAATTTTCAGTGAACCATTACCAGCTTTTCTGTTGGAGAAAATATTATTCCTTTGGATTGTGCTCCTTTCCATGGATGGCTTGGGAACACTGGCAAAGAGAAATGTTACTCTGTGTAGGGTTTCACAAACACAGTGCGTTGGGAAAACTAGTAGTGTTACTATTGTATTGCTCTTGCCACCACTGAATCACGTTTCTGACTACTAAAAAAAAGTTAAATCATTGTATCTGCATGGTCTTACTCTTCACATACGGTTCTCTGGCTTTCAGCATAGACAAAGGCCTAGGAGTATGGCTGTAAAGATAACAGTTAGGAAATTTGTTAAAGGTAGGAGACACCCTACTTAGCCTGCTATTTTAAAGCTCCATTACTCACATTTTTGCAGGGTATTATGCCACCTTGCTATTGCATCTCTGAGTTATCTTATACACACTTCATGTAACACAGTGCAGCACAGTTGTAAGAGGAGAAAAATACTACTGTCTACGAACTGGCCAGAGCAGACAGGCCTAACTCTGGTGCCATATAATTGTGAAAACAGTGATAGTCTGTTGGCTAGAAGAGGAGTAGCTTCAGCATTGATGTATACCTTTTCTTTGACTTTTATTTAGTTCTGCTTAGAACAGGTGCTTTGTTTATGTCAGGTACAAACAAACTGTTTCTCGAAGTTGAGGCTTTAGGCTTTCCAAGTGTAATCAACAGTAACAGTCTTCATCACTAAGGCACATGCTCAAAGCAGAATTCTGGGCGAATGGTAATTTGTCAGGCAGTCAGCTCAGTAGATGTGGAAAGCCTGGAAATGTCTGGAAGCATGCTTTAGTTATCTTGATTTTCTTCTTTTCCCTTCAAGTATAGTTTTTTAAAGCTGCTGCCATTCAAAATTCAAGTTGAGGTGTCCAACAGCCCCCACAGTGCAGAGGTAGCCAGCCCGGTGGCTCTAGACCCTCATCACAGCCCCTTCTCAGCAGAACAATCTGTGTCCCAGTGGTAAGGTAACTGCATCAGAGTTTTCTGAAAAAAAAGTCCCATTTCCTTCCTAGCTCTTCTGGAACTAATGTCTTGGTCAGTGTCTTGGTCAGGAACAACACTGTTGTCTTCTGAGGAAAAAAAATCCTGTGGGAGAGATGGGTCACTTAACCTGCTCCGTCGTGTGCGGGCACTGAAGGTCTTTGGCCAGCATTGACGGGGAGCCACTGTGTAGGTGCCTCAGCTCAGGAAAGTGGAAATTCAACATGAAGAAAGAGCATATTTACGTTCCTCATGAAGGGGAAATGTCTGCCGGGGAGCAGTAAGAGAGGGCTGCTCCCTGAGGGAGGACAGGAGCAGTCACCACAGGGCCAGCAGGGCCTGTCCCTCCTGAGCAGGGGAGAAGGATGGACCTGGAGGTGGTGGCAGATCCAATCAGGAGTCCAGACCATAAGGCAATATCATGGTGATTCATGGTGATAAGGCAGGTCTAGGGTCAAGCTGGTAAGTCAATCCAGAGGTCAGGGCCAGGATCAGATGCAGACACTGATGGGAAAGGCCGTGGGGATGGTGGTGGGCTGGGACATGGGTCCATGCATGGGCCTGGCTCATCAGGAGCCACGGCTGGGCAGGGCAGGCCTGTGGGGAGCTAGAGGCCGACCCTGCTGTGGCGCTGCTGGGGCAGGGGCTGACAGCCCCGGGGGGCTGAGGTGAGGCCCTGGGCAGTGTGGGGGGAGGCCCAGGGGACTGGAGAGGGACAGTCAGGGCTAACAGTCCCCTCGGGGCCCGGACAGTTACATATACATGGTCAGAGTGTCCTAGGAAATTAACTGAGGCGTCAGACATATAATAGCTGAAATGCATGTGCTGGAGAAACCTGGTACAGAGGAAGAGGGTATTGCAGGACCTTGTTGTCTCAGTTATTCCTATGATTCTTCTGCTGAGAAGTCTGAGTTTAAGGGTCTTTCATGACTGCATATTCCTCCTTCTGTGTATTGTTTCCTCTTTCTCAATAGTTTGGAAGGTGGGAAAGTGTTCTTCTCTTTGGGAGATCATCTGGATCGTACAGGATTTGTGCCACAGGGAATGGAAAATAATGCAGACCGGAACAACATTAACAGAAGAATCTGGTACAACAAAACTCATTAGCATGGAAGCTGGACAAAAGTAAATTCCTTTTCTTTCTACTGATCCTTTCTCTTTTCGGAACTTTCAGAATAAATAATCATAACCTCTCTTGACACTGAGATATACACAAAGGCTATAGTGGCAATTAAAAAAAACCCAAACCCAAACCACAATTTTATGCACATCAATGTGTGTATTTTGATTTAAAATATGTCTTATAGTTAAAAAAATAAAATAATCAAAGAACAAAATGTGAAATTAATCTAAAACAAATGATAATAATAATTCTGATGGAGTCAGCAGCAGTCTCTCATTGAGTCCACTGGACTTTGAATCATTGAAACCCATCAGCCCCAAACCCCTTGGGATGTTTTTTCAGCGTATGGAATGCATTTTTAAAGTATTCTCCTTTTTCATGACTGTCTTATGGAAACAAAAATGGGAGAACTTTGTAATTGCAGACCTTTCCTACAAGGTCTATCCTTTATAATTCTACTTTTACTCTGGAACCTACAAACTCTTTTCTATTTGATTTTACTATTAGAATAAATGCTTGTAAATGCTTGGAGACAGTTCTCCAGATGCTAAAGCAGCAGCAGAACAAACTGATGTTTTATTAAAAAATAGTCAAAACAAAGAGTGAAACTAAGGATAGCCTAAAAATCTTTTTCCTATCTTTCAATTAGACCAATCTTGCATGCAACTCTTAAGAATCTGTCCTTTGTTTTTAAAATAATGCTTTCTCTTTAAATAAAATTACCTTCTGGTATGTTCAGAAAATTCAAGATCATTTACATCCTGTTTTACATCATCTTTTAATGTTGTAAGACGAGAAGAAAATAGTGTCTGGCATCACTGCTACACAGAGGTCTATCTAAAAGCCTCTGCATTTGTTCTCATACAATAGTCATTGTAAAATGATATCTCTGCCCATGGCTGGGAAGTTCTGAAAGATTAAGCAGTCTTCATCTAGCAGAATGCAAAGCCCAATTTTCCTTCTTCTCAAGGCCTCCTGCACTGTACAATTACTAAAAAATCCAACTTGCAGTGATGTTGCTTTATAAAAGTATAATGAAAAGATTCAGAATAGCCTTTTTAAGTCAGTTGCTTTGCATGATTTACTGTAGTATGTTGGAAAGCACTTCTCATTATACTGTGTTTTATCATAGCTATTAACATTATCAGTCGGTACTTGATATAAAGATTACTCTTGTATAATGAGCATCATGAAAGACCTGTTTGTGTCTCTCATATCAAGCACACTGGAGATCTCTTGCAAACTAATTACCTTTATGAGAGCAGCTTGCAGATACAAAGCATTCTAAAAACCTAAGCTGCTATTTCTCACTTCGTATGAAAATACGCTCAAACATTAACCTTAAATGAACTGTGCTTTAATTTACACCTAGATATATACCAAGAGTAACTTATCCAGCACCAGTGCAACTTTGAAGAATTCTAGGGATCTTCCTAAACAGAGGTAATTGAAAGGTTGAGAGCTTTATTTCTTAACTCAGCAACGTCAACATGTTAGTGAGTCATCTGGTGGCTGTTATAGATCTAAAATTACACATAACTAGGGCTGCTTTTGTTCCTCATTTTGATTCCATGCTACTATGGTCTGATGGATTCTGACTTAAAGGAAGAGAAGTTTTAGACTAGAAATGTCATGAGGGCATTTAGCCAAGACCCTTCTTATGTAAGGCAAAATGTACAATGAACAGCTGACATTATTTGTTCTCTGAAGTAAGTCCAAAGCAATTTAACACAAGACTGTAAGCATAAATTATGATAAAGTAACATCATTGTCCAGGTTTAAAAGTCCTTGTATCAAATCAAAGCTTGTAGTCTTTCAGGGATTTTGGATTTACAAAATAAAGTGACAAGGCAATAAAACCATACCTGACCTAAAGTCAATTAACTGATGGTAAGTTTCCTCTCTGAGCTATACTCATGCTAGAGTTGTGGTTTTCCTTCTCAGGAATTGCATCTCTCTTTATCTTGAGCTACCTGTAGCACACAACTACAGGAGTAAAGTAAAAGGAAAATATTTTTAAGATCAAGATGCCTAATGTGTAGCAACAGCAGAAAGAACTGAAAAAGGCGCATGAGTGAAGTAATGGTGTTAATGTGAATTAGTAGGTTCACTGTCTGAATTATTTGATGGTGCTGGCTTAAAAAGTAGTATACTTTTCAAACCGTAGCAAATTATTTAATTAACAGATCAGATACTGGCAGTATTAATCAAGCTACGGCTTAGTCCCTTTAGAGGAAGACAAGAACATGACTTTGTACAGTAGTATAAAACCACTATTCCTTGTGTAGGAGCACAGCATTAATGGCAATAGGTGAGTCGGAGCAAGAGGTAACTAAAAGGGCAGTCGGCATGGCTGGCAAGGGGAGAAACCTGTGAGAGCAGGGCAGGAATGCAGACCTGAGAGGACTTCTTGGCTTTCAGTAAAGCTTGAGCAGATTAGGTAGTGAAGGGGAAGGCAATGAAGGGTCTGAGGAGGCAGGTTTGACAGGCAGAATGAACAGCTATGAAGATGATTTTGGCAGAAAGTGCATGTGCATTCATGCATTCAAGAAGAAGAGAGAAGGCTGTGATGGGGAGACAAGAGGGAGGAGAGGAGAGGAAAGCTGTTTGGGCAGTGGAACAAAGTCTTGGAAATAGCTTGAGAGGAGAGTGGAGAAGAGCTGGATGTGAGGGGTGATGGAGAAAGCAGTCACAGACGACAGCTTTTTTCTATATTCAGTAGAGTAGAAGAGCAGTAATATTTCTAGCAGTGATAGAAAGGTAGAAATGCAAAGTGGGCTAGGATCTTGGCACGATATATTTAGAATAAACTCTGCAGGACCAAGTGACAGAAATACAGTGAAGTAGGAAATGATGAAGGGAGGCAGCCTGAGTTAAAATAAAAAATAAATAAAAATAAAATAAATAAAAAATAAAATTCAGGGCTAAGGTTGACCTTGTCTGTTCTTGCATTTCTTTTTGCTTCAATTGCAAGCATGTAACCAAGCAATGTATTTTTCCATATTAGATCATAAAATCTCTCTTCTCTCTCATTAGCTTCAGGTAGGAGGAGAAAGACAGAATGAGCCATTTTGTGACCAAGGCACTTAACACTGTTACTGTTCAATCAACAGGAGTGATATACCTGTCCATGGTATCTTGTGCTGTACATTTTCACATTTTGTGTTCAGCCAGGCAGGATTTTATTCTCATTTTCACATTTTGGACCACGCTTCAGGTCTGCACAGGTATACAACATGCTCCAGCACAAGAATTTCCTTCTTACCATCAACTAACAGCACACATGGCAGTTCACATAGCTTGTGTCAAAGCAAGTCAGAACTCATTACAAATTAAAGGGTGGCCATATACTGTTTTCTTTAGGCACTCTATTAAAGGCAGGTGTCTGGCCCCTCATCAGTTGTAGGTGGTCTTTTCCTCTTGGGTTGTTTTTCTTTTCTTGGTGGTGACTCAAGTGCTTTCTTCACTTTCGAAATCTGTAAAACAACCCATGATCGTTTTGTAATACTCTCTCTATTTACATGTGCAAAAGTTTCCAAGTAACAGTCAGGACTCAGTAAGTAATTTTTCTTCTTCTTCTAGGTACACATTTATTCCAGATTCCTAATGGTGGTTAGTGATCTCAAAAGAAATGGAATAACAGATGCACAAGTGTAGATGGCAGACATGCGAATTTTCCATTTATGAGTTCAGAGGACACTGTAAATTATGCCTGCTTGCCAGAAGACCCCAGAAATGGAGCAGTCAATCAGAGGATTCCTGCTTTGTTTATCCTACAATTTTGGGACTTGAAATTTAACCCCTCTCTCTGTCTCTTCCTCTCAAGAGAAAAGCTGAGAAGGCACCACATGTTTGGATTTAGCCTCTTTTGGATGTAATTGCATGAAATTCACATTGACTCTGGGATCTTTGCCAGGGTACATGCTGACAGAAGACAGCATAGACCTTGGTTTGATAATGAACCTTTCTTCAGCCATCAATATTTTAAATTAAATAGTATAATCATAGAGTAACACAGCCTGAGGGTCAAGAACTGCAGAGATCCCAGCTGGGTCTTTGCTTACTGCAAAAAGATCAGAAAATGCTCATAAGACTATGTGACCAGGATCATTTGCTTTAAGGAAAAATTCATTTAAAATATACTCTTTACCCATACCAGTTTACTAGAGATAAGCTCCCATCTTTGGAAAAACACTGCTCTTCAAGAAACAGTCATCCGCTTACAGTCAAGACACATCACACTTACCTTAAAAAACACGAACATCTGCTCTAGCAGCCTACTGGTTATTTTAGGCAGTGGTGCAGCAGTAAGTTTTGCCCAGTCTTTATACAGCTGTGCCTTGCAGGAAATGGTGCATGGAGCTGTTTCCCTAATCTTGCCCGGCTGCCATGTGTGCCAAGATCACAGAGTCTTCATGCGCTGGAATTGAAGAGCTCACTCTTCAAAGCTGCCTTGGTGCAGAGCTAACAAAAGGGTGGGCAGGGAAGGAGTAGGGAACTAGGGAAAAGAAGGAAAAGAGTCTGGCTGTGTGTCAGGGGGTTTCCAGATGGCAGGCAGGCCAGCTGGGGCAATAGCTGAACCAGGCTGCCTGACACCTAGAAGTCCAGGACAAATGGCTGCTGCATGTGCACAGTACGCCCAGAATACATTAGATTTGTCATGCATGTGCAGGCCATCTGTGAAGCTAATGCTCAGTAGTCCCAGTGAGCTGAGATGGAAATATGAGGGCCCCTGCAGAGCACAACTGTCACTGGAAAGTGGCTCCCTCCTGAACTGGGTGAGGGGGCACTCTGTCCCTTTGTGGTAGCCATGCTGTATTTCAGCATCAGACTGGAAGCAGTAAAGGTTTTTTCAGTGACGGCATGACCATGAGAATATTACACACAGCTGTGAAGTAAGATGGATGTTAAGTTGTGCCCACAAAATACATCTGCTTTTAAAAGTGAGCAATTGCATATGCCAACAGCTCATTTAGGCAAACTAAAGTAACCATTCACTTTCACCATTCTTTATACAATGCCAGCTGCTGGCAGTGAAATATTAACCTTTCTTGCCCTCCTTCCATTGCATGGCACTGTTGGAGTGTAAGGGAAGAACACCCAGTAGTCTGTTTGGGGTTTACCCTGTACCTACTGCTACTGTGAGTTCTTCAGGAACTGATTCCAGTGAGATATTCCAGAATCATAAACCCATATAAAAAATCAGGTTGCAAGGGACCTCTTGAGGCTCTGTGATCCAAACTCCAGCTAAAGTAAGGCTAATTGCAGACTTACACAGGGGTTTTTCCAGTTGAATTTTGAAGATCCCCAAGGATGGAGACTCCACAGCCTCCTGGGACACCTGTGCCAGTGCTTGGCCACTCTTACAGTGAAACAGTCTTTTCTTATGGTCCATCTAGGACTTCCTTCACTGCAGGCTGTGACTATTGCCTCTTACCCTTTCACTGTGTGCCTAGAGAAGAGTTCGCCATAACTCCCCTTGAAACAGAAAGGAAGGAATTTTCAATGACATTTCTATCCTGCTAGGGTTTTTTTCACTTAAAATCTTATACTCTGTTTGTTCATTCTTTCACAATCAGTGATAGGTTGGTGTATGGCTGCATTTAGCATTTCATACATAGGTCCATTTCTTCCCCATACTAGAGTAAGCTTATTATCAGGGAATATGAATAGAGAACTATGCCTAAGTAAAAGAACAAAAGACAGTTAAAAAAATGTCTTTTTTTAAGAAGATGCCCTTTGCTTGGGGATAATATCTGTATAGTCTGAGCAAATCACTGCACCACTATCTCTTTTCTTGTCTCTTTTCATGGCATTGCACAGATGTATTATTACTCTCACTTTTTTATCTGGCATTTATAGATGGGGAAACAGGACATTTTTTTACACAGGATCTTTTCTACCTCACAAGGACACCGTGAGTATAAATGCAACAATTGTTCTATGCGTACCTCAGAGAAAAATGCGCCTTAACAGAGTACGTTCTTTTAGAAGTATAGTACCTTTCCAGAATCCAGGTAGGAAGATTTTTGAAGGGACAAAACTATCACAGAAATACACTAGAAATTACAGAACTATTAGCCATTTGTCTCTGAATTATTTTTTCCTGAGTTAAGACCCTCTTTGAATTGGTCTGAATCCATCACTGATGGTAGAGTGGCATCTGAACCTTTCCACTATTCTCACAAAAATGTGTTACCTTTTTAATTCAAAATAGCCTCCTCAGTTGTGTTTTAGCTTTCATGACATGGCAATGCTGCATCATGATGCAACGACGCATGATGCAAAGGTCTTGTCCTCTTTAGACAACTTGTACACTATAATCTTAACTTGACATCAGAAACGTAAAGATGGAAATGATGTCATATTAAACACAATTTTATCCTCTTAAACAATTGAAGAAAATGTCATGCAGCTTGCCTTAAGCAAACACTTGTTTTAATTCCTATGTGTAGAACCTAAGTGCATATACCATGTATATGGAAAATGCAGATCTCATAGAGATCCTCACAGTTGCCTCCTGGTACTATACTCTTGTATGTGCTACCATTTACTTTGTATTTTAATAAATTTCTACAGTTTTAATTATTTACTAATTTAATGTTTTTTCCTAAAAGAATCTTCAAGCGTATGCCTGGCTTGCTAAAGGTAAAGATACATGATATAGTGTCATGGTTTAACACCGACTGGTAACCAAGTACCACGTAGCTGCTTGCACATTCCCTCCCACAGCGAGATGGGGGAAAGAATCGGGAGGGAGTCAGAAAAGAAAAAGTGAGAAAACCTGTGGGTTGATTTTAATATGTAAAGCAAAAGCTGTGCATGCAAGCAAAGCAAAGCAAGGAATTCATTCACCCCTTCCCATAGGCAGATGCCATCTCCAGGAAAGCAGGGCTCCATCACAAGTAATGGTTACTTAGGAAGACAAGTGCCATAATGCAGAATGTCGTCCCCCCCCCCCTTTCTTCTTCTTCCCCCAGCTTGTATATACTCAGCACGACATCATATGGTATGGAATATCCCTTTGGCTGGTTCAGGTCATCTGTCCTGGCCGTGTCCCCTGCCAGTTTCCCGTGCCCCTCCAGCACTCTGGCTGGCAGGGCCTGAGAAACTGAAAATTCCTTGACTTAGTATAAACATTACCAAGCAACAACCAAAAACATCAGTGCGGTTATCAACATCGTTCTCACACCAAATCCAAAACACAGCCCTGCACCAGCTACTAAGAAGAAAATTAACTCTAGCCCAGCTGAAGCCAGGACATATAGGCAATCTTTGATAAACAGTCTTTCAAAGAAAAATGTATCATCATAGTTCTTTCTGTCTCTGTCATGTATTCATGACAAATGTTCTGTCTCATCTTAGAAAGGTAGCAATAAGGGAATTGCTCACAGAACACCACCACAAGATGAGACAAAAGTGACTCTTTTTATGTGGTCTTTCATTAGTAACTTTTGTAACACAGGTATGATACCTACAATGAAATGCAGACATTCCTTAGGTTACTGGAAATGTTTTAAGTAGGAACATAAGTAGGAACCAGGTAAACACAGTCTATTTATGCTCTGCTGGAGACAAGTAATCAGGCTGTAATGGACAGCTATAGACAGGCAATGACATAGTGACTAATGAAAAGAAATAGGAAAAAGCAATTGGAAAATTTTGTTCCTTATTCCTTCTATGAAAAATAAGTAGGAAAAACACCATGCTAACTGAAAAAAAATGAAATCTTGAAGGTGTCTAATATTCTTCCTGTTATGTTAAAAGGAATGGGGATCTGGAAGCAAGCAAGAGGGGGAAAAAACCTCCAAACCAAACAAATAATCAGCTTGTTTACGAGGAAGATCACAGCAGCTGGATGAGCAGCAGGAATGGAATGGGACAGGACAGGATGGTCTGGCCCAAACCCACACTCCCCACGTGCACGGCCTCCTCACAGGAATGACAGTATCCCCAGCCAATAACCTCTTAGACAAAAATATAACTTCAGCACTCCTCCCACAGACAGATGAGTAACGCTAAGCACAGGGTCACACAGATTCTCAGACAGATTTAATTGTCTTGTAGATTTCCTTTTCTGCTTGCCCTTTTGTTTTCAGTTTTGCTACTTCTGATTATATAGTTAGATCCTTCCCATGTAATCCTTTACTTGCTGGTTCCTAAATAAGCTGCTGTTGAGCTAGATTTCCTGGCACAAGGTCACATCTAACCTGGAATCATGGCTGTGACTGCACCTCATGGAGGAGTGTCAGAGCCCATGAGGATACTGCTAGCAGCATTGTTGGAACAGCCTTGTGAATAGCCTGAAAGTCTTTCAGGCATTTTGCCTACTCCAAAGAAAAGATGCAAGGTGATTTCTTTCACTCTCTGTATCAATTTCCTCTTGATTTTTTCTCTTTCATTTCCCTCCATTGTCTCTTTTCCCCCTTTTCCCTTTCCCTTCCCAGTATCTTTTTGCTTGTTCTGTGCTCACTGAAGTGCTGCTGTCCCTCTGTATTTTCCCATCTTGCCCTCATTGTACTCTTTCCCACCTTCTCTTTTTGCCTTCCTTTGGCTTTATTCACACACCTCTGCTGCAGTTCCTCCTATTCGCTCTTTTCAGTTATCCTCACCTCATTCTTGTCAGGTGGTGCTTCTTTTTTTGAAAAGTTATCCTGTAATAGCTCCATTTATTTTCAAATTCAATTTTCATGGCTACACACAGCAAAATACTGGCAAAAAAACTTTTATACTACAGAAGAGGACTTAAAAACTATGTATCAGTTCTTCCTGAGAAGGCCCTGGCTCACATCAGCCCTGAGATAACTACTGAGGAGATGAAAATGACAGACAGTTTGGCATAGTGGCCTCCATCGCTGCAGTCCCATCTGCCCTCTCATGTACATTGCCCTTCTCCCTTCCTGGCTGTGGTGTGGTGCTGAGGTGATCAAAGCATAAAAATGGTGAATTCAGCTCACAGTGTGGCAAAGCCACTGATGGCACCAGGATAGTTCAGTACTCAGATATGCAGCAGCTGTGTCAGGGAGGCAAAAGTTCAAAGAAGGGCAGCATCTACAATCAGAAACATGTTTTGGGCCTAAGGACTAGAGGAGTTAAAAATAGGAACATGTGGGCCTGATTACAGAACAAAGGAAAAAAGGGCTAGAAAAAGGAACAATTTGGGGAAATTAGGAACAGTTGATAAACCAGAGTATTGCAAATAATGTCAGATACTGCTCCTGCTTTCCTTACAGAAGAGGTCTGAATCACGTCACAGATGACCCACACTCTACCTGGAAATAAAATGCATGGAAATAAAATGCATGGGGGTCTAAAAACATGAGATGTGCACTTGACAAGATGATCCTTGCATGAAAAAAGAGGAATTAACTTTGTCATTGTAGAAACTGCCCAGGCACAAAGGCTGTAACAGCCTTAAAAGCCCACAAAATACAAAACTTGCTGGTGGAGACTTGCCTGATCTGTCTGTCTCTCTGAGCAAGCTAGTTCCTGCCCTCTTTCTCAGGCCCTCACAGCATTGCTCCCCTGTAAACTAGATTATAGAATTGGATGGGTTCTCCTTAGCTTACTTCAATGTTCTGTGCTTTAATGAAATATATAATTGAGCAGTACTAAGACTTTGAAGATTGTAAATTTCAGCTGTATTGGCTCTTTTGGAATATGATGCTTCATCTGGTATATCTGTATGTATACAGATGTTTCTAGACATAGACATTCTAATCAATACAATAATAAATCGTTGGCATTTGTACTACAGTTTGAAAAAGCAGTGACCTCATGGTGGTAGACTGCAGCCAAACTTCCTTTTGATTTGGGCCTAAATTCTGTGTTAGGACATAGATTCCTTGACCTAATTGCATTTGCCTGTTTTGAATGGACTCCATGCTTGTACAGATGGTAGAAGGTTGCCTCAACTGTGAGGCAAAGAAGAAACCTGTCATAGTAAAGTAGTGGCCAAACCAAACATGGAAATTACTGGATCAGTGTATTAGACTGCTACTTTTCTTTCTTCTTGCTCTGATTCCAGCAAGGGCATGTTTAAATATCTGTCTGTCTCTATGTGGTGCTCCGGTACTCAGAGTGGACTTTTGATTTTACATTTGCTAATAGGCCTAAGAGTATGTACAATGACTTTCTGGTAATGTCTTACTTTACAGTGATGAAATGCCATTATATAACATTGTCTTTTTGTTCCAGCATTTATAGTATAAATTTTTGTATACTGAGCCTAGGTTAACATGAAGATCTTATGGAGATATCTAACTGTTTCTTTCCATTAAAATCTTCCCAGCACGAATCAAAGAAATACCATTATATTAATCTGGTAAATTCAAGAGTCATTCTGAGTCTTCAGAGAGTACAGGAAGCCTTTATGGCAGAAATCTAGCTGTGGCATCTAACTGACACAGAAGCACTAAAAAATTGGGTGATCAGTTTTGGTGATGGGCTGTGGTGAATACATAGGAAAAAATAACTTATTTCCTTTCCCAGTCTCTTTTATTAGCATAAGTATTTCCCCTCAGAATGACAAGACATTTCAGCCAGCCTTGAGAACTTGCACTCCTAAGCAAGCTCTGTCCCCTTCAGTTTATTTTACATCTGGGCAGTTTGGCTTGGGCAGGGTAATCTCACATCTGACTGTATATGTTTACAGGTCTGTGAGTTACTAATGGACAAGAACGCCCTGGCCTCCACTGTTTCCTACAGATGGGCACCCACTACCGGAGGGTCCTTCACGGCATCCTGTTGTGCTTGAGTTCTGCAAACCCTGCATGCCATCTGCCTGCCCAGCGCTGATGGATGCAGTACAAGATATTAAATGGCACTGGGTGACTGAACGAAGCCCCTGTAGTAAATATTCTAGATAGCTAAAAGTAAAGATTTCAAAAAACAGTTTCCAGTTTGGGATGGTTCAGGTACTGGATATATGCTTGTATCCGTTCTCCAAATAGCAGTGCACTTGCAGTCTGGGTTTCAGATTAACCTTGTTGTGTGGAATTATAAAATGTAAATCCAAAAGCATTTTTTTTGGTGAAAAAAAAAATGCCAAGAAGGGATACGTTTTACCATTTCTGTATTTTTTCTTTTTATTTTACGCCTGAGTGCATCCAGCAGAGTAACAGTATTCCATGATAACTACAAGGATAATGGTAAATATATAGTGTGTAAACCCATACAGCATGTTTCTAAGAATTTATACCTTAACTGAATCATTATACAAGCACTATGTAATCTGTATGTTACTCTTGACATCTAGAAAAGATGGAAGATAAAAAATATGCATTTGAACTAATTGAATGATGATCATCTTTAAACTAAACACAGATGTTGCTTATTTGTTCCAAATAATAAGGAATGATGTGAGAAAACATTCTTTTGTGTCCTGGGGATCTCCATGGCCAATCTGACTTCCTTTCAAGCCCATCTGTATGTACGATGTCACACATGCCTGTAATAAAATGACCATCTCCACCAAGGTGCATACATGGAGAACTCTAGCATCTTTATGCTAGAGGAATTATTTCTAGTCATCAAAAAAAAAAGGGAAAAAAAAAGGAAAATCGTTTTAGAACACAGTATTAGAATACAATATTTGCCTCTTATGGACATTAGAGAATGGTAAGGAGCAGGTTGAGAATAGCATTTTCTAATTTCCAAAGGAATATTTGAAAGAAATTTTCCCTTTTCTTCATGAGGTATTACTGAAATGACAATTTATTTCCATTTCCAAGCAAAGAGAGTTTCCAAAAATATTTTCTTGCTTAACCCCAATATGCTGCTAAGACATGAAGTTTAAACACTTCTTTTCTGCAAATCCCAGAGTTTTATTTGTCCTTCTTTTATGTAGGGCTGTTTTGCAAAGCTTGATCTCCAGTGCCTAAACGTGGAAAAGCTGATAATTCACACTGGAAGTAGCAGTTGGGGAACTTGTGTATCTGGAGAGCTGGTTTGAAAAGAAATTGTAAAAATGCACTAAAGAAAAAAATTAACTGCCAAAATTAGCCTGGCACACTTACGGATTTGAAATGCCAAGCTTGCTGCATAATGGACTGATTAGCTATGTCTAAATTCATTACTGAAATACAGTTAATGCCAGTGTTCTTCAAAACTATGCAAAGATAAAAAGTGCAGCAAATGTTTGAATGCATAGACTTAGGCTTTAGGGTATCCTTTTAGAATATATAGTGTGTTCATTTTTATAAAGTACTGGACATGTTCAGACAATAGTCTGCTAGGAAGGTGGCTGAATATTCAGTTTCACCTCAGGGCACTGTTCTTGGTTTAAGCTTTCCTCTTCTCCCAGTGGCTGTGGAGCTCAACTTTGCTTCATTGGGAACATATTTACTAGCAAGCTGGGAGTTTTCTTTCCTTGTTCCTCTAACAGATTTTTAAATTTCAGCTTAG
Source organism: Falco peregrinus (assembly GCF_023634155.1). Classification (NCBI taxonomy): domain Eukaryota; kingdom Metazoa; phylum Chordata; class Aves; order Falconiformes; family Falconidae; genus Falco; species Falco peregrinus. Next base: position 20,075,970 of record NC_073724.1, read on the forward strand.
TCCTTGAGAACAAGGTTTTCAAGTACCATAAGGAAGTTTGTTGTCCAAACACTTCAACCAAAACGCTGCTCCAGTTACTGCTTTGGTAGGCTGGATGGGAACTTACAGTGAAGAAACAAAGAGCTCAGGACCCCAGCCTGAATTCAGCAATTCAAAGAGCTGTAGGATGTTAAGGTTCTCTGCTTCCCCAGATGTCTGCCCATCACCTCTATCTGAAACCCCGTCTTTATGATTGCCAAAAAAGAATATCCTAGACTGTGAAGTGAGCATGTGTAGATTTGTGCAGATAGGAGTACTGTCACATATTTCTTCTCCGCTGACTCTGCAATGGTAAAGGATCAGTGGGAGGAGTCCACAGGCAGCTGAGATTAGAGTGACTGTGCCTAATGGCAGGGCAGCAAGCTGTGCCCCAGTCTTGTAGTGAGCATTACAGTTCCTTCCTAGATGGTTCCCACACTGTCAGCTGTCACAGGCAGTACTTCAAGCAAGGAGAGAATTGCATGTGCTAAAGGCCAGCTTATCCAGTTCTTACCAGGATCCTCCATTTGGCCTTTAATCACAAGTATTCATACACAAAACCGCTCAGGGGAGAAAATTCAGAACATACGGCTTCAACTTTCCCCTGTACTGTGTGTGGGTCCATTCCTGGCTCTGCTGCAAAAAATCCCTTTGAGTTAAAGGGTGTTCCATGCTCACGCATGCTGGAGTTTCATTTCAGTGACATCATTTATCGGTTTGACTTTGCCAAAGGGAAGAAGTTCACATCATAGGATTCAAAACCAGCATCTAGAATGAAATTGGTTAGAAAGAACTCAGATTTCAAAAGGACATGCCATACATGGACCCTTACTCCCCTCACTTCAGTTAATTTCTTGAGATTTGTGTACGTAACCAAAACTTTCTTTGTTAATGAATTGCAACCTTGAAAAGCACTTAGAAAATGAAAACACATTCCAGACAGTAAAAAAGACCATGTTAAAAAAGCTCATATTGTTTTTTGGAACAGCATAAAGAGAATTTAGGGAGATTTCATGCAGATTCAGTAGTGAAAAGGCATGCCAGATAAAAGCCATAATCATGTTAACTCTCTAGAAGACAAAAGGACAAACACATTTTTTGTATGTCAACTTATAGAAATCCTATAACTCCATAGAAAAGTTTTTGTAACATAATACATGCTGTAGCCTATTTTTAGTTCCTGAAATATGCTTTCTAATTCTTTTTCATCTTTCTATGCAAAACCTAAGTAAAAACTGTAAAAAAGGACAGTAAATCAAACACACAAACTTGGGCGACTAATCTAGCTAAGTCTTGGAAATGCCTACAATTAACTGTGTCAATAATATATAGAACCGTTGAGCTAATTTAGGAATGAAGTGAAGGGGATACCCAACAGACATGAATTATACTCTTGTTTCAAGCTTTGGATATAGATACTATGAATGAAAGAGAGAAAAGAAAATTGGAATGCGAGGATCTCCTTTTACCCGCACCTTATCTTCTGAGCTGATAGTACATTTCTCCCTGATTGTATCAATTATGGTTTTATACGCTATTGTGCTCACTTGTACCCACTTAGACAGCTTGCTTCTGGGAATGTGACAGCAATAAGAACAAGTGAGCAGACCAGAGAGCGAAAAGGAAAGCTGGTCAGAGAGTAGCAGATGGCACAGTGCTGGTATCCCTAAAAGGCTCATTTAAATACTCAATCTAGAAACAAGGAATCCCATATGATTTTCAGTTCATTGTCTGTAAATATTACCAGAAAGGTCATTTATTACTTAAAGGAAGTTTATAAGAAAATTGAACATTGTGAAATGAGCCAATTATAAAATGTGGTAGAGGATGGGAAAGGGGTCAATTTACTTGATTCAGACTTTTCCCCTCATGCAAATTGTCACCATTTAGAGAAGTTCTTTTAGAGAATAATTGTCTTCCTAAATGAGAGCAAACCTTTGTCAAAAATTCTTTCTTATATTCTGACCAATGTGTAGGAAAGAACATAAGAATGGGTGTGTAGGGATACTTCATTCCAGGACTCCCTTTCGGCCTCTGGCAGTTTGTAGCTGGGAGATGGCCTAACACTTCAGTGAAGTCCTTATGCTTAATGACCTTCAGCGGGCTTTTTATTCTAGGGCTTTACTCAGTTTCTTTCTGAACCCCTATAAACTCTGAGGATCCACAAATAATCCCACAGCTCTGCTAGGTAAATATATGAAGAAATGTATTATTTTTGTTTTGGTTTGTTTGTGTTTGAATCTGACACCTGTTAGTTTAGGTCAATCTTCCTACAACAGGTGCCTAAACTTAAGGAGGCAGAATTTTCCACCAAAGGCCCTCAAAAGGCAACTCTGTTGATGGTTTAATGAACTTAATTCAGAACCACTATTTTGTTTTCTGCCCAGAACTGAGTTACAAGCTAGATGCTTGTATCAGGGAGCCAGTGTAACAGCCAGAATAATTTGCCACTTGTGTGTAATATTATGGACCCTGTTAGGGTTGAAAAAGTGGTTCCCATGTGCTATGCGTTTTCTCTGTGTGACAAAGGAAAAAGAAATGCCTGTGCTGATGGTGATATACCGTGGCTAAGCAGCTGAGGTACCATAAAAAGTGACAGTTTACTGCAGAATGTGTATGCTGAATGCAATATGTTGTGCTCAGGGAAAGCTGGAATTAATGTAGCTGAAGCATTAGTTTTGTGATGAAACACACATACTGTAATTCCTGGGAGTCTAAGTCGTTATTTAATTTCTCATTCCCTCTCTGGTTTCCTTAAAACTGTCTGTAGAAGGGACTTTCTCAAAGCAAGCTCCTCTTTGCACTTCTGTTAATGGAGAATGTGTATGAACTGGGGCTTATGAGATGACACTTTAATAGGATTAATGAGCAGTAACAGAATACATGATAGTCACAGCTAGAGGTATTTAGGGAAAGACTTTAGAAAGACATATGTTTCTATTGCCAGTTTGAGTTGAAGGGGGGGAAGAGCAGAGAGGAGTCATGTCTATTCCTTACCTCTCCTTTTTGTACTTTGAGTTTTTGGCAAGTATTCTGGGTTTGGATTCCACACAGACAAAAGGAGTCTTTTCCATACTGATGAAAACATAGAAGGGAAAATTGGTATAGTTCTTCAGGACTGATGAGAAAATAAAGTCCAAGAATGTTGTTAAATTATAATATAGACCTAGTAGAAAATAGAGGATGATGGAAAATACTGACAGTCTAGCTGGCCTTTAATGAAGGATAACATTTTCCATTACAGGAAACATAAAGCACTGGAAAACATTTTGAAGAGCTATCATTTAAAGTTTTGGGTTTAGTGGGAAATATCTTTGCTCAAATTGTATTCATGATACAATCTCATAAATATGGGAACATAATTTCCCTTTAAAATTCTGGCCTTTCTTCAGCATATTTTTTTTAAATTCCTTTATGTTGTATTAACTTTTTGTTTTCTTTGAAGAGAAAAAAGACACTCCTTTGTGTTTCCATTCCCCTCTCAATTCTCTGCTTTTATTGAGATGTTTGACTCAAATATCGCCCTTCATTTTTCCCTCCTAAATTTTTCTGTGCTTTCTGTTCTTGTTTCTGGTAACAACAGAATCTGCTTTCTCACTTCATATAGCCAAATGGTTTTCTTAAACCCAACAATTCTCAAATCAGCACCTAAACTGTTATTTCTGTTGCCTTTAAATCTCTTGAGCATATATTCTTTTTAATTTCTATCACCTTAGTTTTCATCAACTCTTTCCTGATTGTCCAATTTAATTTAGTCTATTCTTCTACTGTTTCCCTCCATAAATGCAAAGATTATAGTAACCAAATACCATTAAGCAGTTTTACGTCATCAGCCTGTTAGTGCTGATAGAATAAATATGTTTCTTTCTCACAGCCAGACTTTCCAAAGACCCTTTTTCAGAGATACTTCAGGCTATAGTTAGTCTTATTTTAGGCAACTACCTAAGGAGCCAATTTCAATGTTCTTTGTACTGGGCATGTAGAGAATTCAGGCTCTGAAATAAGGTCACATCTTATTTCAGGGTGTAAATGAAAGCAGTGTCACTACTAGACCTTGTTTTTCTATTTCTAGCTTGATTCTCTCATGTCTCTAGGTATTCCTTCAGAATAACCACCCATATGTCCCTACCTTCCATCTCTAATTGATTTTTCTAATTCACTTTTGTCAACAATGCTGTTTTCTCAAGTTTTGTATTTGTTTCTTCTGTAATCCTGCCATTGGCCCTGCTGGGTCAGTTTTCTATTTCTGAGGTTTGTTTCATTCTACAGCCTGAAGGCTATTTTCAGCTATGGCAGATTCTATTTCTTTGGACTTCCCAGAGTGGACAGGTACTGCCTTCTGTACATCAACTGCTAAGAAACGAGCCATATTTTAGGCTGTTGTACATATATGGCTTTCCTGTTAGAGCTGCAACATTTTGATAGGAAAGCTCAGTTTATGAAGAAATATGCTTTCAAAAAAAATGTTCTTTAAAGAAAATGAAAAAGATTATAATTTGTCTGAAGTGGAAATAGATGGTTCAGATAGTCTACTTTAATTCCAATTCAGCTACTAAATATAGACATTTTTTGTGAATATAAACCTTGCTAAATAAGATTCTTTGTGATGAAATTAAATTCTTCTGATGCATTACTTCCCAAATTAAAAGGGAGATTTTGGGTAGCATTGAAGGTGCATTTTGGGCTGAACATTAACTATGTTCAGTTAATACTGAAAACCACCCAAATGACAACACTGAGAAATTTGGCAGCAAGTTTCCAATTCAAATCCCTTAGTTTCCTGTCAAAGTCAAGCTTGTGGTAAGAGGAAGATGAGGTGAAGATGAATAAAACAGATTACCAAAGCAACTCCAATTTCTGTGATTGTTGTTGAGATTAAATATACAGATCTCTTGCAAAAGGTGACTCTTGGCTCCTCTTGAGAAGGTGTAATTTACAATTACTCTGTTTAGATCAAATTGTTACCATCAAAACAGGTGAAGGTGCTGTTAATGTGGTCGTAAGATTCACACAACACACTACATATTCTAGTCACAAAAAATATGGAGCAATATATATATATATGTAAGCTCTGTGGCTCTACCAGCAAACTGTTTTGTATTCCCAGCTGTAACCAGTGATATCAATGAGATCCTGTAAAACTTTATAATTCTCTTTTTCTAGAATTTCATTACTTGGGAAGAGGGAGGAAAATATTTACTGTCTTACTGCAAAGTTTAGAGTTATCTACACAGAAAAGCAGACAACTGTGCAAAGACCCTTCAGCTAGTGGAAATCTGAGCCAGTAATTCAATGTGATATGCTGAATAGCCCTGTGTGACTGGGAGCAGTCTACCACTATTAAATGGCAATTTGCCAGAGGCTGGGTCTGGACCTCTAACAATAGCAATGATTATCTTAGGTTAAGCCTTTCGGTCATGCAGACATTGCATTTCCCCAGCATACATGGGCTGTACAAGCCCACCTCTGAAGCCGTGCTGTAAATTTGGTCCTGGTCTATTAGATGCAGACTTCAAAGCTTACACAAGGTCAGTGGATGTAGCCTATATATCTGACCCTCCTCTCCCACTTGTCCCAGCTGAAACATGCTATACACTACCATTGTTATTCCTAATTTTGTAATAATAATTATTATTTTGTCTTTTAAAAGACAAAACTTACATAACTTCAATGGTACAAAACCTACACAGGCTCTGTGGGACCAAAAGTTCGTTCTCTCATATCATAAGTACCTGTATGTGTTTCACAAGACAAACCCCAAACTTTCAATAGCCTGTCAGATTCAAAGGTATTTCAAGTAAGACTCCAAATTTTCTGAAATCTGCTCACTGAAAATTGAGGAATGTTGTCACCCTAATGTAAGTACAGTAAAAAAGCCAAAAGCTTAGCAATTATTGCATTCTGTTTATAAATAAGGCAGTTTTGACACAAGCATGAGCTTGGTAAGACTTAAAAATTAATTTAAAATGAGAAATGGAATTTCAAAGTGACTAAATAAAATGCTGTAGAGCACTTGCTTCTTTTTCTTTGCAGTAACAAAAGTGCACAAGCGTTTCAAGAAGCTTGACATCTGTATTACATAAGCAGAAAGTAATTCAGCTGCTTAGAGAATATAAAAAACAACTTTGACCTTACACTGGAGTCATGCTTCAAAAGCCTGATTATTCATACAAGGAAAATTGTTCAAAAACAACTACTTGAAAATACTCAGAAAGAAAATAGATGGATTGTTCTGATGCAGTAATATAATTATGATATAAAAATCTGGATTTTAAAAGAATTGTTCCTGAGGCTTTTACTTTTGTCACCATAAGTGTTTCATCTGCTAGTATTTGAAATATTTTATCTTTCAAAATTTTTCCCTTGTTTATTCAGTGTATTTGTTATCTTGCTTGAATGTAGTTCTTCAAGAAGATTGAGAGTTGCAAGCTGTTGCTGTCTAGCTGCTAATGAAAGAGTTTCAAGCAATATTGTCTCTTGTTAGGTCAGAAACCACGCAACTGTAGAGTTAAAGAAGTGTTCTGTTGGTAGCAAATAGTGTAAAGGTGTCTATGAGAAAAGAACTGTGATTCAATAAATTTTCAAAATGTTCTTGATATAATAATAAGTGACGCAAATTCTGTATGTATTTTAAAGTAACTTTCTCTCTGAAGGAGGAGGCCTAGTCATCTGGTTGAGGGGCTGATTGGAAGTTCAGGAAATCTGGGTTCAATTCACAGCACTGCTACCGATTTCCTCTGTGATGCTGGGCAGATAGCTCAGGCCCCATTCCTGAAATCACTTATGCAAATCTTTAACTTTGCTGCTGTGGGCAGTCCTGGGATTTCAACAGGTCAGACTGTAACCTAGTTAAATGTTAAAGACCCAGGCCAAGTCTCCTCAGCTCTCCTTGATTAATTGTGCTTATCAGTTGTTCACCTTGTCCCACCAGTTTCCATCTTAACTTGCCCTTAACTTGCTAAGTCTGTGGATTCAGGGCTGGGCTTGGGCTTCTCTATAGGAGCAAATTAAGCTGTTTTAACTTTACCAATGCACTTGAAGCAGCACATCTTCCAAGTGTGTTCGGTTGTTACAACACATAATAAAGTGGGCTCCAGCCTTCACTCCATTCTCTCAAACTGTGGTGAAAAGCCACATAACCCCAACCACGTATTTCCAAATGGAACTTTCTGGGACTTTCAGTAAGTGTTTGTGCAGCTCATAGCATGGCATAACATACACTGTCAGCATGGGTCTCTGCATACTAACACAAATAAATGCTGTTTTTTGCTGTAATCAGTATATAAATTGAAGCAAGTTTCTTTTTACTTTAGGTCTGCTGATGCAAATACCTCTGCTCCAATGTAGATGTGGAAGCAAAAGATCAATTATTTAATTTTTCTTCAAAACCAGCAGACCTACTGTAACAATTGACATGTATGCACAGATCTTCTTGCATGTGTTTTGATCTGGGTTATTTTATGTAATATTATGTGTATATATATATAAATGCTACATTCCTTGGTTTTGTTTGTGTTTTTTTTTTCAGAGTGCTACTTCAGCAGCAGAATCCAGCCTCATAGTCTGGGAGCTGCAAGACCCAAGGACTGTCCATCACCATGTGGAGGACCCATCAACAGGCAGAATACTTGAGGCCAAGGAATGAACAAACAATACTCCTCCAGACCATATTTATCTTAACTGTTCTGGCCTGTGTCAGCAAACTCCCATAAATCAGTTGAAAATAATTTCTGTGATATTTGTCTGATAAAAGCAAACAATAAAATATGTCTATCACTTTGATGTTCATCTTATGGTTTTTTAGTAGCTTTTCTACTTTCACAGCTTCAGCATAATTCCTGTTTTTGCTGTTTTGCAAGTGCCAGCTGAGCATCTGAGATACAGAGAGGACCATCCTGGTGTTTTAGAGGGCATTTCCCAGGATTCTACTGCATCATCAATCTAAGCTTCAGTGCGTAAGCAAATCCTGTAACTTGGGTTACAGGATCTGGTTCCTACCCCGGTATCAGGGTTCAATTTTTTATTCTCCTTCATTGTGCTATACAGTGGTCATAATTATTTCCTAGCTGTATTGTTTGTACACAGTTTATTAGCCAAGCCAAACGAATAAGTTTCTGTGTTCCACATGACAGGTTTCTGGAGTTTTTACTATTACTTGTGAAGAAAGCCAGAGATTTCAACTGAAACAGAGCAAGGAAAAAAAAAAAAGTTCATTTTCTCCAAACTACTTGTAATTCACCTCAGTGAAAGCATTTCACACAAGGATTTTCTGTAAGCTCCAGTGATCTTGTCACATAGTTCTGGACAGTGGCATGTCATTCTCTCACACATTAAACTGATTTTAAAAGGTAATTCACTCGGTGCTTTTGATGTGTACCCTTATTTTATCTGTACAGAATCACAGTCCAGTGGGCTTCTTCTTGTCAGACTTGAGCTATTCTTGCTGTACCTTACATTTTTCAAATACTTTTTAAACCCAGGGAAGGAATTCCACACCACCAATCAAAATAAGCCAGTCAGCAGAATTGTTTAAATTTCCAGCTCTTAATAAATCACAAAGTTTAATCAGATTCATGAAATCTGGAGTAGTTATGCATTTATGTTTTGAATTTCTGTACCAACAGGAAAATCTGAAGTCTCTAATAGTCACCTGCTGAATTTCATTTCAGGCAGAACTCATTTGTTTATGTTTGCTAGTCTCTCAGTGGAAAAATTTAACCTTAATGCAACATTAACATAAATTTATTCCCTCATTCAGTCCCCCTTTTTTGGAGCTGAACAAGCAAACAAAAATCTAATTTTCCCCCTCTAAGTTTAACACTGTTCTTTATTTATTACACAGCACATCTGCCTATTAACAGAGGACAAAGTTATGAAAACAAAGTGTAGGATGCTAAATCTCCTTGAAAACTTCTCTCCAAAAGACACCCTGTGTCACCTTGTATGTAAGATGCGTAGCGTACTTGCCTGTGCAAGTGAGCAACTTCCCATTCTGTATTAGTCCTGCTTCTCATTAAATTGATTATTTAAATATACATTTTGATGAGCACTGCTCCTTTTTTCCAAAGGCTGACATTGCTAGGGCCTTTTCCCCAGCGCCGAAAGGAAGGCTGCTCCAGGAGCTTTTTGCCAGAGATGCTGAATGTGAAGCAATGGAGTCCCACCCTTCCGCTGTGCTGAGTAGGGGGCTGAGGAATGCAGATTGATTCATTCCACAGCTGAGGTCTCCAAGTTCACAGCATAATGTGCTGCAGTCATGTCCCTAAACTGGCTTCCTATCAGACTTTAAAATGAAACATTATGCTTTTTCTCTTCAATATTAATTTTGCCAGAAAGAAGTTTTTAATTTTAAAAACAAAAGTGTGTGTGTGGGTAGGAATACTGGAAAAAAGTAACATCTGTGACCTGATACCTGTGTGTCAGGAATGATTAGCGTCACTGAGGGTGCATAAACATATGTAGCAATTAATTCAGATCCTTCCTGGTTACAAGCATCACATTTTCTTTCTCTTCTGTTGATTACAAATGTTGCATGATTACTTTTAATCCAAAACCAATAAATTTGTACTGACTGCTTAATCTGATCTGTAAACTGAACTTTTTGATTTCATCAGTCAGTGATTTATTGCGTTTGTGAGAGAAAACAGCCAATGTTTGATACTTCTTGGTTTTAATGGACTGCATCTTTTTCAGTTCTTACTTTTACTTTTTTTTTTCTTTTTCTGTTTACTTAAATTCCTTCTGCAGACAAATTAAACCCAGTAATGATCAACTTTGAAGTTCCAAATCTATTTCTTCAAAATTTCTTTCCCCCCCTCCAAGGTTTTCCGCTTGGAATGCATATATAGTACCAAAGACATTTCAGATCATGCAGCATTAGTTGAGTCTCAGAATGTGTTTAAACTCTCTCTGTGCAGTTCTTATATTGGCCAAATTCAACATTTTAATCTGCCAGAAAGTGCCAGGTGGTAACAGTGAATAGTTTTAGGTACTTTCTTAACTGTACCCCAGATGGTGATAATACAAATGATAATATTAAACAAGTATTTACTTGTCTCTAACCCCTGCTTCCACATGCTATAGATGCAAAAAAGGCCATTCTTAGTTAAGTACTTGCCACGTATTGTGCAGTATAGAATAGATACTTCAGCAACAACCAGTCCCTGGAATACCCAGGAAGCACCCTTGCTGAAATTCCCCAATGACAATGGAAAAGGCAATGGAAAAAAATCTCTTATTAGTGTTTTGTGGTTACGATTTAAAGTGAACCATGTTAAGAACTTCACAGTTTTCTTTCACTCAGTAACCTTAACAGAGCATCTTTGTTCTCATTTAGGCTGTATTCTCAGCTGTGTTCTCCCAAATTGCCAGATACCAAACTGCAATGACCACATTAGATCACGATAATGGGAAATCTTCCCTTCCTGGCTGATTTGCTGGAGTTTGCCATGAAACTGGTGTAAAGATGACTATGGAGAGTTGAAAAGAGTGCTGACAATGTTTTAGTCATATTTCATACCTGGTTTCTCATCTAGTGCACACTACATTAGCATCATTTGTAAATGAAGTTAAATTAGTTTAGGTCAGCTCAATGTATGGTCCAGTTTCTCATACCACATATGTCTCCTGCCTAAGACACCATTTCTGTGAGGGAAAGTAAAGCAGTGAGTGAGCTTTAAAGAGATTGCGCATTACTCTTCCAAATGAATGTGCCATACAATAATATCACAATTAAAGGCTGTATCTTTAGTTAAGACTCACCTGGCTAGAGGGGTAAAGTGTGAAACGTGACAGAAAACCATTAAAAACAAACCCATGAAGGAAATTACCTAAAAATAAGGAAAAAAAAATCCTTCCTCTCTTCACCCTCCAATAAAAGTGCTTGGAGCTTTCTACTTTCTGTGAAAATGGATAAAACATAGATGCCTTCTGCCTTAATTTCCCTTGCACATTTATGGGTCCAAACATTTTCTTTCCCTCAGCAAAACAAGACCTGAAACTATGGGTTCTCCATGCTGTATTATGTCTTAAGAAAGAATACTGGAGTACCTCAGAAACAGTATGGGAATAAAGTCATCCAAATTACAATGTCAGAGTGGTTCGCTTATAGTTTGAGTATGAGAGTGATCCATTCCAAATGCTCCAGAGAAATATTTTGTTGTTCAGCCCCCTCTTCCTTCCCCCTCAGCTCCTTCTCCAGGCTTCCTCGGGTTATTTGCAGTTTGCTTTTAATGAAAATTCCTTATGACCCCAATCTAGTTCTTGATGAATTCAACCTTTTGCATGTGTCAATCATACTAGCCTTTAATCCAGCCTATGGAGGGCTGGGGAGAACACAAAGAAACAAACTTATGGACATAAGTAGAATCACAACAGAATGATCAAAATCTGCACCCAAATGGGAATACTTAAATAGTCTTCTGACTGATAACTGACAGCCTTTTTACTATCTTACTGCTTCTTACTTGAGTTGGAGCCAATGTTCAGGGTCGTCTAGAGTCATCAAATCTCAACTCACGGGTTATAGTTCTGCATCCAAAGTCTGCCTGGCAATTTCTCCTTGGTCCTCATGTAGTCACGGTCTCATAGGTATTAAAGGCCTCTGGCTGATCTCTTCTTGAGTATGCATAGTTTGCATGCCTGACTGCATAAAAGTCCTGATGTCTGATCTCCATCAGAGCCAAATAACGAGTCCAGACAGACAGCCATCAGCACCATCTTGTGGTCCTGGCATCACCAAACTTTTAGTGCTGTCATGGCACTAAAGCTGGAAGACGAGTCCTTGAAAAATCAAACAGGCATCTCCTAAAAATCACACTCTGAATTTGAAACTGACTTTGACTTACAGCCCTATTAATGCTAAGTCCCATGGTTTCTTGACATAAAATCTCCTATATATTTCAAAATAATAAAAGGTTAATTATACCAACAAAAAAATTACAGTTGATGTTTTCCCCTCAGAGTCATCTGGGTCCTCATTCCATTTATTTCTGCAGACACACATTCATCATTTATTTTTGCATAATTCTGTTATACACTTCAGAGGGTGTGTGTGCCACTTGCCATTGGTTTGTGCTCAGAAATCAAAAACATTGGCCCTATGTCAGCCTAAGCATGGGATTTGTGAAGTTTTCCATGGGATCAAGTGTTCTGCAACATATGTGTCCTCTAAGCTTAATTTTTTTTGTCAGTAAACAATGTTGTGCCATTCATGAGGTTTATTGCAATCTTTTGGATCAGCCTCAGGGCATGGGATGGTGAAAATGAAGTAGGAAAGAAAAATAATTTGCACCCATGCTTGTGAAAGGCTTTGTGATACCCCTTCCACAATCTCATATGGTTAGCTCCTTTTAGAGGGAGCAGAATTACTGGAAAACACATACCAGCACAAAACCAGAATCAGACAACAATTTCAGGAGCAGGATTTAACAACATTTGTTGATTAAGAATGCTTAACAACAAACAATGACAACATTTGTGTCAAAATGTCCATTCATCTTATAAGCTTGTAGATAGCAGTTCCATTATTTTCTCACATAAATGGAAAATTCTTTAAACTTTGTGCAGAGAGAAAGAAGACTGAGAAGAAAAAGAATAAAAGCAATGGGAGAAACCTTAATGAAACCTTCTTCTAGGACAGTGGTTTATCCCAGCTCAGTGTATACCTGCAAAACATGATCCAGTAAGTCGTGGTTTTCATCCATGTATTGCAGGTGCTAAGGGGAAACCTGTCTCTGGTATCCTAGCAAGATTTCATGTGCCATCTACATATACTTATTTCTTTTTTTCCTGAGAGACGCATGTAGGCAACTTCCAAGATCCCAACAACTGGGCTTTGAACATTGAACCAGTAGAAACTGTGTAGCATCTCTGCTGGTTCCAGGTCTCACAAATCTCCAGATTGTTGCAGGGAGCTGGGATCAGCATGATTCAGTTCAGGAGAGCTTAAGATACTGTGGCTAAACAAGATACTTTTTCTTAAGATAATAGGAATCCTTTCCCTCAAACTTCTCAGTATGCTGTTTGGCAGCTCTGAATGATTAATCTTCACTGCTTCAGTAACTATTCTTATCAGTTGAGAAGGGGTCAAGACTTCATAGATGATCTCCCTACCTAGAGCCATTTGCAAAGAAGTAAAATCTTTCATTTTGCTTTCCGGACCAACACTTCACCTGGTCAAATGATTTTTTCACTCTTGCACTTGCTTTACTCTATCATAAGGAGCTGATATTTCTGGAGAAAATAAAAATATCCTTGAAGCTGATGACTGAAACAAACTCATAATTCCCAATTTTATGAGATATAAGTCACAAAACTGGTGGACTTCTTGTTAAAATGGGGAACTTTCATTTTCCCCCTCTTCACCTCTCATAATTATTTTCTTCTCTAAAGGGAAGGGGGAAAGGATTTGTTTCCATAGCAAGTAAAGCTGAATAAGAAAACTAACTGGAGTAACTGTAGCAGTATTCTTCAGCAATAAATTCAGCATAACCCTGTCCCCATGGGAACACTATATCATAGAATATATATTACTTGATTCCAGAATAATTAGTGTGCTTTCAAAGCAAAGTAATTCTTCTTTGGAGGAATAAGGGAGAGGGAGGGAGTGCAAGCCACTTTTGTTCTGGGTTAGAATTCCCCAGCAGCTGTTCCATGCCGCTCAACAGAGAAAAGAAGCTGGGACAAAATATGTTTTTCTGGGTTTTAGAATAGACAAAGTCTTATCGTTAAAGCAGCTGGATAAGAAGCAGTTAAAAAAGAAAAGAAAAAAGCCATCCAACCTCATCATCCATTGCCCTTATAAAAGACTTATCAACATAGCCCAGCACCAGCTGTTGCCCAATATAAGTACTATTCCTTTATCAATAGTCCCAAACCATAAGACCAACTCAAACCCCCTTTGGAAAAGAAACACATGTATTATGTAAGGCTCAGATAACATAGCAGTGCTTAATTTGAGCCAATACAAGTTTTTGAAGTGTGCGCAAAACTGGAGATGCTAACAAAATATGTTAAAGTGCTCTCCTTTCTGTTAGTTTTGAACTGAATCCATTACCACAGATGTTTCTGCAAGATATTGTTTAATTTTAGTTAAAATTGTAGACAAATGTATTAATAAATGTAATGATATTAATAAAAACTTTGTGAAAAGTTTTGACAAAAGTTTATTCTCCCCTTTTCCCCCTCTGCACTAAAAGTTGCAGTACCCACCCCCCAACCTATAAATGCATTAAAAAGACTTTTGTGACAAGCTTTGATTAATTTTATCAAGGGAGTAGATCTTGCAAATATATTGCAAGAAACCTGGTTTCTATGCAGGAATAAGACTTGAAGGAAATGGTTCCTCAAATGTATTTTCTCACTCTTCTTGATTCACTGGTGACTTTGAAACTCAAAACTGGTTTCAGTTTTATCGCACCACAGAGACTAATTTTCATGGACTGGTCCTAGGAATACGTTATTAACTACGGGTTGAATTTTAAGGAGTGGTAAAACAATCTCTCTCATGGCATTCTGTCCTCACATGTTCTAAACCTTATACACAGAAGTTGCTGTGGAAGGCACTGAAACAGGACAAAACATGACAAGGTACCAAACAATCTAGAATCAAAAGGCTTATGTGAAGTATGAGAAATGTGCCGAGGATATACAGTGGAAACACTTTAAGCCTTTTATTCCCAGCACCCTCCTCTTCTTTGGATGGAGAAAGGTGGTGGTTGTGATGATGGTGGTGCTGATGAGAGTGAAGGAAATGAAGAATGGAAGAAGAACCTTCTAGGGTAGAATTTATTCATAATGTATTTAAATAGCTTATTTATTTAAACTATTAGCAAGTTATATTTGAGAGGTGATATTTTTACTATTGAAAATATTTTACTTGAAGTGTTCTTATAAAATACATGGTTTCACTATGAAGTACATACTGTTTTGTGAAAATTGAAATATCTATTAAAAAAAAGTTTTCCTTAAAATATATTATTTAGTAACATATCTTAGCTGTCTGTAACTCCAAGACTATTGAGTTCCACACTGCAAGTGTGATGAGTGCCTTTATTTTCTCCCCAACTTTTAAAGCCTGTTTTCTCAGCATAGCATTCAATGGACATCGCACTAGCATAACACAGCCAGCCACTTGGTAATAACCTTACGAGCTGATCTGTCAGTCAAATTTGATTTTTTTTTTTTTTTCCTATGCACTTAAAACAAAGCCATACTGAAAAGGAACTAAGGAAGCTGAAGATATGCCAGTTGATCAGTATTTCAGACTGCATTGCATGTAGGATCTGAAATAACATCACAGAGCAAGTCAGCCCAGCTGTTCTTACTGAGTGGGCTCCACACAGAATGGTAGAATGGTTTGGGTTGGAAGGGATCTTAAAGATCATCTAGTCCCAACCCCCCTGCCATGGGCAGGGACACCTGCCACTAGACTAGGTTGCTCAAAGCCCCATCCAGCCTGGCCTTGGACACTTCCAGGGATGGGGCACCCACAGCTTCTCTGGGCAACCTGTGCCAGTGTCTCACCACCCTCACAGCAAAGAATTGCTTGCTACTAACTCATCTAAATCTACACTCTTTCAGTTTAAAGTCATTACCCCTTGTCCTATCACTACAAGTCCTTGTCTTCATACTTGATGGAGAGTAGAAATCTAAAGACATCTTCTAACTGAATTCTTGATTGCATTTGTTTGAATTGACTTGATATGATTCTCAGCAATAATGAAAACATCCTGTGTTATCAACACTGTTTTCAGCACAAATATAAAATGTAGCCCCATACTAGCTACTATGAAGAAAATCAACTCTATCCCAAACAAAGCCAGCACATTCTCCACCTCTTATTCCATATAATTCGAGTCAGGTGCTACACTATACAATACAACCTCATTAACCACCCCCACCCCCTTCTCATCCTTTGATATAATACACAGATATCATTCCCTTACTCCATGGACCACCCTGTAAAATATTATTAGAATGTCCACAAATGTCCATTGAGTTCATTTTGTCCATGAGTTTGGGCTCCATCTGTTATGGTGGTCACTCATGAGAGGAGAGGTGCTGCGCTGTGTGGAGTTATTGGGCACCAAAGCCAGCTCAGGTCAGGTCACTGTTGCACTTGCACTGCTTTCTGTAACGCTTGTCCTCCACTGGTTTGGGTGGTTCCTGCTACAGTAATTCCTGTAAGACACAACTCAAATCATGGGTTACAACAATTTAAAGGTATTTCCATCACACCTACTACTTTCTTGGTGCTGTAAAGTGTCCTTGCCTAGTGCTGTGACATAAGCAGTCAAAAGCCTCTGTGTGACATGTATTATTTTACTGCCCTGAGCCCAAGCTGTGCATGTCTTAGCAACTGGGTGCTTCAAGTTTCAGTTCTTATGCTCCGTTTTTTTTACTCAAATTCTTATCTCACTGAAGTTGTTTTTATACCAGTGTTACTCAACTGAGTTATAAATCACAGCACCTAAGTTACCACTGTGATGGGGTGAACTGCCCTCTGGCTTTGATTAGCTGCCTGCATTTCAAAAGCTTAAGTTAGACTTTGAACTCAATTGCAAGTGAATTTACAGAAGCCCCTATTAAGAGTACTATCTGCACTTGTGATACTGTTTCAGACCTAATCAGAAGGTCACAGGAGTGAATGTTCCTTCCAATGTTATGTTCCTGGTGGAGGTTGTTCACTAGCCATTGGCTCACGTTTCAGCTATTTATTACCACACAGCACAGTGCCATCATTTCTGGAAATGTTGTTCATTACCCACTGTTCATTTCAACAAGCCAGAAATATTTCTGTTCTCTGCCATCATGCCTGTATGTGTCATTAACCAATACAGCATCATCAAGCGAGTCAGCCCATGTGGCTGTACTGCAGCGGGGTTCCTGGAAGTGCTGTCCTCATTCTCACTTCTCTGGGCAATCATAGATGACAGCAAAGCCAAGCATTATTTGAAAAGATGACCAGCAGTAAAACCACACATTTGCTCCTGGCTACGGTTTTCCAAAACTTGTGAAGGCTGCCTGAAAATTAAATTCACATAACCTCCCTTCCTCTTCCATGACTTTTCCCCAACATGCTCCCATGGTTTTGCCATCTTCAGTATGGTACATAACACAGCAATGGCTCACATTCCACAGTTTCAGAAAGAGATTTGCTCAGTTTTTGACAGTTTCAGTGTCTCCCACCTTGAAAGCACTATAATGAAATACCCTCAGATAGTTAGCTTTACATATTGTGACACAGGTTTACATAATCCGTGATATCCTTCTCATTTTGTTATTTCATAGTTAAGCATATCATGACAGAGGTAGTAGTCCAGCAAGCACAAAATAGTTCATTGCTGCAGAAATGAACCCAAACAAAACTACTTTGGAAAACTCACAAACAAAACTGGCCCATCTGTCTTCACTGCATCAGATGTAGTTCTTTGATAATGTTATAATGCTTTTTCACCACTTGGTATCTTGGTTTACTTTCACAACTTTTGTTGTAAATATATATGCATATATAAACACACACTGGGTGAACATGAGGGCATTTTGAATTGAACATCCAGGACAACAAGCACAATTTTGACTTGGTTGTTTGTTTCTCTAGTACACGAGGGCAAAGAGGTGCTGAAAGAGAGGAAATACCCATTTTAAAAGTGTTTCAAAGAATCTTGTAACAAGAGGGCTGCTAACTGCTGAAGGTGATTTTGTCCAGGCCATGCTGATTTTCTTGGTAGAGTTATACAATGTTTTCTAGCATAAGACAAGCGGAGGAAGGATTAAAAAAAAAAAAGAATCTACTGGAGAAATTCTCAAAGGCACCTCCATCAACAGCACGCATCTCAAGTTTGGTGGCATACATAGTCATTTAAATGGACCCTACAAAATCATCTTGAGAAGACATTTATTGGTCAATGTTAATACTTGATGACATCATAGCCAAGTTTCATATATCTGCTCCACAGAGTGGTTTTATTACACAGCTGGTGTAGGATGACTGTAAGTGATCTTCTTTTCCCTGTGGGTCATGAAGAAGAAACTTTAAATGTGGTCAATGTCTTAAATTCTTCTTGTCAAATTAACACTGATTGGTTTGAAGAAGCCCTGTCCATGCTGTAGCCAACATTCTTTGTCAGTCAGAAACCCTGACTTCACTAGTTTTTGCCACAGCTGGATTCTGTGCTGAAATGCTTGGGATGAAAGGAGGGGCTGCATAAATATTACTTTGCTGTATAAGCCTAGAATTCTCAGAGCCCATTTGGTGGCACAAAGGTGAGAAGAATTTTGTGAGAGGGAGTGAGGGTGCAGAGAGTGGGAGCAGGAGCTTCCTTTAGGAATAGCTATAAATATGCATCTCGGTGTACAGACTCCATAGCTGGTTGTCTCCAGATGGACTCTTGGTATGTGTAATTTGCTTTAGACATTACCTGGCTGACATTAACTATTATGATTCTGCACACATACACACCCTCTCTCCCTCTTTCCTGAAGGAGAGGTACGGCTTTAGTGTTCCCTATGGTTACGTCTAGACAGGCCAACTTGTTAAGCCTTATGTTTTTTACTGTGTTATAAAAAGACTCATGACTTCTTTTTTTTTTAAAAAGATGCCCTGGAAAAGAAGAAGAAAGGAGGAGGAGGAGGAGGAGAAGAAGAAGAAGAAGAAGAAGAAGAAGAAGAAGAAGAAGAAGAAGAAGTAGAAGAAGAAAGAAGAAGAAGAAGAAGAAGAAAGAAGAAGAAGAAGAAGGAGAAGGAGAAGAAGAATGAGGAGAAGGAGGAGGAAGAGGGGGAGAAGGAGTATCCCATTCACTTTGACGCCTGATTTTTTAGTTTCTCAGTAATGTAATGACTATATTCCAAAAGCTATTCTGTATTGTGCCTCATATCACTACCTACCTACTAATAAATATAACCTTATATAGAAACGTTATGTTAACATGTTGTTTAACATCAGATTTGGCTATAAAGGGCTAGATTAGACATCCTTGATGTGTTTTAAAAGTTATTAGTTTCTCTATTTTTCTTCTTTATCCTAAAACAGGGATAAAAATACCTTACATTCTTTCATCTTTGGTTTTCAGGGCACCTCTAAGAAGGTTTCTGCTGTATTCTGAGCAAGTGTAAAGCATTTTCTTTCACAGTTCCTAGTACCAGCCTACAGACTTCTGTTTCCCTGCAGTCAGAGGACTTCTTGATGAATTATTATACTGCTGCTTTTGATAATAACTTCTACATCACAAGGTATTCCATATTAAAGGATGAAGAAAGGTGTTGAAAGGCATCTAACTCAGATAAGCATTTTGAAGAGCGAATCCCACCACTTTAAGCAGTCAGGCTCTAGAATCTGGCCTTAAGACAAGTTCCTATGAAGTTAATACATATTCTCCATATGTAAGTTAGTTTCTGTCACCCAGCTCAGGACTGCCTATTTCAGTCTAAATAGGCATGCTGTTAGCCATAAATGATTCAGGCTACTCCACAGATTTATGAGTTGAGCAATCAAAAATGGAGATAAGTGAAAAAGTAAAATATCCACTGAACTACCAGGATTTTAAGAAGCATCACTGTCTGTCCACTTACGCAGTGTTTATCATCCTTATATCAAACATTAGCTGTGAGTGATCTTTCTTTTTTGTAGGAGTCAATTCAAACGGAGCTAACCCTCAAGTTAAAGTTGCTTTTCCAATGGAACAGTTGGTCCTACAGAACAGACTGCAGCATCAGTGAACATGAAGTCCTGCAGGCAAGCCTTCTTGAGTGTTGGACTTGAACTTCAATGTGTATTATTATTTATTTATGTAGCTATACTTTTCAGCAGATTGATTCTTGCGAATCTATAAAAACTACTGCTTGAAAAATATACAAATAAAATCTTTTTCCTGCCTCATTTAAAAGGGAACAGTTTCTCCTGCCAATAACATACACCTTTCCTTCTTAATATCTGACCCTGCTTTCAAACTTAATATTAACTCTGTAGAATCATAACGAGGGATGCGAGTCAAGTATCAGACAGGATTTTTGGAGACTGCTGCTGATATAAAACCTACAGTATCTGGTGTCTATTGGGTTGTTGCTGAATTTTATCTCAGACTGGTGAATTGTTTTTTTCTTCCTTCTCATAAATGTACTACAATAGCTCTCTCCCTCAGCTGAAATTGTATAGCATGCATAACTTGCACAGAGGCCTCACTTCAACCTCACCAACTTGCTCCTTGGCTGCAGATAATGTAGCCTGAACATACTGCGTTTTAGGTAATACCAAGCTTTTTTTGTTCCGGGTTGGACCTTGTGCAAAAAATGAAAGCCTACTAATCTTTAACTTCCTACTGCTGAGCAGTACAACTTTGTGCTAAATAAAAATGTTATTGCCATGCATGGAGTGGGAAAGAGTAGGAACAGGAAAGTTTAAGAACACAGAATGAGTTATGATGAGATTTATTATTTTGTAAAAAAAACGTATTTAAGGATCCACAGAGATCATTGCTCCATTCTGGTCTTCAGCCTCAGAAAGAAGACTGAGTCATGAGGGAAAATTACTTCTAAAAGGGAATAGTTGCTACTCAGCTGCAAGAGATCCAAATGACAGATAATAATTTATGCAGTTATTATTCGATTATATAATATTATTCACCCATGCAACCTGGGAAGTGTTGGGCAGGTCTTTGGCATACAAAAATGTGCAAGAAGTGAAAGAGTGCCTCTTTCTCAGCTCCTGTTTTAGCTACAAATTGCAAAAAAGGCAGGTGTGTGTTTTCCACATATCTTAGTAGGTATTTGTAGAGGCATCGACATAGGCAGAAAATGGCTATTTTGGCAGAAAGCCCTGACACACTGGCTTGAGGACCTATAGTGAATGATTTTTTCTCCTCTGGAGTCAAAGTTGCCTCTCTGCTCTGCTTTGCTAAAGCTTGGCTTTCCTGTGTCTTATGAAAGACAGATTATGATGCCTCAAAGAGAGAACATGATTTAGTAAGGGAAAATAATCTGTAAGTCATTAGTAACAGCTAAGTCTCTACCGAATTACAATTTTGCCAGTTTTCATAAGAGGTACTAACATGTGAGAGCAAAAATACTAAATCTCACTCAGGAATCTACTGTTCAAGTAAAGAGACAAGGAGTTGGATTTTTACTTACAGTTTTAAGTGTCACAGGTAGAAGAAGCAGCTGTAAAGCACCATGGTCATCTATGATCACATCCTTATAAAGAGGGAAGCTGCTCTAGAAAGCCAAGGGTTGGGTATTTTTTTCCCCCCATTTAAGTGTGGCACAACATTAATGGAACAGGAATTTATAGTCCTGTAACAGTTTACAGCTTCTAAATTGAGCCTCATGACTTTGCCTTAGCAAACGTCTCTCCATAGCGGTATTTGTATTACAAACTCTATTCCATTAATTTTTTCAGTGCAGAATGTGAAAGTCCTCTTAGTGACATTTTAGGGCATGTTCCAGCAGCTTAGCAAAGATTGAAGAAACAGAGACTGAAAAATGGTAGAAGGAAAAGCTGGAGGGAATCCAGATGGACCTTTTACATCCTCAGTTTAGTATAAAAATTGTTGAGAGTGGGTGATTGCACAGTCAGACTTTAAAAATATATGTAAGGTGTTGATATGTTATGAAAGACTTTTTGAATGACTTTCTCAAGCTTCCCCTTAATGAAGTCTGTGCTTTGTTCTTGCAAAAGGAAAGGTGGGCACAGCTTTATGTATGCTCTTTTGCTTTGTGTATCCCTGGTAAACTCTTTCCTGAAACACAGGCTAGGTGCCAGAACTTTTCAGGAAGCATTATGTGAAACTTAATGTCTCATGAATTTTAACATGGCATGAATAATTCCTTTCTTTCAAGAATGGACTTTCAAAGAGGGGTGATCAAACAATTTCTGAATAAACAAGCTTTCTGCATCACAGTGCAACCAGTGCAGGCAGCAAAGTAATATCTGCTATAACTGTGATGGATGGGAGAAGCACAAATAGAACAGTCTGGGGCCAAAGGAAAAACAGGTGTTTCATTCACACTAATACAAGAGGAAAGATGGAAATACAGGGCCTGCACCATAAGCAATTGTTTTCCCCCTTCTTCCTTCTCCTTCTGCCTCATCCTTCCTTGCCCTCGTGGGATGCTCTGGAGAAAAATGTTTTTTTGCTGCTGCTAAGCAATTTGGATTGGCTCCACACCACCTCCTTCCTTGAACCCAATCAATAGGGGTGGCAGATAGCAGAAGGGGTCATATTCTCCCAGAAGACCTCTTCGAGAAGTTGTCGGAAGTGTCATGTCCTTTTTTAGCCCAACACTCATGGTAGGAGTGAATATGCCCCCGGATGCACTGCACCATGCCACACCATGCTGTGTGACACTGGAGCTTCTTTTGTGGGTGAGTGGGACAGAGAACCAGGCACAGTCAGAGCTCAGTGGGCAGTGCCGGGGTGGTCCGGAACTGGATGAGGAGGATAGCAGTAACAGTTACAGGAAAACAAGCAAAAAACTCCCAATCTACAATTCCTGATTGATTTCTGTATATTCCTATCTCCTGGAGTTGCTCAGCCTTTTACCCTTTTCCTTGTACAAGCACAGAACAAAAGTCCCTGCCCTCTTCATTAATTTTCTTCCTTTGGGCCAAATAGAACTGAAGCATAAAACCAAACAGTATGTTTAAAATGTGATGTTCATCAGATAGCTTTAAATTTATACAAGAGTTCATGTCCCTGGGAGAGCCTAGTCGAGAAATTAGCAGGTTTGCACATTTGCAGTTCACCAGGGATCAATTAAAAGACTATTATACTCTTTGCTGATGGTGCAAGATGAAACAGCTAACATCTCCAAGGGAAATTCTTATAAGACTCAAATTGAACTTAATGAGAAGAGGCATTTGACAAATGCTGTTAGACGTAAGATGCATTTAGCTCTTTTCAAGAGCTGCATTGCTGACTGAACCAATTTATGAGTTAGAGCATGACCCAGCCTGTATTGATGTAAATGAGACGGCATGCAGTGGATTTGACAAGGCTTGAGAGCACTGGATACATCAAGCAGGCCAACTTAAAAGGATTAACATTAACCTACATTAGATGTATGAAGAAAACACTAGATGAACACCCCTAGTCTGGGTTGAGGTGAAATTTAAATGAGCTCCGCTCCCTTTAGCATATGAAAATAGAGGATAATTTCTGCAAGAGTATATTTTCTGAATATAGATTGAATAGACATGAGAATTTGAAGCTTAAAGAAATTAATGCATAAGGGTGGAGACAGACGCAGCCTTGCTTTGAAGGTACTCAGACAAAGGGTATGATGGCAACCAATAGGAGAATGAGTTATGTGCTAAATTTAAGGGACAGAAGTGCTTTGAAAAATCAAAGTATATGTAAAGAACGGAAGGTCCTGTAGACAAGCCCTACATGAATATGCTCAGGAAGAACAACCAGCAGCAACAGTTCTGTACAGATTTAGTCATTTGGGTACATTTGTCATGGGACAGGGCAGTCTGGGATCCCAGCTCCAGTATCCCAGAATTTTAAGGACATCATGTGCTGCTTCCCACAGCTTCATCCTTTCTAGGACTATCACCTCAGCAACAATAACTGTTATGTTATTCTCTTCACGCTGTGAGAGGACAATTTCATTTTTTGTGCTTTTATGCCTACTTTCCAAAATAGATTTTAAATAACACTAGTTGGTATCAGAACCTCAGACTGTTACTTTTAAAAAAATGAATTTATTGGGAGGAGATGAAGTTTTCCATATACTGATCTGTATTGTGACCATTCTATCTTGTTCTAACCAAATCACATTTAAATGTTGGACCTATAAATCTTTCCAGATGGGCTACTGTTCAGACCTTTCTTTTTAAACTCTTCTAGCTGTACTCAATTTTGTTTTCAAAACTGTTGCACCTCTCATATACCTAGGTAAGGATACACCACCAACTTCAGTGCATCTACAGAACCCCTATCATTCCTTCACAACAGGGGACCTCAGCTCAGGATGAGTTTTTTCCAAGGAAAAATTGGCAGCAAGCAAAATTTGGTTGCTTGCTTTCTTGTCCTATTTGGGACTGCTCTTTCAGTTGTGTTACTAGCCAGGGCTACAGGTATTGTAACAACTATGTAGCAAGGTTTTTATTACATGGCTAGTGCTGATCATATAAAAGGAAGAATATGTGAAGGCAGTAAGGTTAAGGGAAGAAATTGGTGAGAAAGACTGGACAAGACAGATTGTGGGAAAAAAGAGAAGACTGAAGAAAAAGGAAACTGATTTGGAGAGGGATAGATAAAATTCTAAGTAAAATACTGACATAAATGTGAATAACGTTAATGGGAAATTGTAATAGAACTTGAGTAGGGAAAGGAGAAGTGCCTGAAGATGAAGACTCAGACAGCAAGATCGTATGGGTGTGAATATATGGGAAGACCCTGTGACTTATGGACTCTTCTGTTCTTTTTGTTGCTGATCTCCATTAGCTTCTTCTCCCCTGGAATTATTTCTTGCATCTTTTTTCCTACATTAAAATTACAGCAAGTACATATTACAAACAAATTTCAAACCTCAGCTAGATTCAGAAAGTTTCCTGTCATTTTGTTTTGATTGGAAACCCACAATACAAACATTTTATTTATATAAATATGGCTCCCACCAAGGCTAGAACCGCAGCTTCCTTGTCAAGCATGAAAAGAGTGTATACAAATTTGTCTTTGGGTCCATGACACACCACTGAGTGTGACACAGGCTTACTGTGGTGGCAGAAAAGTCTGAGGGCACACAACTATTTACATTACTCTAATTAAGGCCAGGCTTGTTTTCAAAGAACAGCAAAGGATACGGAAGGACTACATCAATGTTGTCTTATTTAAAAGTATTGTTAAACATCAACAGAAAACCCAACAAAAATCAAGAAAAGCTATAAGATAAACCACAAGTAGAGAAAAATGAACATTAAATGCTGAATTTCTTATAATCTTGGACCCCCTGGTTATATACATATATATACATGTCATTTATAATGAGGCATAGAGCTGTGAGCTCCAGTTCTTTGTTTGCCACTCTGTCTTATATGGCTGTATCCATCCTATCTAGGAAAAGAGGACAATGTGCTATTCATAGGGCCAATCATCATCACAGAGACACTGCTTAAAACAGTGGTTGCTTCCAAGCTAGAGAGAGTTGACAGCACGAAGGCAGGCATGAAATGTCAAGGTTTGGGCTTGAGCATGAGCTTGAGCAGTGAACTAACGAGGGAAAAGTCATAGAGTCATACAATCATAAAATCATTTAGGTTGGAAAAGACCTTTAAGATCATCAAGTCCAACCATTAACGCAGCACTGCCAAGTCCACCACTAAACCATGTCCCTGAGCTCCACATCTACAAGTTTTATTAAACACCTCCAAGGATGGTGATTTTACCACCTTCCTGAGAAACTTGTTCCAATACTTGACCACCCTTTCAGTTTCTTTGGATCCTGATTTTTTTTTTTTTTTACTGTTAGTGTAAACCTTTGTTTTCCACTGAGCTGTTTCTGAGGCAGAGTTTGTCATGCTGAGTAACTCCAGCTGCCTGTCGGCTCAGCAGCAAGCTGCCGCTCTTCCCTTGTAACTGCTTGCAGAGAAGCAGTCACAAAACTGAGATGCTGTCAGGTCTGTCTGAATTCTCTCCTGTTTTGAAATCTAATCAGCACAAAAAGGTGGGTAGAGAGAGGGAGCAAGTGACAACTCTGATCCTACAGCAGCAGCTGCTGTGGTCTTGGCTTTGAGGTAGACAGGCATCAAACTCCATGACTGTCTTAGAGATCTGTCAAGATTTTTCTTAAAGTGCCGTCAAGCTGTTTCATCTTTCAACACAAAGAAGGTGGATTTTGCCTGTATCCTTAAGTTGCCACATCTTCAGCACATTTGTAAATGTGACCAAAGTGAAGAGCAGTTGCACTCTAAAAGACGTAATGGGCAATCGTTTAGCACAGCTGGTACAACCCTTATGCCTCTCCAATGCAGCACAAGTAACTGAGATCCAAACAGAAAAATGAATAAAAAATACCATATAATTTCTTCCATTCTATGGGAAAAAAAAAATCATTTCTAAAGCAAAAACATGTATTTGGGCCATTCTGCCTCTCGAGCAAGGTGCGATTACCACAAGCCCTAGTGCAAAGAGGGCTTCTATCTAGCCAACTACAAAACAGAGAGAGGCATTAATAGCTTCAGAAGCCCTAACAGAGCTGTTCTGTCTGCACATTTAAAAATTATATCCAAAAGTCCTGTTTTTTTCTGGTTTTCTCTGTGCTAAAATACCTCCAGTTTCTCTCCCACCAGAACGATCTCACTCGTTTACATGCCCAGCTTCCATGGCAGGCAGGACAAAGGGGTCTGTTATAAACACAGGCCCAACTAGAGCTTGCTCGCAGGTCTCACGCCTATATTTCTTCCATAAATCCCAGTCAAATCTTTATTCTAAGAGGCAATTGCTGAGTTGGCTGCTGGCCCTGGAAACCACATTTTCAAATAAAATGCAATAGAGGAGAAAAGAAAACTACTTTTCTTCTTAAGAACAACAAAACAAAACTAAACTACTGAAAAAAAAAAAAAAAGGAAGGATTTTAGGTAATGGTAATAAAAATGGGTTCAAATTTAAACCAGAGTAAGAAAAGCCTTCTGAAAAAAGGTTCCTCCTTAAAGGTCAATGGGACAAAAGCCTCAAGTGGCATAAAGCTGGAGAGTTCCTTGAAGATAATGGATCCCTGTCCATTTATTCCAGAGTTGGATCAATGTCTGTTTTCTGGAGATTCACCTCCATACATGTGAGTTGTAGTGAAGGGGGCAAGTCCTTGCACTGCAGTTTCACCCTCACAGTCTCACGTTTTGATAGATTTAGCAGCCACCTGGGCTAGCTGGCAGAAATAGAATGAGAAACATTTAATTAACATCACAGGGAATGCTCCAAGTGTGCTTGGAAATAGCGGGGATAACATTAACATGTCAGTAAATATTTCATAGATTTACAGTCCTTTCAATTTAGACTTTTATTGACTTGACACACAAGTATATCCCTGTGCTGCCTTTAATCCATTTATGGTTGGTTGTTTTTTTAAATCTAAGATATGGATAAAGGGAGACCACTAATTTAATGCCTGGAGGTATGAGATGCTTAAGGGTCCAGAAACTCACAATTGCATCACCTCAGAGTATTTTGTAAGTCATTTACTATCTAGGGCTGGAAAAAATCCCTGAAATTCAAGCTCTATGTCATGCTATGTGAATAAGCCCGATGAATATAAAAAAAGCAGCAAAGGTAGTGGAAGAATGTTTGAGTCCTCCTTTTTGTAAAAGAAGACAAGCCCCCCACATGGTTGCTAGAAGAAATTAAACGGTTGTACTAAATCATGAATCTGAATCACCAAATCCATATCAAAACAAATTTAAGATGGAAGAGATTGAGAAGTTTCTTTGTACCTGACAGCTTCCCTTAAAAAGCATGTTTCCAAATTCTTTTCAAGACCTTTTCAACTATTCTAAATTGAAACAAACCCAAAACCCTGAAACCCAGCATTATGACAAATTTTGACAAAAGTCTTACAGCGTGAACAGATTTTGCTTGGAAGGCAAGTCTTTTGTTAGCCTGTATTTCCACCTAATTGCAAAGGCTTCACCGCTAATCAGAAACATCAATTTTTGCATCCAGTATTTGTTATGGGCCTAGTATAAAATTTAAGAAAAGCTTAATTATTCAATGACAGCAATCAAAGAAAGAAAGAATGTGGCACTGTTACAGAAGACGGAGACGTTGCTTGTGGCATATTAGATAAATATTGACCCTACAGCCATACTAGATTATTTTAGGCATGCAAAGTGCTGAAATAGCTACCCAGTGCTCAATGCAGAGCAGAACGATTTCTGTGGAAGAAAACAAATTTCTCTAGGTTAAATCTGAAACAAATCTTAACTCCATTCTTATCAGACTAGTGCCTACAGGAACAGCTGCAGCTTGCTCTAAGAAAAAACACTTGGACACGGCATACCAACACCTACTTTTATGATACCTTTTCCTGAGGAAAAGTTAAATCAGTTCACTCCATAAAGTCAGCTGAAAGGTACACAAATTATCGTTGTGCATATGGGGTGCATGTGAAATGAAATATGAAATCGATCTGTCAGTGGAATGGAAAAACAGACACAGTAAGAACTTGGAGTAAAACACTGGGATTACTCAGATAGCTTTCTAACTGATACAACGCATAGATGCCTCAGTCTTTCAAATAACCCATCTTTGGCCTTTGAAAGGGCTCCCTGAAAGATTATTTTTGTTTATGTTAAAGCTGGACACAACAATAATACCATATTGGAAATATACAAAGTTCAGGCTTTGCTACTGATTTGGAAACTGAATTTTGGAATAATTTTGAATATTTCCTTAAATGCTTCACAGAAGGAGCTGCTTCATGAAATTAACTCTGGCATTCTATCCACCAAGATGTAGAGATAAGCAGAGTCACTGCATAGATGTAGCAACTGTTGGGCATTGAAGTGGCTCAGCAGCTTGACACAGGGAGATTACATCCAGGCTCTAACATGGAACTGGCATTTCAGATTTACAGCTGTGGTTATATCAGAAATCACAGCAGTTACTTCAGGCTCCATCAGCTGTACAAGCAACGAAGTCATATATACCACATTTGTTTCTCTATTGGATAGGGGGTTTTATACCTTTTCAGTACTCTTACTAGCTTTTACTACTGTATGCTTCATGCTGGTGAGACAGTCATGGTATTCTTTATACAACAAGATTTTTTTTTTTTTTTGAGAAAGGGAGAACTGTGCTCTCTGACCTGCCAGCCTAAGTGAGGACACTTTAAATACTGTTGTCAATGGGCTCTAGTTCTGCTGCCAAGGTGGTGATCTTCTTTGCAAGGGACAAAGAAAAACTCAAAATGGATAAATTCTCAAAGAACTACAAGACTGAAGAAGCTGTTCCTTTTCCAGAAAGAGTAACAAAGGTATCTTTATATGAACTGTTCAAACAACCAGAGCTGTGGGAAGAGGAGGGGGAGTACGAGCAGAATAAGATTCCAGCAGTTTGACTGAACATTAGTTAGGGGAAGAAAGAAACTGCAGCCCTTGTGGCTGAGTTCAAAGCAGCAGCTGACAATGTCCAGGCTGTTCAAACAAGTTTGCAGTGCTTCAAGTGATATTCTGAAATTCTGATAGGAGCTCTTTTTTGCACCTTAAAGCTAAGATACTGGTGGCAAAAATAGGTAGACTGGGAGTATTTTAAAACTTAAGAAACAGTTCCTGAACTGTGGCCTACATGCCCTCCTTCAAGAACGTCTTCAGAGAGTTTGCTGGTGAAATATGATGCTGGCTTTTCCTTATTTCTGCAATCCAACTGCAGAAATGGACCTTTGGTCCTGAAAAATACATGAAATGCTTCCCTGATATTACATTTCCATGGGAGGTCACCCTAAAGGATGATCATTAGTGGGAAGGGAATGGGTACCTGAATGTTACTTGAAGCAATCCCTGCGCTAAGGTACTGCTTACAATCTGTCCTGAAGTATGATTCCAAGGAAAAGAAAAAGTTGATGTAAACGTTTGTTAGGTGCGTGGCTCATTTGTTGTTTTGTTTCTTCTGTCCTTATAATCACATGAAACAACCATAGCTGCAATCTTTTAAATAAGTATTAAATCTGATACTTACCTTGCTCCTTTAGGTATCTTCATGCTAAAGATCTGGCAAGAGGCTTTAAAATTTTATCTCTGAGCTATATGGAGGCCTTATGCATAGAAAGAAGACCTAATATATGGCATTAATTAGCCAGTAAACCAGAATTTGAAGAATGCATGTGCATATATGACATGACAGGCTGTGATACAGAAGCTGATCCAGCTACTGAAGAATCAAAGAATTATTAGGAAGGCAAGTGCTGTTCAATACATTATTCCATCTTGGTTTGGAAAAGTTGCATATTCTGATTTAAAGCTCATGTGTAATGAGGTATACTTACAAATTTCTTTTCTATGTTTTCTACTGAGTTAAAAACTGAGAAAACATGCATCTGGCCAAAATTTTTAGCTCACAAGCAACAGTTTATTCTGAAGTGGTTTGAAGAGAAACTCTCAGAACTGATTTTGCCATTTCGGTAAATACCATGGACAATTTAAACTGGTTTTTTTGTTTGTTTATTTGATTGTTTTTCAGAAAGAATCATGGAATTCCCTCCCTTATTCAGTAAGAAGTTATTTCAATAAGAAATTGCAAACTTTTGAATGTAATATTTGTGAAATAATAAATCCATCCAATGTATTACTGACAGTGCGTGTGTCTGTGTGTATAAAGGCTTGTTCTGAGCAGGGGTATAGGGCTCGCTTTCAAGATAATATGTTTTTATTTTTCAAAGTGTGAAAACAATGAAATAAACACCTTTTGCAATGTAAGCAAGCACTATGTATTTTGTTCCAACTTCACACATGTTACATATTTTAGCACTTTGTTCTGAAGTAAGCCACATGTTTAGGAATACACAGAAAACTATGAATGAAAATCTGAAATTTTCTAATAGTAAGTAGGCCTGAAGTTTACAGTATCTATCTACTAATCTATCTACTAAACAGTAACAAATTTCACAGTTTCACAGTTTTTATTATAATTTTTATTATCATATTTATTCTGAAGTATTCATCAAAAAAGAAGAGGCACCATTATTTAACATTTCTAGCACGCCATCATGTCTTCCAGCATTTTTTTCTCTTAAGTACATAATATTTTGATTAGCTATCCAATATTTCCTGATTGTATCTGTTTTTTCTTTCATGTTTATTTTCTTTGTTGGCTATGGCCAAATAGCCTTTGTCTTTTTAATTTTTTTTTTTCCCCTGCATCAAGCAAAATCTTTGCAGATTGTGTCATAAGTGGAACTGGTAAAACATTCTTGCACTGAGAATGCTCAATTCCTAACCCACTAATTTAAGGGTGGAACTATTTCTGGAAATGTTATGAGCCTGTGTGCTGAAAAGCCTGTTCTGTGAGTGCAAAGGCACTAACACTTTGATGCAAGTGGTCTCTGCTCAGATGTTTTCCATACACTTGGTGAGTTGGTTTTATTAAAATTCTTCTAAAAAATACGTATCTTTTATGAAGTTTGCATGCTGATTTTGACATCCACTTTTCAAATGCAATCAGGGAGAAGTATATAAAAATGCCTCAGCATTTTACGTCTTATTCAAGGATGGATACTACCTATTTCTTCAAGCCTGTAAGTAGTGTAAATGTTGGAGGACTTGGTCCATTTTTCTAACACTTGAAATCATTTAAAGGGAAAGAACAGACCAGTGGGAAAAGTTTGGACTCTACAAAGCAGCATGTGCCATTTTTTGTCTTCTCCAGGACTGAAACAGAAACCCACAATTTTAGAAAGAAACTACTCTACTGACTACTGGAGAGCAACTACACCAGGACACAGTGGCAGGTCACTGAGCAGACACTCTCTGCAACAGTGACAAGAGGAAGGAGGAAAGAAGATAGAAACTGCAGGTAGGGTGTTCCTAAAAATATGGATTTTGTTTGCTGCTGTCAAATTGGTTTTTTGGTAGCAGGTTTTTCATCATTCTCATCGTACTCTAACATGGCTCAGAAAGGAAGAGATCGTGGCTGAACAGAGTGGAATTCAGTCAGCAAAAAAGAAGTGTAAGTGGTCTTTAGACAATCTGTCACCTTGTTTACATGAAGATTTACCTGAAAAATGAGATTAATATAATCTCAAACTTGTTTTTTCTTTAAGGTTTTATACAATATAAGGTAAGGGACAGGGACACAGTAATGCTGGTAAAATAGCTGAACAACACAACCTCCTCTTAGTTCTCTGACAGAGCTTGATATCTGGATATTATCCTCTATATCTTGGCTTTCCACATTTTACATGAGGATTTAATGCCTGTGAAATGTGCCAGAGTGACAGCCCAAGAAACAGAGAAACAACCTCAAATAGTGCATGCATCACACCCTTCATAAAAATATCACAGCACCCTGTAAAATTAAATCAGAGTCCTTGTTTTGCCCAAAGATCAAATACACCACAAGGCAGAGGAATGCAGGGGATTTTTTCTCCACTGCCCTGTAAAAGCACTTCAACATCAACTCACAAGACTTCCTCAAAGGCTGTGGCTGATCCCATTCCATCTCCCGACCTCTTTAATTAAGCCTGAAAAAAAAATTTGTGTGGTCATAGCTAATACAAGTTATGATGGTGTTTTCTGTGATGCAAACATCTAATGGGATTTGGTCTGTACCAATTTTTCCTCTCAAAACTGAGGAATCATCCAAATGGTAGCACAAAGCATGCATGATTCCAAGGTTGTTGCATTTAAACCAGAGGTCTAAAAAGAGGAAAAGGCACCACAGTGGATAACCAGTGGCTTAATCTGAAGAACCACAGTCAGGTTGATTCTGAGGAAAATATTTAGGCAATTTTTATGTTGTCCAGAGCTTCAGATGTAATTATAAGAGAAGAAGAATAGTAACATGAGCAAACAATGTTGGCTGTTTTTTTTTTTTGTTTGTTTGTTTGTTTTTCCTAGAAGAACATTTCAAAATAATAGACAACTTTTCACTATACACTGAAAAATAGAAAAGTCACAAGTGGATAGGATAAACAGTTAAGATTAGTGAAATGAAGCTATCAGATTCCAGAGGCTATCACTATGGAGAAGGAATCGGCTATGGCTTAGTAACTGCCCAGATTAAAACATATATGCTCCTGTTAAAACATTTACACTCCTATTTTTGTTTATAGACTTCAAATATATTTTTGTGCCTGGTATACTCTGGCAATACCCTCATAGGGAGGTAAAGAAGGTAGAAACCTTAAAACATGCTGTGGTCTAACCCTAACCAGGAACTTTGCACACTAATATCCTTGCCAATTCTCACCCGGCGTCTCACCCACCTTTTCTTGGAACAAGGTTTTATATCCTCAAATTCCTTGGACCCCAATCAGTCAGACCACAGACTGGGGCAGAGCACGGAAACAGTACCAGTTGCCTTCATCTACAAGCTCCCCAGGGCAAAGAGAGACCAAAGTGTTTTGATGGTGCTGCTTGGCCTTGCACTGACCTTTTGTTCCAGCCCATTGCTATGTACTCAACTGTGATTCTCCTTTGGCTGAACAGGAGCCACCACTGGATGAATCTCCTGTGACATCTGGTCCCTTAGGGCTCTCATTTGCTGTGACCAAGGTGGGCTCAGCCCCAGGCTCTCCTCACCTCCAGCATCAGCTGTGTGGTGTCCTTGTGGAGGCACTTGGAGGTGGTGCTGTCCATGCATTCCTTACTGTCTCCTTTTTGTTAGACCCAGATATATCAGACCCAAATATATTAAGCTTTGTATTTTTCCCAATGGCTGTCTGAAATTAGTTGCTGAGTTTAATCTATGAAGATTCTCAAAAATCTCAATAAAATTAAAGTGACATTCTTTGGCAGAAAGAAGTCTTCTGGGTGGCTATTTGGTTGCCTGTTTGACATATGATGGCAGGTATCACTTCACCTGTTTTCCAAAAGGTGTGTTGATGCTCTCATCAGTGAGTTGAGAAATTAAATACTGGTCCACAAGCGAAATTTTTTGCTCATGCACTTAGCACAGCCAAAATATTATTAACTATACATTACTAAGTAAAAACATTTTTCTTTTTTTTTTTTTTTTTTTGTTTGACATAGAATTGCTAAGACTAGTCTTACACAAGTTTTGGTACTCATTACCTTTGTACTTCAATTAGAGTACCTCAGTGCAATCATGGTCTTGGAGTCCCTGCTAATGAACACCAATATTACATGTTGAATTGCTTAAATTAATGAAAAAGGGCATAGTCTGTGGGGAAAAAAGGGAAAGAAAAATACAATAGTTTTCTCTGAAGAAATATTAAAAGTTTTATTGAAAAGAAAAGCTTCAGTTTTCATTATTTTTAGGAATCCTTATAATTCTGTCCTGACTTTTTTTCATTAGAAAAGATGGGGAAGAAGCCAGGAAGAAGAAAAGGAAAAAAATGGGGAATGAAAAAATGGGTTTTATTTGAATGTAACTGAATACACATTATTTAGTTGTAGAAATATGAAAAGAAAGACAAGCATATTAAAAGTGTACAGAAAGACTTTTGTATTTGAACAGAACTTGGAAATGTTTTGATTAGCTTTACATAAAATTATTTGTGTGAGTGGAGGGCATATAACAATTATCGAAACCAACATATCTCAATACTATCAAAAGACATGTATGTCTCCTCCAAAACCAGCTGTGTGTTGAATGTGTACTTACAAAGTAGCAGGTCTGAGAGACAACTTAGTGTGGCTAACCGAGGTACAGGATTTTATCAATGAAAGCTACTCACATGTATTTATTAAATCAATATATTCTTGCTTTTCAGTCTTACTGCATCTTGTCTAACTGACACAACAATTAGACAAGATGCAGATGATGATTAAAAAATGATGGAATCCATTATGTCATGCCTTATGAGATGCAGAATGGCCTCTTTAATCTGGTTATTACCCAATGAACTACATTTTTGTGAAATCCATCCAAGATGCAAATGGCTTTTTCACATGAGCTCAAAATTATTTTACTATTGCAAGCAGGCAACCTAATTCCCAGTGAAGGGAGTGGTCTGGAAAGCAATATGGAAACAAGCCTTTCCCTTTTGGTGAGCCAGTGGTCACATTCTCCTAATAAAAAGAAACTTGTAATTGTGGTGGAAAAGACATTTAATAAGAGCTGCTTAAGTAAAAAAGTGCAAGTGTTACTCTGTATGTATTTTGATCTGGGTATTTCATATTGGCTTAGCATAAATCAAAGGGAAAGAGATCTCTTTTTACTTTATGAAAAAAAAATTCTCCATTAGCAAGTCAGCTACATCAGCTATCCTATTGTATATCAGCACAAAGTTTCCATTCCTGCAAACAGCTCTCTGGGCACAGGTAAGCACACTTAAAGGTAGTTAGCAAGACGAGAGATACAGCTGGGGATCTATATTTCCAGGTGTCAGTCTTCTAAGGATATACACACCCTAAACTTTAATTTGTTTAGAAACATCACTGATGTGAGAGGGTTGGCTACTATGCCTAAAATTAAAACACACATATGAAATTTTGGTTCTAATCTTTTTTAAAACAGTGTATTTTCCAGTTTAAATTTTCCTGATCAAAATCAAGGGAATAGAGTAGGAAGAAATGCCACTTTAATTATAGTGAATATTATATAAGCACTAGAAACTACTGAATGGAAAGCATTATTACAGTTGGTGTCTTTCTAGTCAGATTCAGTGATAAGGAAGAACATGACTTTTCTACCACCAATGGGTAAAAATTAAACAATATTAACAGAAAAAAATAGATAGGAAGGTAAAAAAATAATAACCTAACTACAAGCAAAAAAAAATGTAGATAAATGCCACTCATTAATGTAGCTATAATATTTGTGGTTATTTAGGGCAAATCATAGGAAAATCAACAACCATTAACCATGCAGTTTAATTATGTCAAGAAAAAAAAAGGTAATAGATAATTCTATTCTATATTAAAGCACAGTAAATGCAGGCCAAATCCTCCTGAGAG
The DNA here is from genome assembly GCF_023634155.1 of Falco peregrinus. Classification (NCBI taxonomy): domain Eukaryota; kingdom Metazoa; phylum Chordata; class Aves; order Falconiformes; family Falconidae; genus Falco; species Falco peregrinus. The sequence goes on from NC_073724.1 coordinate 20,111,557, forward strand.
GTGGGAAAGCAGTACAATGTTTGCATCTGCAGCATCAGGTTTCCATTCTCACCAAAGCTACAAAATACACAAGATAGTAGATAATATTAGGACTTCTCACTACGTAAAGTTACGTTTATTTAAAGAAGGCATTTAGTTGCAAAAATAAGTTAACATGCTAAAACATTTTATCAACCATAAACTTGTAAATGAAATAGTATGAGCCACAGAACTTCAGCTTAATTTGTAACCCTTTGATTACTATCCCATTTTTACGTTAGATAGTTTTGTTGAAACTGAAGTAAAAAAAAATAATTCAAATGTTACAGGTTTTGATGGACGAAAGAACAGATAAAATGTTCCAAGACAGGAAATTCTGAGCTTCTAGGAGGTTAAACAAGTAGGAGATGAATGGGACTTCAGTCACCAAGATTACCTTATTTGCAAAAAGCTGTTTCTTCTGGAAAAAGAGGAAGATCAAAACACCTAGCACTGGGTCTTGAGTTTTTAAGTCAGAATTCTGCCTGTGCATTTCAGTGGAAGTTCAATGAAGTTGCATATTTTTTATGAGCAAGCTGACAACCTGCTAAACGTACGATCCATGGAAATCTTTTGTGAAGAGACCATACTGCTCCACTGGATAAGGAGTGTTTTAGAAAAAATACTTTTATTATGAAATACTGGATTATCACAAGAGAAAACCTACCATGATTACTGTCTTCCATCTTGTTCCTTTGCAGTCATTTAAGCCAGAGAAACACAGAAGTGAAATATCAGAGCAGAACAGTCCTTTGCCCTGACTTTGAAAAGGCCAAATAGAACTAGAACACCCAACTCAGATCCTTACTTTGTCATTTCAAATAAATCACATTCATTAAATTTTTCAGCTATGGATATGGTACTTTCCCCTGTTACATTTGGAAGAGCTGATTTAGCAAATTCTCATTTTTTTTCTCAGGTTGGTAGAAATAATTTTAAGCATATGCTAAGATATATTGCTACATTAGGGTTAAACACAGTAATACTTTTAACAAATTATTGAAGGAAAACCAAAAAAGATGTTTCCAAGACACAGCATGAGCAATCCCAATAAATGCAGAGTACATTGCTGGAAAGCTAAAGCCTTACATTTTGGGAGGGGAGGGACTCATAAAGGAAGAGCATCAGTGATAAGGAATTCAGTTTCTTTGTGAATGAATGTTAATAATTACAAGTCATGCCAATATACAACCAGCCTGGTGGAATTTGTCAGGTTCTGTAAGTAAGCTGTCCTATTAGAAAATACAATCTACTTGTCAAGATTAACACCAGCTATTTATCATAAGTAGCTGAACTATCAGATAGCATAGAAGGGAACTATAACACATATTTCATAACTGAGTTATATTTTGGAGAAAATCCACTGTCTAGTCCCAACAGTTGAAGCACACTTTAGCAGGTCAGTAGTTTATACATATTCTGTCCCTTTCAGAATAATATATTTTTCCTTCCTACTGCTACCACTGCAATTAGAAAAATGTCATTAAAATAGCCACTATTTATTAAAGCAATACATTGTTTGATGTCATTTATAAAGGAGGACAAGAGGTCACAAGTGTTTCTTGGTTGGTGTTTTCAGCTTTGCTTTCCCGAGCTCTGACTTAAGTGAACTGTCCCAAGCCACAGGTACATACATGGCTGCTACGGCGTGTGAGTTCAGTCTGCATATCTTCTAGCTTTATGAAAACACAAGCAGCTTCAAAACCAAAACCATCCTCCAGCTTAGAAAGACTGTTTTTTCAAGGAAAGCCTAGAAGGTTAATGAGCGAAGCTTTCACTGCCTGTGAGCTGGACCATGGTCTGTCAAGCACTGGCTGTGCCAGGGGAAATGCTCCTTTTGCCCCGGGGCTAGGTCAGGGTGCTGGCCAGGACTTGGTGTTTCTCTTCCCTTCAGCTGCTGTGTCAGGAGAGCCCTGGGTGGGGATGAGCTTCCAAGGGGGATGGATGATTTCCCATCTCTGCCGTTCTCTCCGAGGAGAGGGAGGCGTGCTCTGCTCCACACTTCCAGGCTTTGCACAGAAGGACAGGGCTGAACAGGTTGGCAGGAGAACAATTTACTACTTAATGTTCCTTTCAAAACATTTTGTCTTTGCCTGCGTATAAAAGCTGTCCATGAAATATGTTGATACATCACTTCACAATTAATTAAAAAAATCTGGGTTTGCTGATTTTAGTCTGGGTTTGGAGAACCTTAAAAACAGAGTTTACTATGGTTTTGCATCTTGGAGGTAGGCAGCAGAGGAAGCGTTAAATGCTCCTTTCTGTCCATTTTCTGGAAGTGTTTTGAATGTGGGTAGCAGGCACTGGGGTCAGTAGTTAAGTGACCACACAAATTCGTTTCCTTGCAGAGGATGTTTAGCAGGGTAGTTTCACTTTTAGTTTGTAACATAGGAAAAAAATAAAACACCCCATTTTATTTCTCTCACCCCTCACAAATTACTTATAGGTTCTGGAAACAAGTGTCAGAATTGAAGCTGTAACATATAAAATATCACAAAGTTGTGTGAGTATGGCCCTAGAAAGTTATACTAAATGGCACTTTATGAACAAACTTACTACAAGGAAAAAGTAAAGCAGATTTCCTTTGATCTGTTGAATTTTTCAGATTAATAGATTTTTGTACTAGCAATCACAAATGAGAAGAATTCGGTTTTATACATGATCGGGCTATCCATTAGTACATCTAATTTTTGTTATTGGCAAATATTTCTTTTCCTCGTAAAACAGTTTGTTTCCTCTATTTTTTTATTTTTTTTTTTGGGGGGGGGTGTGTGAGGATATTTTCTTAGCTTAGTGATACTGAGTGTTTACTTGTCCCTTGTGGGTTAGCGTGAGGTGTTGTTAACACCTGCTGTGAAACAATGAAATGAGTGGCACTTGTGTGTGGGTTACGTCTTGGGCTTGCATCTGAGCATGTTGTGGTTAGGCAGCCCCATGATTCTGCTGATAAACTGTGGACAAGAACAAATCTGATTCCAGGCAAGGACCTGAAGATATTGTTCCCTAACATACTCTTATATATTACACACAGAAAAGGCAGTTGTCCAAAACTTCTCTAGTTCATCCAAAACACTCCAGGACAAGATAACTGGAGGATTGTTGTATAGCCGTTATACCAAATGCCAGCTGGACAAGAAATTCACCTTCTGTAACACGGAGGCCTATGCATGCACAGCAAATCAGGCTTATAAAGAATCTAATAGGTATGCTTCACTTAACCTGCTGTCTTTGTGGCATTAAACACGTAGTGTTTGTATTTTGAACAGGTGACTCAGGCACCATCAGTTACGTGTTTCTTGGCTTTCCCAGCAGCAGTTGCAGGCAGTCATCATATTAATGAGTTCAACTTCTAAGGCTTCAGGGCAGTAAATGTAAAGGAGATCATAAAACATGAAAATTTGTAGTACAGCTTTGATGTTACAACAGCAAAAGCTGCTGAAATGTTCTATTTTCCTCTTTGCACCAAATTCTTACAGAGCTCCTTCTAACACATGCTGTGCATCTGTCAGCCATAGGAGAGTGCATGAAGACAAGACTTAGGCAAGGAGGCATCTACAGCTGAAGTCCTGCTTTTCCCAACCAGCAGAGCCCTTTTATGTGAAAATCTGAACCTTTCATAACATAAATTATATGTCATAGATGCTGCTGGACAATTTAGGAACTCTGGCTCCAGGTGCAGCGGAGGACACTAAATTTGGCCAATCTGCTACCATTTGGCCAATATAACCATTCTCTCCGGTTGCTTTCTGGTGGCTATTGGAGAGGCCGCAGCTTAGGCACATGGGTTTCAGAGCTTTTTTCCGGTGTGCTCCAGGGGACAGAAAGACCTGTGCTATTGTGGTGGATATGTCAGTAAGTGGGTGCTGGATGCATGAGCTGTGAAGCATGCAGATCTGGCTTTAGTGGGGGGGTTGGAAGGAACTGCAGCAGGCACCCTGAACTCTGGCTTAGATTTCACGCAGTCACTACAGTTCTTGTGGATACTATGGGCAAATTACCTACCACAACTCAGAGACCCTTCAGCGGTGTCCAAAGACATGCATGAGATTTTGCTAAAATTTAAAGACTGTCAGATGGGTATAGAGAAAGGGTTTGGACCACTGGAACCCATCTCCTTGATCTGTTAATCTCTGTGGTATGCCAGCTGTGAAGGACTTGTATAACCATATCCTCACCCTTTTATTGACTGCATGGAGGAAAAAAATAATTCCTTAATACCACCAGGAGGTATTAGCTGGGCCAAAATCACTGTGTCAGCCTTTCCACAGGAAGCTTCTGTGTGGTTCCCATCCCCCATACAACACTGTGCCTCAACCAGCCTCACCAGTAATTCATACTTTATTTCTGGAAATATTCCATATGTTGTATGGGGTGAAGCAACTTAAAAGTAAACAAGTTTAGTGAGAAGATATGATAGACCAGCCAGAAACCATGTCTCGGGGTACTGCATTTAAGTGGTAGACAGTGAAGGGTTTAAAAGGTTTTAGTATTGATTTCTGATTACATCAGCCTCCTGCAAGGCAGAGTTCAGTGGCTGCAGCATCACCCACTCTGTGACTGCTGTGCAGTGAAAGAGAATTCTTACCATTTCCATCATTGATTATTTTTTTGCCATCATAACTGCCTTGGATTGATGTAGGGATGGGATGTTTGTTAGTCACACTGTGCATGCCTCAGTATCTCAGAATGAACCGAAACTTTTTGCAACCAGATTTAATCTCAGAATAGTTGTACCTCACTTACAAGAAGGTTAGGTCTTCCTTAGTGCCTTGTGTTTCCCTATTCTTGTAATCCAATTGGAATAGTTGGATCCATCTGACTGGATTGCTTTGCTGAAAGTGTTCCTTGGGATTTTCACATAGAGCTGCATCCCAGGAGGACTAAATGTTTTGGTCACACTGATTATCTCACCCACTCCCTCTGAGACGGCTGAGTGCCTGCAGGCAGGGGCTTTGCAAGGCGCAGTGAAAAGCCCTCACAAAGACGCTGGATGCTGCAGCAGCATCCAGGCTATCTAGAAAGACTTAAAAGCAACTTCTATTTGCAGGTTTATAATTAAACATAATTAAATACTAATAAGATAACTGGACTGAAAAGTAAAAGAAGGGAAATGTCATTTGCTGGTGTGTCCCAGTAAGACAGAGAATACTGAAATCACAGCATATGTTTTCTCTCTTCTTAAAGACTGTAGATTATTACAGGCAGACTTTATTGTGGTCTATAATTTTGGTTTTCTACTTTGGACTATGCCAGACAGCATTTTTTGTTTTGTTCAAGCAGCAATCAAGATGGTATGTTATCAAGCCACAGTGCTGTGACCTTTGGATTTAAAATGAATATTCCAGCTACTTGGAGCCAACACATATATTAAATTCTAAGGTTGGCGGAAGGGTGAAAAACAGAGGACATGTTTTTTAAGATGTCTTGCAACCCTGAAGCTCAGTACTTAATTTCTCTTGAAGATTTATTGATTTTGGTGCATGACTACAGATTTTACAGGGATGTTATACCAAGGGCATTCCATTTATTTTGGTCAACAGCCAGACAGTTAAATTTCTAAACAGCTGTCTGAAACTGTGTGAACACATGGACTCAACATGTCTTAAAATAAAGAAATAATAATGATTTTAATGTTGTTTCTTCTAGTATAGGTATGGAAGAAATAAATAATGAAAATATTTTTTATTTTTAGATACATGGGGAAGAAAGAGATACATTGTAAATGAAGCACATTTCTGAAAGAGAAAAAAAAAAGTCCTACGTTCAGGATAATTAAATGCTTCAGTTTACTAATTAATTTTCTTCTGAGGAGAATGCCTAACAATGTTGGAGAACTTTCATACCAAATGTCTGGTAAGTTTTTTTAAATAAACACAAAACCTCACTGTAAAAGAAAACTTTGATTCTTAAATATGCTATAACCTGCCATCCTCTCTGCTTATTTTCAGCCTCTTTACTTACTGAAATAACAGAAAAAAGTAACATCTATGTTTCTTTCTCTCCCAAAATACAATCTATTGATTTAACTGCGTTAGATGGAAGCTACATATCTCATTAGCTTAGGTACATGGCATTTTTTTCTGTTGTCCTCCTTGGAAGCAATATATCTGGGAAGTACTACATGCTTCGGTATGTAGCCTCCAGTTCTTAATATCCTGATAGCGTTAGAAGTGAGTGAAGCACTGAAAATTTTCAGGCTACCCGAAAACAATGAAAAATTGAAAGGGAATGGAGATCATTACACTTTTTCACACAAAGTAGCTGAATACCAGGTCCACAAGTACCGTATTAAAGGCAGAATAGAATAGGCTTTGATGCAAGCAGGCAGAGGCAGTTATTGAACAAGTATTTTTGGCGACTAGATGGACATACACAGTCAGTATCTCTCTAACTCTTGCTATTCATGTTGTGCCAGCATAATAATTTATTTTTTTCAACAGGAGGCAAGGAGGGGATAGATTGAACTATATTTCAGTCAGATTAGTTTCCCATTACATCCCTGTGGGTACTAGTACAAGCATGTGTTGCAGAATAATCAAAGGGATAATGCAGGAAAGAATACATGGCTAGCGAAAGGGGAGATCACTTAAAGAGGAGTCCAAGAAATGCAAAAAAAATCAGGTGAATAAAGATTCTACAGATTCCAGTACCAACACTCCTAATTTAGACTAGAGAAGAAGCAGTATTACAATTAAATAAAAACCACAGAACTTCAGACTAAATCTATTTATGGCTGAGTGCATGTCTTTGCGAAGCTTGACAGCCATCAACTCTACTACACACAGACACGACTGAAGAATAAAGCCAGTTTCCCCCTTTATAACAACATAACCAAAATTCTTCTGGTTCTTGCTGTAGTGAACAGAGAGGGCCCTCCCAAAGGCTAATGTTGAGTACCTATGATTTAAACCACCACCTGTAGCTGCTGATTAAAAAAGCTCATATTTAATACAAGGTTAGATTTTGTAGCCGTTCACAGAATGCACTACACTTTGACACCGTTCTTAAATAACGTACAATGTACAAACTAAACCAGGTAATTCCAGACTACAAGTTTGTTTCTGTTCATGACGATAGCAAAATGCCCTCAGGAACATTTAACAACCCTTTTTTCCCCAAGCACAGTTTTCATTTAAACACTATATGCTACCGAAGGACATAGGCCTACAATGAGAGATAAGTAAGAAGATAGCTTAGTCAAGGTAAAAGAAATTCTTGGAAGTACCAAGTAGCAAAGTTTAGGCAGCTAACTAATCCTTCTGGCTTAAATATGTTTTTGAAGTATTCCTGTGTGGATTATAAGATCTTTTCTTGTGTATCCCTGTGCTGGCTGTTGAGATGAGTCAAAAAAGATTTCAGCTAGTGCCAATTGTGATAGGAGTCTTGGGAAATGTGATTATTAACAAGTATTTATATGGGTCTGTGTGTAGATTCATTCTTTCTAATAGGATGATCAGATTTTCAGATGTGAAGCGAGCTTTAGCTTGTATTCTTATCTGATTTTAGTTTAAGACTGGAATCTATGGATGTGAAACTTAAATGCTTGGAAATTAAAATACAGCTGTCTGTACTATAATCACAGAACTGTATAGAGAAATGTTTTCATTAATTCCTGATCTGCCTGTTTTGACAGCAACTTAGTTGTCTGATAACACAACGAGACAAATTAAATCCTGCTTCAGGCAGTACACAGACCACATTACTCAAAAAGAGAAATTAAAAACTCTTGAACATCTGTTATTACTGTGAATTTAAACTGTAGAACAACTTCATTATTTCACTTCACATATGCAACTTTAGTATTAAGGAAAAAGAAAATGTCTTGTGGTTAGAACATTGTGGGGTTTTTTTGAAAAAAAAAATAACAAAACCCAAAAAACTGTTATTTATTCTCTTATTTTCCATTGGTTCCTGAGTGACTTTATACAAATAAATTAGTCTCTTTGTACCTTAGCTATCCCATCAGCAAAATGGGAATATTATTACTGCTTGCTTCATGAGGTGTTAGAAATATTAATTAGTTTCAAATTTGAATTATCTGGAAATGGCACAAAGTACTTCCCTCTTTGAAAATAATGTTGACACCTGTGTGCTGTTTCCCTGTGTATGAAATAGCAGAGACCTACCTTGCACTGATATTTTATGTACTTAGTGAAATAAAGGAAAAAGCACTTGTTAAAAGGATAACATTTCCTAGGATCTAGGACAGTTTCTGACCCAGATTTATTCTGACAGAATATAAAGTTGCCCTGCTAGCAAACAACTAGCTGTGGTAACTGGCAGGGGGCCAAGGATAGCCACTTTTTCTGTGCACTGGGAAAAGTGGCTGTACACCTTAGAAAAACAATGTTTATACAGTTAAATAATTTTCTTTCCACCAGAAGTATTCATTGTTACTTTGGTTCTTCAGGAATTACAAAGTACAACTCTCTAGTGACTGGCTTCTACTCTTGAGCTTATGTTATACTGTTTTGATACTGAAGCTTTGAGTCTTTGCTGGTGTTGTTGAGGTTTAACCCCAGACAGCAACTAAGTACCACACAGCAGCTCGCTCTCTCCTCACCCCCAGTGTGGTGGGGAGGAAAATCGGAAAAATGTAGAACCGGGAGTTGAGATAAGAAGAGTTTAATAACAGAAATAAAGTAAAACGTAATAGTAATAACAAATAGTAATAACAGTAGCAGTGGTGGTGGTGGTGGTAGTAGTAGTAGTAGTAGTAGTAGTAGAAATAAAGGGAGATGACAAAAAGAGAGGAATACAACCCAAGAAAGACAAGGGGAGAGGAATAAAGTCCAAAGGGAAGGGAGAAATAGGACAAGTGATGCACAATACAGTTGCTCACCACTCACTGACTGATGCCCAACAGTCCCTGAGCAGTGATCAACAGGCCCCGGCCAAGTCCTCCCAGTTTATATATGGAACATGACATTCTGTTGTATGGAATGTCCCTTTGGCTAGTTGGGGTCAGCTGTCCTGGCTCTGCTCCTCCCCAGCTTGTTGTGTACCTCCTCACTGGCAGAGCCTGGGAAACTGAAAAGTCCTTGACTTGGGGTAAGCACTGCTTAGCAACGACTGAAACATCACTATGTTATCAACATTATGCTTATAGTAAATAAAAAAGAAGGAAATTAACTCTATCCCAGCCAAAACTAAGACAGGTGTTTATGTCCAGGAATGTTTTAGGCTGATCTTCAGCTATGACTGAAGCTCTAGAAATATTTCACTCGACAATAAATCTTTTCCTTTATGTCTTAAATATTTTTTCACCAAAATACATTTGCAAAACATGTTCAAATTCTTGATGCATGCTGTTGTTTATTCCCAAACAGTTAAGATCACACCTTTTAAAGTAAATATTATGGAAAATTTTCTGGACGTCCATTAAAGAGGTGAAGATGAGTAAAGAAATATCAGCTACCTGATACTGTGGGCTAAATTTCAATTTTTCCATAAAATGGAAGCATTTTATTATCATCCAAAATCCTTTTCAGAGGCACAGATGTTTTCTGTGTGTTTCTCCAACTTCTTTGTAGTTCTGGTTAAGTATTGCCACCCATTGTATGTCACAGATATTCCTCCCTCAGATTTCACTTTCTGCACACCCATCTCTGAATCTAATCTGTTTCAACATAATTAACCTCAAGAGAGATTTAGTAAAGTGGCAAGTTATATAAAGGAGCAGCTGATTGTTAAAGAAGATGACAGACATGTCCTGATGCATGTGCTTCCAAGCAGCATCTCTACATAAAATCTACATAAAATATAATTACAATAAATCATGGTTGTATCATCCATAGCTATCCATCACTTAATCCATCACTTAGCTGTGGCATCAACTTAAAAATACAATACGCCCTGTTTTGAATCCCATGCGACATATTCAGTATTCCACATGAAACAGAAAAGGAGCATTTGTGCAATTCCAAAAGAGAAAAGTTACCCCAGCTGAATGTTCAAAGAATAGCACTGCCTCACAGAAAAAAAATTATTTTTTTCCTCTTTGCCAGATCACTGCAGAATACATCTTTAACCAGCCATCAGACTAAAACCACACCATATAGCATTACTTCAAGTTCCTCAGAGTGTTTCCAATTTGAACCCAGTTAACTGCAGTTCACCTCTTGGAAAACAGTCCTTTACCTCAAATGTCTTTGCCATGAATCACAGGTGGATACTCGCGACTGCTATTTGTTTTGAAGGCAGAGAATGTTTCTCTGCTGAGCTCTACGAGAAGTAGTTCAAATAGTCTCCAATATGATCTACATGTAACTTAAATTGCTGCCGCAGGCCAGACCCCTATATTACCTACATTTACAGCTGTAGGAAACCTTGTGTTCTTCAAGGTTGGCCAAAGAAATCCATTTAAACACATCAACATTACTTGCTTGATGTTGTTGCTTCTTTTCCTCATTATATATTTTAAAGACAAAGTTAAAGGCTTGTTGACATCCTAATTTTTAGGATGTGGACCTGAATGTCTGTACATACCTTTTGTAATTATAAGATAAATAGAATTCCTACTGAATACTTTCAAAAGAAATAATGACACAAAGATCTCTGTAGGGAAGACAGGTATGAGAAACAACATTACTGAAGTAGTAGACAGAAAAAAAAAGAAAAATAACAACTGACACCAAGAAAGTGATCTGTTGCTTTTTAATCTTGAGGGTAATCAATCCATTAGAACAATTTTACTGAGGACATAGTTCATTTTGTCTTACTTCAAGTATTAAGATCCAAGATATATTTCTGCAAGACATGCTGTAGCTCATCAAACAGTTATGGGCTGTAAATACTGTGGAGTTTACATGAAGTGAGTTTATCACATTTTTTGTGTCAAAGATCACATTCTTTGGCCTTACCGGTCTTAATATTGGTTTTAAACACAATTGTCTTTAAAAAGACACAAGTGTCTAAACTAAAATTTTAGTTGGAAGTTTTCATAGCTTTCTCCACAATACACTTTCTGACAAAACCCTTATAGCCAGAAGGGAATTTGGACATACTCTGCAGCTCACTTATACAATTTAGAAAGCTTTTTATTGAGAAACCTAGACCCTCCAGAACTGAACTACTGGAGGGCATTTGGATCGTTTATGGTCATTGCTTATTAATCAGTAAAGAGGTTGGAGACTTTGTGGTGATGTTTTCTTTTTTTGTTTGTTTGTTTTTAAAAAAGCCTATGAAGTGAAAAAAAGGTCTAAACTCAGGCAACTGTCCTAATCTTTCATAACACTTGCTCACATTTAAATCACTTACTTTTATACTCCTATATATATACAGGCAAAGTCATTCACTTTTTTCTCTCCATGGTTTTCATGGAACTATACTGGAGAAATCAGAGGAGTAGAACTTCTGGGCCATCTAGATTCTTTTCTCAAAAAAAGGTAGTAATGGATGTTGCCCATTTCTAGATAAATTTTTCCTTGCAAAAGGTTTGTCAGTCTTTCTCAGTACACTTCATTTTTTCTGTCTGGCCAGAAACAAAACCAAATACACCTGGTACGGAAAAATATGTGTATAAATACAGGAAAAAGGGATACCCCTTGGCAGCTCATGAGGAAGGTAAGGCTGAGGCTAGATAAACAGGACACTTTTCTCTTCCACTCAAAACATGAATTCCTAAATATGTTATGCCTTAATCAAAGTAAGGAATTGATTCTGTATTAGTCCCTGAACACCCTAATTCCAGAAAGTCTCATTTCTCCTGGGGTTCCCATCAGCTCATCCAGCTGATGTATTACAAATAAAACACTTCTAGGAAGTTTTTTTCAGTGTTTTTACTCATGCTGTTTAGCGTTCAAACTTGGATTGTTTCCTTAATTACCAAACCAATGTGAATCATAGCTTTTTTTAAAGAAATGTTCCCTTCCTCTTAGTTGGAGAGGGAAGGAAGGAACCTTTTAAAATGTGAGCTGTAAGCATGTAAACATTATAAGAAAAAGGAGAGTAGTTGACAAATTTTTACTTTAGAAATCTTTACTTTAAGCTACTATTAATGGCTAAGATCTGTATCGTGGTGTCTGCATGGTCAGTGTTGGTGGTAACGCAGACAGTAGTCTAAATGTTGTCCTGAGTCTGGCTGGAATGGTGTTAATCTTCTTCATGGCAGCCTGTATGTGGTGCCTTGGTTTGTATTTGTGACTAAACCAATGTTGATAAAAAACCAGTATTTTGGCTGTGACTGAGCAGAGCTGGCACAGCATCAGGGTTTTCTCCCTCTCCCACTCTGTCCCTGCAGTTAGTGGTCTGTAAGCTGTGGATGAGAAAAGAGGTGGGTACCAGGCACAGGCAGGGCACCCAACCTGAACTGGCCAAGCAGATGTTCCATACCATATGATATGCTCAGAAATACAAGCTTAAGGAAAGGAGGAGAAAGCAAGGATGGTTGTGGTATTAGTGTTTGTCTTCCTGAGTAACCTTTACGTGTGCTGAGGCCTCGCTTTCTGGGAAGTGGCCAAACATCTGCCTGTCAACAGGAAGCAGTGAATAAATTCCTCCTTGCTTCACTTACTCAACTGTCCTTGTCTTGACCCATGGGTTTCTCACTTTTAGTATTCCTATTCTGTCCACCTTTCCACTGGGCCATGGGAGGGGAGCAAGTGAGCAGCTGTGTGGGTGCTTGGCTCCTGGCCAAGGTCAACCAGCCACAGTCTTCACTTTGATCCAGCTGACGCCAGGTGCTCTCGTGTCATAGTTGTCTCCTCAAATAGACTAACTCTAACCAAAGCTCACTCTTGGTTATTTTTACTTCCCTTAAATCAGGCTGATTTGTTGTGCTGAGTGAAACTTATCTCACCTAGGGTCCGTGAACCAGCTGCAAAGCCACAGCCATGCTGCCATTGCAGGTATGTCCTGTAATGCAGTTGACCTCTTATGAGCCAGACTGCATTGCAAGTTCCTTATTCACTTAAAGGGAGAGCACAGGGAAGTAATCGATTTCCAGCACTGACAAGGTACTATTTTCATTGCAAATGTAGTCATGTTCTCAAATTTTGTCCCCTGTCTTCAGCCAAATGTTGCCTTTTGGAAACCACATTTAGAATAATGTTAAATTAAAATTGTTTGGTTATTTAAACATAAATAGAGCATGATTGACTCAATCAATCAAATTTAATTTCTGTAAGAACAGTTTATCTAATTATGAGCAGTATAATTCTACTAAATAATATAGAGCTATTTCTAAAATTATTCAGTGCCTTTGGAACCTTTTTTTTTTCTCTCCTTGTATTTGCAATGACCTAGTAATACTTAAACACAGATAATACTGCATAAAATGTTTATATACATTTTCTACTGGATATTCAAAATCTGCATGTGTTTGCAAAAGAGAAGAATTTAAACGAATACAAGGAAATAAATGAGAAGGGCAAAAACAGTTTTTAAGAAAATGATTTAATGTCTTTTGTTCAAAAAGTTTTCTTCAGTTTCTTCCTTTGATCATATTACATATACAGACATACTGCACTCCACTGCTTGGTTTGATGTATTCTAAACTTTGAGGACCTGAGAGCCTGGAAAATGGAAAACCAAGTGATTTACTGACACAGTTCTCGTGTTCTTAGGTCAGTTCGTCATGTTCCTGGCTTTTCTCTTGCTTTTCTGCGTGGATATGCAGAGTTCAAATTTGTGACAAGTAACATTTAATAACTTGCATCTGTTTGCTCTTGCTGATCTAGAAAGTTGTTGCTCCAGTTTGGCTAATAACCTCAGTGGTTTAAACCACTCAAAATGTTCTTGTATTTTGTTTATCACAAGAGAAGCGATATGCAAAGCACGGCATGTATTTTCAATTTCTGAAGTCAACATTTCTGTCATGAACCACATCACAGCTGACAACTTCCAAAAAGTTGCTTAGAAAGAAAGCTGCAAACCTCACACTGGCGTCCAGCTGAATTAACCTTCTCTCTTGGTCAAACTCGTACCAACCTCTCATTAATCATCATCATATAAGCAGATCCAACTCTTAAAATGAGAAACATGGTGAAAAGAATGTAATTTTGAACTAGGAGGAGAAGATAGGAAGCGTTGCAATCACATACTTAATCATCATGGAGGATTTAGTAGAAAATACAGACAGAAGATCACAGGCTGTACAATTGCAGGAAACAGAAAAGCAAGGGGATCATTCACACCGATGAAGACAAATGGGACTCATTTGTCATTGTGTTTCCCCTCTAATTTAAGGGCTTACATGTGCTTAAATGAAATTACTTAGTAGTATCTTAGGTCCATTACCCTCCTTAAGTTATAAAAACATGTTTTCCTGACTTGGTAATAGTTGTGACTTTGCTGTCTGTCTTGCTGATCTGATAGAAAAAGCCATGTGAACAAGGCAAAGGTTTCAGAGGAGCTACATACCAAAATGTGTAGTTCCTTCTTCAGTTATGCTGATTGAACTCTTAGGTTTCTGTAGCATGTTTGTTTTATTTCTCTACTTTGCTTCCTAAATCAACAGAATGGAAACAGACACTGTTTTCGTTTTGTGACATCTTGTGTTTTTCGTGTTTCAGAAACCAGCAAACAACTTACGGCTGAAGAGTGCTGACACGCAGTAATTGCTCAATAGAGACACTTTTGATGTGGAGAGAATTTGCTTTTTAAGGCAGTGAGAGAAAGACGGTGCAAATACCACTTGTACTTGGTGGGATTTCTGGTGGTTGACTACCTACAAGACATTGCTGACACCATCAAAGCCTCTGAGACCCACTAGTCACTTCCCCAGAGAAATACAGGCAATTCATACCTACTTTTCACAACAATCTTCTGAGGTGGGGTTTAACTCAAGAAAAGTTGCTTAAGGAAATGATGGTCAGCTTGGGGAAAATTCCAGCCGCCTTATGCACATCAAACAATTTTAGTGAATCTAAAGGGACCTTTTTTTGTGGGAACACTCTTTTCTCTAGGCTGAACTTATTACAGAATTAAAGCCAAAGAACATAAACCTTTACGTAACACAAGGTGGACCTCCAGGGGCAGCCCCACCGAAGTCAATGGGGCTGGTTTTCGTATGAGAATTCTTAAGAGTTAATATTTGTCAAAACACTTTAATATTTGTCAAAACACTCCTGCTTTTGATGAACTCTGTCAATCAGAACCCCTTTGGTTTCAACCACTACAAGCAGTCGCTGCTCTATCACCATTGGTAAAACTTGTAGCTATACATAAGACCCAAAAATAATGTTTGGAAGGTACAAATTTAAAATTCTAAAGACCTTCACACTGTTTAAGAAAAAATCGCAAACCCTCACGTGCAATAATCAAATAGGAATCAGCATTTAATAATACGGTACACTTTTGCAGATAGTGCAAGAAACAGTCTTTCAAAAGTACATTAATTTGATTTTTCTTATCCGACAGAGCTCTCTTGCCCTCTTCCATCCATTAGTTAAGTAAACATAAAAATGAGGGAAAATTAAAATCTGATGTAACCTGAAAAAAATAATTTGATGGTAGACAAACATAGATAAAGTCTAATTTTTGATAGCAGTCTCCTTCTTTGATGTAACAGAAACATAGTTGATTGAGATTTTTTCTTGTTTAAAAAACAAAGGCCAGAAGGGCTTCAGCACTGGATCTTATATTTTACTTCATATGTATTTGGGCATTATTCTACTATCCTTATGCTCCCTAATTATTTCATTCTAAATATACTTGCAAATAATTAACCAACAACATGATTTCATACAGAATACTTGAGTGTGATTTATTTTAGATAATGTTCATATAATTTTTTTTCTTAATGGAATTTATGGCTATACTTGCTTAGTTTTGTAAATCTGGAGTTTAAACTAGATATTATCTCCGTGAAGAAGGTTTATCTAAAAATAACCTTGTGATGATAGACACTGTACTAAATTTGTGGGAACTTACCTGTGTGTTTTTTATATACTGTGGCTTTCTGCTAACAAGCCTTTTGGGTTACTAGTAATACCCTGGAAGGCCAAGATGTGTAAGTCAGATGAAGATCAGGTATACATGTAGGTCAAATAGATTTCCATTGTGGAAAGCATACTAGTGATGTATAACTACCTTGAAATGTCTCATGTTCTTTTGTTCTTTTTAGCAACTGCTCCCTCTTTTTAACTTACTGTGAAACCTGTAGAATTCCTTGATGTTTAACTTGGCCTCCTGATTGTTCACACCGGGCCATTGAAGCTAAGTCTAAAATATTTGGAACGGGTTGTAAAAATAGGAATTAAATTGTTCTTGGTAGGCTCAGCTTCCTACTGCATAGAATTTCTTATCTTGATTTGGCAGATCTGGAAGCTGTTAGCAGCAGTGAGGACAGCAAGCAATACTGTCGAGCTATGTTTAAGAAGGGGATCCATTATTTGCATGCAGGCTGAAGCCAGTCTGCAAAATGAAGTGATCACTAAATGGGAAAGGAAATTTTAACCAGCCAGACAAAAGCCAAAAACGAAACCCCAAAAAACAAACCATTGATAGCCATGCACTAATACTTTTAATTTTCAGTTAGTTTTTAGTTACATACTCCACAAATCCACTTTTTCCTTCCAAGAGGCATATCATATGGCTATCAAAGGTACTTATATTGTGTTTTGACAACTCGAAGAATGGCTGGGTACTGGATGATCTTCCCACAGGAGGACCTGGATCTGTGAGGAAGGGAACCCTGGTGACTTGAGATGCATCATTTCACTTGCCTGAGGAGAATGCTGCCTCCTTGGAAAACAGCATGGCCGTGCCTTAAATCTGCAGCCACTGCCACTTAAAAAACAAGAGGTGATATATCAACTGAAGAAAGGCAAAACAACACTTGCGCTGGTGCTCCTATCTTTCATTCTTCCACATGGGATAAGTAGCATCTGGCCTTCTGCCTTCAAAGACATCAGAATATTCCTAATATATCTTAAAAACATTCAGGATCAAAGGCAAGTCAAACACAATGTGGTTTAATACTTGTGAAACTCTGGAACTTCTTTAGGGTTCACAAAGCTTGTTTCAACTTGTGAAATATTTTTCCTTTAATTAAAACCCGTATTTGCTAGCCAGGGTGATACAATTTTGTATTCAGCTAAAGCGAGAGAGTGCTATGTGTTAATATAATCTAAAACACACACAACTGAATGGGAACAGAAAACTGGATGCTAAAAATGTCTTCAGACATAAAAGACCAAATTACTCATTAGTAAACAAAGTGAAATAGCAACTAAAAAGGCAGAACAAGACTAGACTACTCTTGCAACAAAATCATGAAGCACAACCGTGAAGTCATTAACATCCTTTAATAAGCAGTGTTGCCATGTTTGGGTGCTGATGTTCAACCAGAGGAAAACATCATAGACTTTTATAGACCCATATAAGTTCACATCTGCTGAAAGCCTGAGAACACTGGTCTCATTTTTGGAATTTTTATTTTTGGGAGGAGGCAAGTAAACAGAGTTCAGGGGGAGGGGGGAAAGACTGGGAAGATAACTAAGGGATTAACTCACAAAGTTAATCAGGTAATGGCATGCTTAAGTGACACAGAACTGAACTGAAGCAATGTGATAAATAGGGAAAACACAGTCAGAATTGTAACGAGTTGTGGCATCCTGTCCTCTGGTTCACTCCAAGAGCTGAAAGAGCAGCTACTTGCCCATATCCCATTGCATGTGAAACTTCCCAGTTAGATGCATCATTTCACGGACCTCACACTTGACTGAGCTGACTTCATTGGGCTCCCTTTATAGGAAGAACAGAAGTGGGTTATGATTTCTGGTTAATTTTGAAAAAAAAATTAAAATCATATGTATGTCAACTTTATTATTTAGTTTACCTGGATAACTGGTAACTAAGCAAGGTGTGATAGGAGAAAAACTTTCATTTAGAAATGTGTATAACTTTGTTGAGCAGCACATATTAAAAAGTGGAGATTTGCGATTGGTCTGATTTATAACTTAAGAAACCCCTGATGTGAGTCGACTAGAAGCTTTTGCCCTTAAATCTCTGGCCACTGGGAACAGAGACTATCAACAAACATGAAGGTAGATGACAGACTATAATAGCATTCAAGGCTACCTCTGGAGATAGAAAAGGTATTCTGAAGATGACAACTAAACCACTTCTCACATATCAGAAAAATCTGCCTGGAGTGACAGATTTTTCACTCTAAAAAGTCCCCTTAAAAGAGAGTGAGAGGTGAAAATTCAAAGACATGTCCAGTCATGAAAGTGTGACTATGGCAAACAACTGGATAAGCTTTTGGGAGCATTCCATAGCTTTATAGCTATACTGACAAAACACTGCAAATCTGGTAGATATATTTGTATTTGCCAGTGGGAAGAAATGTTCTGCAATAAGCTTCAGGTAGGAGAAAGACAAAAACTTTGACTATCCTAGATATGCTGCTACACATTTAAGCTTAAGCTGACCTTAAAACAGAGAAGCAAATAGAAACGGACAGAAATCTGTCTTTCTTAGTGAAGATTTACCTTGGACACTGCCCTGGGAAATGTCATCATTCATGAGTGTCCTGTAGGGTACTTCACTTTGCTGTTTTTAAAGCTCTTTGCTGGCCCAACAGACCACTGCTAGCTCTTAGCATTTCTTGCAGACCACACTGTACTCTTACCATCAGTCTTTTAACTATTCTTTACTTCTGCATGAGTTTCAGGGTAGGAATTTTTCATAAACGTATGCAAAATGCAGCTGGGTCTATGTCTGGAAACCTTTGCTTTGTTTCACCAGTGTCTGTGGGAATTCTCACAGCTGCTCCTTCCAAAACCAAAGGAGTTACCATAGAGTAAAAGATAATGTCGCTACTACTGGAGTAAAGCAGTCTTTCTTCAACATCCTTCTGTCTACTGCCAAACCACCAAGCTGTCCCTGTTTATTTTAAAAACTTATTTAGGAATCTGAATCTGGATGGGGATAGGAAAGTAAAGTCAACATTAGGTAAGGAAAAGGCATTTAAGTTACTTATTAGCTTGCACTACGTTCACCCTTATTTGTTATTACTAAATTAACTTTGGCTGGAAAGAAGAGGAAAGCTAGAGTCAGTTGCTTTTAACCCAGACTTAAAAATTGTAGCTAAAGTTTTTTAATATTCTGGATCCCTTTACCTAATTGCATCCCTACACAGACAAGTACACTTAAAGAAATCCAAATAAATTGCTTTTGTGGCAAAACTTTCTTTCTATGGCAGTGAGCATGCAAATAAATTTAAGCACTTGCTCTTAGATTTTGAGATAGGAGGGGTTTTTTTGTTTGGTTTTTTTTTTTGTTGTTGTAATATTTTCATTTTAAGGAGCAAAAATATCTCAGCTCAGCTTTCCTATAGTACAGTGTCTTTGAATGAATCAGAGCAACTTTGGTTTGATTTCTCATGCAGGACAAATGATTTCTAGGCACTATCAGACAACATTCCCAAGGCCAGTTGCAAAACTTGCTATAAAAGTTTTGTTGCCAACTGGCTGTTTTGTATCTGGTTTCTAGGGGCATGGTAGCTGTTGGAGACTAGATTATTTTTTGTTCCTATCCTCCAGGGTCACCAGGTACAAGATTTCCAATGTTATGGGTCATCAGTTCCATGGGGGAAATTGAATTTATTTCCTTGCTGTCAGAATTACTGTTGTACTGAAGTCTTTGCAGAGAGATGAGGGCAATTAGGCTTCATCCAATAGAGTCCTGTTCATGGCTGTCCTATTTGCAGTTTCTCAGCCCTGAAGACTCAGTTACACTGTGCAGAGTTGTTATTTGTGGTCAGCACATAACATTTTATCTCTTCTGAAAAGTTGACTTAGATTTGTCAAAATGCTCAACTGTTCCACAAATGTTTATGTTTCTTGTAACAGTAATGGCCACAGACACAGAATATGCAACACACATCCAGAATATTTTGCTTTAACATGCCATTCCAGTGGAGCTATTAAGTGATAGAGCTTGCTTGACACAGCATAATTAGTAATCTTGCTCATATATTTTCCTTCACTTTACTGTTAAGAAAGCTAGCAGTGCAAAACCGATTATTTTTTCTGGAAGACATAACAACTCTGAATCCCAGGTTTCTCATAATCTGCAGTGTACAAGGATAACGTGGTAGCTCCACAATTGTTTTCCTACTGGGATCTCATGTTGGCTGGATGCCCGATTGCTTCTCTCTAGTTGTTTGAGTATGTGTAGATATAACTTTTTAAAAAAGGGGAAAAAAAGAAAAAAAATAAAGTAACTATTCATTTTCAAAGCTTAAGGCCAGATGTTGTCAGGTCCCATTTGGGTACTTCTGCAGGGCAGAGATGAAGGCAGTGCAAAGTGTTTTTCTGACTCACATTGCCTTGCAAAAGTGCTAACTAGGATCATATTCTTTGCTCCCTCTAGAAATGATCATCTGCTCCAACTTAGCACCAGCTCTAATCTTCCAACGTGGGGAGCAGCTGGGTGGAGGTTCAGTTATGTCTGTGCCTCTGTGCTGGCTAGTACTGTTAGGACAAACTAACCATTTGTTTTGGCATTTAAAAAGTTAATAGAAACAGAATCTCATTGTGAAGTTGCCTGTAATTTTGGAAATCATCTTTTCAGGCACTTTACTGCAACAAGAATTCTCTCTGTCACCTCCTCTTCCCTAACACAACCTAAGAATGAAGTCTAAGGTGTTACTGGAAGTCCAAACTTTACTGAAACTTTAATTGAAAACTCAGCAGCATTAGCAAACCAGATTGATAGGAAACACTTTTTAATTACTTTCTTGATACTATTGCTTACAGGGGAGCAAAAGAAATCTCTGTGTCACAGGATAAAGAAGGCATATTCTCCTGAAAAAAATGCATGAAGTGAACATTTTAGGGGCTGTGTATGTACACACAGTTAAGGATGGGTACAGCCCTGATCTGAAAACGACAGGTCTTCTTGGGTGCTTTTGGCTCGCTGTCTTCTCCCCTGGTAAATATGCACCCCTAAGTGGAAGATTCCTTGAATGTAAGAATAACTGCTTGCAAATTTACTTGAAAATGTAGCTTTAAATCCATAGATGAAAAAAAAAAAAAAAAAAAGAAAGACTATGCTCATGTCAAGAATCTGCTGAATACTGTGTTATCCATCTGCCCATGTGTAATTTAATCTGGCACCATTTCCAGTGATGTCATGCCTGGAACGTCCAGCCCTGTGGAGAGATACTTGCTGGGACGAAGCTGCTGCATGAGGAGGAGAGATTAGCAGATGTGGTAATTCAGTCTTGGAATGGAGTTCATATCAAGTTGCGTATTTGAGTATAGACAGTTTCTGTTCTTTAAACTATGTAAATTTTGAGCAGGCATATGTTCAAAAGACAGGTAGGTAACAAAATCTATAGCCAGTACTTCTGGCTGAATATTGTAATTTTAAGGGAAAACTGTTTCATTATGCAATTTCATTTCATCTCATGTCATTTCTAGGCAGCTGGCTTTGCAACTGTGGGGTAAGGGATGTCTGGCAAAATGAGTTCCGTGTAGATAAAGTTCTGCTGCATTTAGAGTCTTCTCTAAATGATCTCTAAAAAACTGATCACAACTGAAAAGTTGTGGTCAGTTTTAGCACCATATGTAGCTAGGTGGCACAGTCATCACTCAAGTGATGAGTGATAGTGATGATTGTTAATCAGAATCTCCCTATTAAGTGATGGTCCTGCTACAACAGATTTTGACAATCTTCAGTGCAGTAATGTTTAAAAAGAAGTTTGCATGAGTTAAATTGCTGGGGCTACAGTTTCACAACAGACTCAGTTCTGGTATCTTCACCAGCACTGCCTAATCCTTCATTTTGCGAGCTAACCTATTAAGGGCAAAAATATAAAAGCAGAGTCAGGCAGTAGTCAATATCGAGGACAATGTTATAAACTTATGGTTTGTGATATGAACACAGCCAGGTGGTGTGGTCACTCAATCTTCGCAGGAAAATTAAATTTCTGCAAGGACTGTATGGGAAGAAAGTATAGTTTTTGATCTGGGATCTGTGAAATAACTCCGATTTGAGGCTAGGAAGATGCACAATGCAAACTGCAGTTTATCTGCTACTACCTGGCAGCTTCTTTGATGATCTGTCTGTGCTCTTTCTAGCATGATTCTGAAATCGCTAATCATGAGTATGTGTTTCCATGACCCCACACATGCATTCCCACCAAGAGGATAAATACAGCTGCAGATACTGGCCAGCTATCTGTTTGTTTCTCCTGGGGCTTAATTACAATTCATAGCTGCCACTTTTTGACAGAAGGTGTGTGAGAAGAGCGATAGACTCTCTGCAGCTAGGCAGCAGAGAACCGTCAGGGTATCAGCACTCAGCAGCCAGAACTGGTTACCTTTGTATGCTCAGTCATCTAGCAGCAGTTAGATAAAACAAATATTGGACAAGAAAAAATACAGCCTTTTCATTCTCCTCCTCTCTCCAGCTGTAATGGGGCATTCATGCTATTTATGCTGTGGGCTTTATAAATAATAATCACTAGTTCTTTCTTATGCATGGGCAACATCAGCAAAACATTTCTCCTGTAAGCTGGGAAACTACTAAATCAGGTCCCTCAATCCATCCAAAATGCTGGGTTATTTTAATTCAATGTTATCAATTCAATGTTATTTTAATTCAATATTATCAGCACCAGTAAAGAAATCCAAGTGCTTGTAAGTCACTTTTATCCAGGTCACTGAATGAAACTCACAGTTTGCCAAGGCAGCTTCTGCTATGCCAAAATCTAACACTGTAAGGGACATCAAATAAGTAACTTTATGGAAGCTGGGTTTTTTAACTCCCCCCCCCCTTGTCAAAAGCCTTCACAGATGAGCTTGGACCGTTATTTTATTTTGATGAAGACCTCTACAGAATAACACTATGTTTGGAATTGCTTTCCCTGTAAAGGGGTCTCATATACTGGCTCTGAACCAAGGAGTTAAAAGTCACCACATTCTGCTCCCTGCTTCTCAAATTTAGGTTTTGAGTGGAGCATATCCCAGATCCTGTTTGGTCTACATTCCCAGGTTTATCTTCATAGACTTTGACATGTGGAGTGCAGAGACAAGTTAAGGCACAGTTCTTGACTTGGGTGTTTAAAACCAGTATTGGCTCCGTACAGACAAAGCCAAAGTTTTGTTCACAGATCACTCTTCCAAAAGCAAGACCTCATACTGAAACTGTCTGAAAACATTGATTTGTAATGCACCAACAAGACAGTCTCAGTGAAATTCTCCCTTTCCAGATTTCTTCCGAGGGCTTCATAGATGCAGATATCCTGTGCACTGCAATTCCATGCTTCCTGCACAATTTGACAATTATGCAGCAAACTGATAGCAATTATTGATTCACACAGAATCCCAAATCTCTTAAAATCTGTAAGTTACACTGGATGAAGAAACACAACCATCATGACAGTAAAACAGATCAATAGCTCCGCCAACCGTCAATAGTAGATGATGGCAAATAATGAAAAGCACTGAAAAACATGTGATTGTATTATACCGTA
The DNA here is from genome assembly GCF_023634155.1 of Falco peregrinus. Classification (NCBI taxonomy): domain Eukaryota; kingdom Metazoa; phylum Chordata; class Aves; order Falconiformes; family Falconidae; genus Falco; species Falco peregrinus. The sequence continues at coordinate 20,135,006 of NC_073724.1, forward strand.
GTAATATGTTTCTTCTTTACTTCACTTGATCATCACTTAACCTCTGGGTTCTGTGCTGTCATCCTTGATTACACGGAAACAAAAGGTATGTCTACTCCACATGCAAATAGACTTGCAAACCCAAGTTAGCATTAATTTCACCTCTTGGTTCTGGGTGAAGCATAATTCATGCATAAGGCTCTTAAATACTTAGCTACTATTGCAGCTAGGCATAGACTGTGAAGCCCATGTTGTAGCCATACAGGCTTACTGAAACGTTATCTCAAGGACACACCTGATGTGTCCTTTACCTTGGAAGGAGCATAAACGGGAATTACTCACGTAATTACATTTAAAAGTCAGTTGAGAACTCAAAAAAATCTCATTGTTTATCTCTTTATCTTGTTCAGAAAAAGGGAACCATCAATACATTATCCTGGAGTTCTTATGTATTATTGTCACGGTTTAACCCCAGCCAGTAATTAAGCACCACACAGCCACTCACTCACTCCCTCTCACCCAGAGGGATGGGGTGGAGGATCGGAAAGGAATGTAAAACTCGAGGGTCGAGATAAGAACAATTTAATAATTGAAATAGAATAATAGTGAAATAAAATAATAAAATAATAAAACAATAACAGTTATCATGAAAAGGAAGGAGAGGGGGAGAGGAATGCAATCCAAAGGGAAGGGAGCAAAAGAAACAAGTGATACACAATACGGTCACTCACCACCTGCTGACGAATGGCCAGCCAGTCCCTGAGCCATGATTGGTGTGCCCCGGCCACCACCACCACCACTGCAGTTTATATACTGAGCATGACATCATATGGTATGGAATATCCCTTTGGTTCGTTCGGGTCAGCTGCCCTGGCTGTGTCCCCTCCCAGTTTCCCGTGCCCCTCCAGTACTCTCACTGTCAGGGCCTGAGAAACTGAAAAGACCTTGATTTAGAACAAACATCACCCAGCAACAACTAAAACATCAGTGTCCTATCAACATTGTTCTCACACCAAATCCAAACCACAGCACCCCAGTAGGTACTAAGAAGAAATTTAACTCTATCCCAACTGAAATCAGGACAATTATGCATAAAAGGAATGATTTTCAATGACTGACTGCTAAATAAAGATTTAAAATTTTAGACTTACATTAAGGAGGATTGTTTATTAAAACCAAAGCATTCACTAAAGGGAAGTAGATAATCTCAATATATTTCTACAATGGTTCTACCAGATAGTGTCAAGATATTTTAAAAATAAAAACTGGACTTCCACTAGGAAATACCAATTTGTTCACATTTGCAGATGGAATTTGAAGCTACAGTTTGGGATTACCTCTCATTATCTGGAATAATAAAAGAAACCTTTCTAAGAATAGCTGAAGGATCAGCTAAAAGTGTATGTACCTTTGGATGCTGTCCAGGGCATTGGGACAAACCTTTGTAGACTGCATTCATCTGTTCAGGGTTCCTTTAAGAACTTGGTGTAAAGCAGTTGGTCTTTAACCTAGAAGCCAATGAAGAGTGCAGCTTGTTAGAAAACAGCTGATTTCTTGTCAACATTATATATTCAAAGGGTTCTGCAGTGATCGTAATATAAACACTATCAAACTTTACAAAAGTTGAAAATTTCTCAGAACAACAATTTAGGCAACAGTTACATGTAGTAGTTACAAACAGAGCACTGTAGAGCCTGTTCAAGCCATGACCTCATTCCTGTTCAATATTAGGAATGAAGCCATTTGTTTCGTTCTCATTCCCTACATGTTGGATTGCATGACCTAATGAAAGGCCAAAATCTGGAGTCCTGGTTAGTCCTGCAGTACTAGCATTAAAAGAATTTCCTGGTCCATATTTTTCTTGGAGAATGTTTGAAAAATATTTTTTTTCAGATTATATCCAAGATAAAGCAGCTTCCTGAGACTTGCTTTGGAAACCTGAGACAGTGCAGGATTGTCCTAGCCATGTTAGATTGCCTGGACTCCCTGTCAAAAGTCACGATTTGTTCAAGACCTACAAAAACAAGACCAACAAAACCAGAAAGATGGGACAGAACACAATATCTGCAGCCTCCCAGGTTCTTGCATCTGCTTGAAAAGTGAAATGTTCCATATCACTGAGCACCACCAGCACCAAATGGCACCTCATTCCTGAATCACAAACACTGGACTGAAGTTCCTAGCTAGCAGGGTTTTAACACAACCAGTTAGCTACTTCAAGTCATTATGGGTAATCAAAAATCTGATGCAGCATGCACTTCAAATGCTCACAGTTACATGGTTGTCAATGACCAGAGAACACAGAACACAGATGTTTTAAATCTGTTGTATCTTTATACAAAACTGTGTTTGCTTTCCATACTTTAAGAGAAAAACCTTGCTGATAAACATTTGTTTCAAGAGTAGTTACAGACAAAATAATAAGCTAGAAAAAAATAAAAAATGAGTTCAACATTTGGTTTCTGCAAAGACTCCCATATTATGTATAATTGGATTAGAAAAAGATGGCAAACAAGATATTGTATGCAATATGGGGATTTAATTATATACATCTGAGTTCCTAGTTCATGCTGCTGATAGAATGTTTTATTATAGAATACTATGAGGGCAAAAAAACATTCTGTCAAATTCATTGTTTGAGATTTTAATTCTTGAATCCAAATAAAGTCTGTTGTTTGACAATATATCAACAAAGCAATCACATCTCAGAAAACATGCTGACTTCTAATAAATATTTAAAGGTGATCCAAATAATTTGTTTCTGAGGGGCTGCAAATTTTAATATGTTTTGGTGAAACTGTAAACAAATAGCTCACAGCAAATTCTTAAGTTACAACAAAAATGACTGTAAAATGGAATTTTTTTTCTCTTCATAATTTGCTATGAAGGATGCTTAGTCAGTGTTGGCCTGGTGTATAATTTAGGAAAAGAAAAAAACACTCAGGAAGGATATCTTTTTCCATTCTTGTGCTGTAAGTCTTTGCTGCTCGCTTGCTGACATGTGCTCTACTCTAGCAAAGCGCTGACCTGTTCAGAAACTTAATGTGTCCCTGAGAACAGACTGTGTTAATCCTGAGACCTTATTTTCCGTCAGAATGCCTGTGTTCATTGATCCTGTTCCTGCAATGAAGTGGTAGAGTGAGATCAGTGAAAACTTTTCAAATGTGTGGAGAAACACCCACTTACACTTCTGTTGTGACAACTCTTTAGTTTCTATAGCATTTGGCCGGCAAAATTTTGAACATGCCAGCATTATGCTGAGGAATCATAATGTAAAGACACAAGATGATCCAGCTTTGCTATGTAGAAAAACAGGGTGATCACAAAGTTATGCCCAGAACTGAAACAACCATTTACCATTTTTATAAACTGTACCAAACTATAATGGTCAACATTTCTTAGAAAATTTAATGTGAAACTTTATAATATCACAGTCAATGTATCATATGTCATTATGCAAATCCTGCTGTCATAATGGAAACCATATAGAGATATGGAAGAATCCAACATTTGAGTACTAAAACCAAGTTTAATGGGAAAAGTTAGTTAAAAGATTTAAACTATACCACGTTAAAAGAATTCCTGACAAAAGTTTTTTAATTCAAGCCATTAACATTAAACATCATACAAAACATAATACACTGTTACATAATGGTTTAAAAATGTAGCCGTTTTGAAGACTTTTTCTAAAACCTGTCCCGCCAGGTAGATATCAGAAGAGGAAGTCCTTTCAGGACAACAGTGAGGGGTTATGGAAATTCAGATTGTTCTAAAAAAGGATAATTCTGCTGCAAGGTGTAAATTAATGACTTTTAAAAGGACTGATTTCTGTTGAGGATAGGTAACACTTTCTGCTTAGTGGAATTATATTCTCCAAGTGCCTTAGAGAGTCACCAAGGTTCAAGGTTCTTTGCATTGTTGTAACAAGCAACGTTACGATACATGATGAGACAGAGGAGGACAAGGCAGGGGAACTGGTTTGGTTTTCCGCATAGGTCTGAACACAAGTTTGACAACACAAATGATGGTTACTTTGTTGACTGCTCTGTGTGATTTAGCTGAAGGTGGTTTTTGAGGTTGCCATACCATTATGTTGCATTGTCCTCTGAAGGAAGATACTGCTTTACTGAAGTAAGAGCCACAGAGATATCCAACAACTAAACATTTGATTATTAGAGCCAAGTTGAAGTACAATGAGATGAGTTAACTGTTAGGATTTAGCCATAGGAAATTAGATGAGTTCCCAGCTGCCATGTTTTCATTCAGATCATTAACATTATTTTAATTTACAAGACCAGGAACTAAAGAGAAATATAGCATTTATACAAGATAAGTGCAAAAAATCCCATTGTGCTTTCCCAGATCAAGCCAGTAAAAAACTCCAGCCATCAGCCTGGTGGGATGTTTCAGGGTGCTGGTTTTGGTTGTTTTTTTTTTTCTTTTTTTTTCTTTTTTTTTTTCTTTCTACTGTCTAGTTGAAGATACACAGTGCTGCTTTTAGTAAGAAAAGGGAGAAAAGAAAAAGCTCTTGATAACAGATGCTTAAGTTTGAGAAGTCCTCTGGAATGCTAGTGTAGATAAGAGAAGTGACAGACACGCACTAGATATTTATAATTTTCCTCTTTTATGTGGGAACTTTTGACTTTGTGACATTTGAATCTGTTACTGTGAAATGGATTCAGATGTTGCAAAAATGCACCAAATTTTCCAGTGCATAGAACTAATTGTCTCTAGCATAGAAAACAGCTATTTTTGTTGCACAAAATAAATCGTAATCAATGTTAGACTAACAATAAATAAAATTACAGTCATAGTCTGTTCCCTTTGTTACACCATGTTTTGTATGAGAAGTTCAAACAACAAAAAAACCCCAAAAGTTCTGAAAATCCTTCTCATGTAAATTACTTTACTCAATAGTGAAAAAATACATTGGCATGAATCTGCAGTGATCCACTGCACTGAACCTTAGTTCCACGCAGTGCAAGGGAGGAAACCTGATGTCACTTGCAAGGTTTCTTCTGGGCATGATTTTTCAGTGGGTTAGAGAATATCTGCAATATCCTGTCTTGCAGGCAGTAAGTGTTGAAGTGATTAGCTCATTTTTCAGAAAGGTCTGTTGACCATGAAAGTCCAGAAAGAAAACGAATGTGTCAGCTCCCATAACCTGTCAGCTGAAGACCTCAGTGAAATGCAGAGATTTGTTTCTCAAGGTAACGTCAGATTTTGTCTCTTTTTAAACATCCAGTCCATGTTTGAAAAATGGATGTGTTGTGCAGTAGACTTTTTCTCTAGGGAGTCGCCAGGGACAGACAAGAATCAGTAGCAATTTCTATAATATTCTTAGCCCTTCACATTAGGCATAAAAATTTAGCAGGGATAGTTTGAAAAAAAAAAAAAAAAAAGCAGTACCTGTGACTTTATCCTAATCATTAAGGTCTATTATTTGGTTTATCCTGTACTATAAATGACATACTTCACTGTTTTAAGGTCAGCCAGAAGCCTCTATTTATCACTTTTGTAGCATATAACCCTTCCACCTGAACTCTCAAATCAGGCTCAAAAAAGAGCAAAATCCTAAAATAAGACACTCAAAAACCTTTGAGATTTGTAAAAATCTTGTACAGAACAAAAAAACTTGCACAACCTTTTTCCACTACAGGACTGATGTTGTCCCATAAGCATAGAAATTCCCTTCCAGCAGGGCTGGTTCAGAAAAGTCAGTGATCCACAAAGAGCATATGTGAATAAGGCTGCTTAGTTGTTCTTAACTCACGCCAGGTGAGTGAAAAAGTGTTCATGAAGTCCCTGGAGAGCAAATAGGTTAATGGTGCAAGAAATGAGACTGTAAGAAATGAGAATTTATGTTCATTCAGAGCTGATTAAGTATGGACCACTCTTTCCTTGTACATCAGCAAAACTATGATTTACTAAATGTTAAAAATTAAAAACTCTAGAGCTCAGTCATCAGAAAATATTAGGTGTATCACATCTGCAGACTCTTGCTAGAGCACGCTGCCAGCCTCGTACCACCTACTGGTATCAAACCCCTTCATTTGGTGGGACCTTCTACCAAGAGGCAGGTTTGACATCAAAAGCAGAAATGGCTCTTCTTCAGATATGCATGCACAACTCCTTCATGCTCCCCCTGCCTTTGTGATGCAGACACGTAAGCTTTACTTGTCCTCTTTCCCAGAGAGAAGGAACCTCCACTTCCTATCAGTTTCTCCACCAAGTACCAGGCCAACAGGTCATATAAATTTCATGCGTAGTCCTGCTCAGTTTAATTTCTAACATCCTCACTATGTATCAAGCTCTGAAGTGCATGCATACAATATTCTTGCAGGTTATTGCAAGCTTGTTCTACTCATACCCTGAGCCAGCCTAAAGCCATGTAGCTGTAATTAACTCCATGCCAAGTCTAAGCTAAGAATTTCTTTTGACAGTGTGAAATACATTAGCTTAGAGATGGTGTCACCTGACACAAATATGTGACTTCAATTTGCCTACAAAAGCATGTATAGGTAGAACTTGAGTAGATTCTGTCAAGTTTTATATCACGGATAAATTAAGGTGATTTTCCAATTTTAACCTGCAAGTTTCCATAGATAACAGTCAGAAACACTTAGGTTAATGCTTGTGCTTGTAGGCCCATTTAACATCTTGTCACATGTAGTTCTGAACCCTTTTCTGAGCATCCTTTTAAAAACTATTCCTTTCTGAATCTTGGAAGAACAGTAGAAGCATATGAACGGCAGCATGAGAAGAGATGCAAATGGAGATATCTTCTGGTTGCTGGGGGATTTCTTTGCTTAGGTCTGATTTTCCCAAACTTAATCTCACACTGCTCGACCAATTCACTCACATTCTTTAAATCCAAGATGGAGTTTAAACAAGCCACTTTGTACTGGCAATAGCTAATCTGCAGCTATAGGTTTAGTTTGCCACCCCTGATTGCAGCAAGCAAAATAATAAGCCTACCAGCCTGCTACTACAGGTCAAATAAAGTCTTACTAAATTGGAGGGGTTAGGAGGATTCAGTAGACAACAATATTTACAGTGCTTAAGAAACTTAAACTGGCCTAAATCCCATCTCCCTGTTTCTATGCTTTTACCCCACTGGTTTCCTACGTGTTCATTAGAAGAGAATTAATTTCATATAGACTAAGTGGTGGCTGAAGGTGCAGTGGCAGTAACTGTCTATAAAGAAAAAAACAATAAAAAGTAAAAGCTGAAGGGGAAAACTGATTACATTTCAAGCAGGGCACCTTTATTTCCAGCAAGATCTCTGCTGTTTCTCACAGTTTTGGAAAGGTTTTCTGATGACAGAATGGATTGTTTTTCCTGTTGCACTCTTTCCTTCAGTCTGTTAACAAGCAGTTGTTGAAATACATTTAAATGTGCAAGTGGTATTTTGAGCAGAGTCTGGAAACTGTAACACATCAGAAATGACAAAGAAAAAACTCTTTAAAATGAGAAAGAATGCAAGACAGAGCAAGTGACCATGACAGTTGTGAGAAGAACTGAAAAGCTCCTTCTGTGTTAAGCATAGCAAAAATAGAGTTCTTTCTAGAACTTCAGTAGATATTTCTGCTCACTGGTAATTGTACATCACTCATTAATGTTTATTTCAGTGACAATGGTACACATGTACCTGGTACACATGTGTCTTCATGTACACAGAAAGGAGGTTTCCACCAAGCAAACACAAGTCTTGAGAGTCAAAACACTTTCTGACTTAATTCAACTGAGATATGCTTTTGGATGGAGACATTTTGTCCTTGAATATGTTGATTATTCAGTTTAGCAAGTTGTAATGTTTTTCAGAATAAGTAATTTTTTTTTTTAAAAGAAGTCTACCAAATATGAATATGGAGTAATTCACTAATATCTGTAATAAAGTAATACAGTATAAATCCACTTTCCATGTCCCTCCAGAAATATCTCCAATCAATTCCTAAAAATTATGCAGCTACCCCAAGAATTTAAGGGGGTTTTACTCTTCCAACAGTACCAGCTCTTGTGTGCAATGTGCCTGCACAACTTACTTTCTTTGATTGGACCTGTTCCTTTCCTAACTTACAGGTCAGTTGCCTTGCAGACAACATTACAGAAACAGGTCCAAACTAGTTACTAGAAATCAGCATTATTTCTCTTTTCCCATTTGAAAGGATGGTAAGAATGCCATCTCCTAGGCTGGCTGGATATGGGGAAATGTCAGGCTTCCTTATACAGACCTAATAGCTTTGTGGATGACATAAAATTCAGATTTTTTTATTCCTTTCCATAGAGAAAGAAACAAGTAATTCTTATCCAGGTTCATGAAGACTTCTATTAAAGAAGCAACATCATACAGACTTTGTGCTAGATTTTATTAAACTATGTCACAAGCCTTAGACAATTAGACTGAGGATTAATTTCTCTGAGACAGCAGGGAACACTGAGACTGGCACCTCTAGCTTCTTTAATGAAGGGAAAAAGCCGAGTGCATCATCAAAGAAGCCTTCCTGGGGCTCTGAGGTCTCTGAACTGAGGTTCAACTGACTACTCACATTGCCCAATTTCCTCATGGAGGTACTTAACATTATGTGCTGAAAATCAGAGCCTGTGAACAACAAAGGTTTGGATGGACAACACTCAGCATAGAAGGTCTGCCTTGAGAAATAAAATTCCAGCCAGAACCTCATTCACTCGATTCTCACAAACAAGAATACAGAGGAGAGAAAGTGAGGAGTTATGTGATGAAAATCAAAAACATCAGTATATTCAAAAGGAAACAAAGGCATAACTAGTTCCTTCAGCAGCCCTGTCCTCACTACAGATATGGTGTTAGTAAATTCCTCTACACTAAAGAAAGCAGCTATATTTGCCACAAGGGGACACTGAACAGTTTCTAGGTAATTGCTCTTTGCTTCTGTACATTGCTGATAAAGTAACCATTACATAATAATTAACCAATTAATAACATTTAGCACAAACAACTGCAGCAAGGACTTGGCTTTGACAGGGAGCCTGTTAGCACACTACTCTGGCATGTCTGGCTGTTCAAGAAGTCTGGCCTGAAAATGTACACAGGCTCTGCCACACTGTCTTCGATAACTGCTACGGTCAGGATGTTCTTCATATCTTTTCAAGTCTTTTTCTACACAGCATATGAAACCCCACCCCTCAAACCTTGGGCAAATAGCTGGGCATTGTTTTTCATCAGTCATGCATTTTCCCAGAAGCCTGAAAATTCTTCTTCTTGCTCCTTAGACACATGCTTCTGAATGCTTGTTCTTCTACAGGTTTCAGCTATACCTACCTTTGTTAATCTGACAAAGATGTAATGCAAGAGGTTCCTCTTATGAAAGAGAAAGATCCACATTAAAGTGACCTACTCACTCCTAAACTTCTTCCATTAAACAAAATATTTGGCCCATGTGCTTTTGAAACAGCTGAATAGGAGCAACATAAAAAGTTTCCAGAAGGCTGTCTTGAGTCAATTATAACACAGGCTACAGATCTGTTTCAAGGGTTCCCTCTCCCATTTGCAAGTCATCAAGAATGCTGGAACCTTGACAAAGTGCTTGAGTTGGAATTGCAGGTACCAACCATAATCCCTCAACAAATTTCACTTCCATTAGAAGAAGAGAATGTATAAAAAACTTACGTTGCTCCCACAGTTCCTTAGGAAAGAACCTCCCGCACACTAATTCAACTACTCCCTCCCAAAAAAACCCCAACAATCCAAACCACAACATTAATTAGGTACATTTCCCTGCTACTTAAAACTAATTCAAAAGGAAGCACATGGAAGAACACTTGTGACACATTTATAAATTAGGGTGTGAGGCACTGTTTGTGATATGTATATGTATCTATGTAGAGTATAATATGAGAACCAGTCATCTGTGAAATTTCATGTGATGTTGACTTTTAGCTGTTAGGAAGTGTCTCCTTTTTCTGCCCTCACAGTGACACAGAGTAGCTGAAACTCTTCCTCAAGAAAGGGGAAGCTTTTCTTTCTCCCTGTTCCCAAGAGAAGGATGTTTTCCCTGCTCCCAAGCAGAAATCAGTGCTAAAGCTTCATGTGCATGCTAACCTTCCTCTTCCTCCTGTCTCCGTGAAGATAGGGGAGTGAACTTGGTAGTCTTGCATCTAATGTTATACTTAGGCACTTAGAAGACTTGGTAAATCATAGAAGAATAGAAATGTTATTTTTCTTATGAAACTCACGTAGGTGCAGAATGTGCCATGTGTGAGGCTGCTTATATTGTGTTGTTGACATATCCAAGGTGAGGAGAAATAGTTTTCAAACTTCCTCAACTTTAATAGTGTTTTATAAGTTTTGGCTCTTCAAGAAATTATCACATTCAAAAGGACAGGCTGCCTGCTTTTCCCTCTCTCATTGAATCATGAACACGGGCAGTCAGCCTCTGCCAATGCTTCTGTCCCTCAAGGCAGCACTTGTATATTGGAAGTTGTCTATCTAAAAAGTGGCATTTCACTACTCTGTGACATTACAAAAATTGAGCCACAGCTGCAGAATAAGGTTGTTTTGGCCTATACGTTGGCCTTTGCTTACCTAGGAAGCTTATTGGAAACTACTCATACCTTTCATATCATAATTATTTATTTAAAATAGTTTGCATTCTGTTTTTAGTCCAACTTTACAATGCCTTATTTGGAACAGACTAGACATTTTAATTTAGTAAATAAAAAGGTCTGTATCACAAAATTCCAAGTACTAGTTTAATCTAAAAAGGAAATCAATAGGAAACAATCCAGATTCAATGATTAAATAATGGAAAATGGAAGAATTCGATTATATGCTACTTAAAATATGGTTCAAATTATGCCATCTTAATGAAATAATTCTCTATTTTAAGATACTTTAATGTTAATAGTTTTATTTTCCAAATACTTAAGTTAATAAGAAACTGTTTTTATTCCAACATACATCAAGTGAAATACCCTAGAGTTTTTTTTTTTAGCATTCCAAACTTTAATTCCATTCTGCTATTTAGCATTTCAAATTGTTTCCATAGGCATTTATTTTACGTTAAAAATACAGGCCAAGTACCAACTAGATTTGGGAAAAAAAAACAACACCCACCCCACCCCCCTACCCCCACCCCAAGTCTGACGAGAGTTTGGACATTCTACCCAAACTGTACACTAACTAATTAACATGTAGGCAGATTAGGTGCCATTTCTATACACCAGTCATGAAGAGTGTACCTGTTAGCATTGCTAAAAAAGCATTGCTTGTAAAAGTTGCAAAGATGGGCCTTTTGAAGACATATTTTGTAAAAGAATGTAAGCATTGGGGATTGCATTTGATAGGAGAGTTGTACTGCTTACTATTGTGTAACAAATCCAAAATTCCTAAGAAAATCCCATGATGAAGGCTTTGTTTTCAAAGGTCTATGAAAGCTCCATGAATCTTGAAACAATAAAGGAAACCTTATGTGTACTATGCCTTAATTTATTGCTTTGTTAAATTAATTGCTTCCATACAACATTCTTGCCATTATGCTGTAAATGTGGGAAATGAAAGGTGGAAGCTGAAAATATCACAGAAGAATTTATCCCTAAAGGAGGAATCTGAGATGTGTTCTTACCACCTGTGAGATATTAGCAAGTTGTGAATAGATCTGATAAAATTAGTATGTATTGGTAGGATAATGCAGCTGTTGCAATGTAACTTTTGGCTTACACAAGGCTTATTCATAATCTATTTTTATGATTTTCAAAATCCAGCAAAATAAAAAAGGACCACTGTCTAATTGTTACCATACTGTTGATTCAAAAGCTATTTGCAGTGCACTCAAGGAGCAACTCCCTCTTCTTTCCGCCCCCTCTGCAGCCCTCCTTCCTTCAGCCCTCGAGTGCTTCTAGTTATAGCATTAGATTTCTAAAATTAAACTTGTGTCCATCTTAAAACCCATAGTTAAGAGAATTTGGATAAATGAAATGCCATTTAAAACATCCTGATGCCGTCCCTTTCCTGTGCTATTCCTTTCCTATAGCTGAGTGTAGCTTCTTCATTGTCTAAATGTTTACTCTAAAGCAACAGTTACTTTTGCGCTTTTCTTTTTTTACATTGCTTTATTTCCAAATAGTTACTTTTATTATTATTATTATTCTGCATATACAAGAAAACACAAGTGGATTAGTACATTAATACTTGGATTATGCTTGTCTGTTTGGTTTTTTTACCCAACCTATGGCTATGGGTATTCAATGTGTGGTGATGGGACTTGTATTGAAACAAATACATTTGCATCTAAAGGTGACAAATGGATCCAAAACATTTATAATTACTCAATTATAAGACTGTAAAAATAAAAGACCAATGGAATTCCTTTTGATACTAAAATAACTGAAAAGGTTACACAAGAGGTTCCAAGTTGGTTAAATTCCTAAGCTTTTTTGCATATTCTCAAAGTAATTGTAAAATTCTCATTTATGATTTAGAGTGAATGCATTTCTAAGTAATTTCACAAATAATTTGACCGTTTTCTCATACCTGTTTGATTTACCTACTAATTCATATCTGGATAATTTTACTGACAAACAAATAGCTTAGCTTATTTTTTTATTTGTTCTGTTAGGCCCCTAGCAGACATTTAAGCTCAATGGACATATTAAAAAAAACCCAAACAGACAAGCATAATCCATGTATTAAGAAGGCAGTCCTCACCAATTCATACTTGAACTGTAGTCACCTAGGTGTCAAAACCTTCTTGTTATTATTGCCACCCAAAGAAAATCAGCCCACATAATGGGTATTTTATACAAAATAAAACTGTGTGGTCTATAATCTGATTCACCAATATCAAGTGCAGTTTTTTCATAGGCAATTTTTACCCTGTATCACCATTTGAATGTCCATACGTACACATACATCTTAGAACACGCTGAAATCTAAATCAAAAGAGAGGACTGGCTTCTGGGTTGATGATGGAGCTGAAAATGGTCTTACAGTCTTACAAGCTTCATGAGCAAAACACCCAAGAGCCATGTTATTTTCTATGTCGTTCATATCATGTGAGAAGCCACCTGAACATGGTCTCATCTGACCTGCATGTTTACCAGCCTGAAGCCACAGGTGTTATACAGTGGTTCAGAACAGATAGATAGACAAACACTGATTCATTTCATGGAAGCACTGCAGGGAAATTACAAGCAAATGCTGTAGTAGTTTCACTATTTCCAAATGCTTATTCTGTTCTATTTTTGTCTTACTAAAATAGTTAACTTCCTCTCCAGAGTCATCTGTAAAATTAATTTTTGATCTCCTTGGTCCCCTTTTTAGGTAATTTGTGTATTCCAATGTCTGTGTCCTATTTAGTTACTTGTATAGTGCATTGTTTTGCAGTTACATTAACACTCTCAGTCTAAAAATACAAAGTCTGTTTACCAGCTTTCTTGAGTCTTTGCCCAAATCTATTTCTCATATGACAGTAGGCAAAATCACTGCAAGAAAAGAAGAAGCAAAGGTTTCTTTGTCCCACTTTCTGTCTCAGTGTGGGTAAATAAAAAAATAGATCTATCACGAGGAGTGATCCTTCTTAGAAATAGTCAATTAAGCCTTAAAAAACACTAGATAGCTTAATGTGATAATGAAAAATAACTAGAATTAAACATACAGCGTGAATGTTTTCATAACTGACTTCTTGGAAAGTATCAGAAAAATCTTTGAGATGTGAGTGGGATAGTTAAGAGATACCTCTCTCGATCGCTAGATGTTTCAGGTGTTAAATTGATCTTTTGTAGGTATTTTCAGCAGTCTAGAGTCAATGGCTCTTCATTTTGAATAAAGCATAGTACTTCATTGAAACTAAGGCTTTGAACTCATTCCATTGAAAAATGAACAAAACTGCTGACTAATTCAAAAGTTAAAAATATATTTTGCAAATATTAGTTGGAATTAAATGTTTTCAATTACATAGTGCATTTAATTATTGCAAAATTTGCAGTAATCTTGTCTTATTTTCATGAATGAGTGTGGAAAAGTGATTCAATCTTGACTTATTTACTTATGGAAACACCTTTTACATTTATAGAAAAGCATTCATGTCAAAAATATTGCTGAATTTCTCCAATTAATTTGATGAAGTTTTGTATACTCATCTACCAAGCCACTTCCTACTAATCACTAAGAAAGGGACTCAAGTTCAATCCAGAACATTTCAAAAACCTGAAAAAATAATATGGAATAAATGTCAGGAAATCACAACCTGCCCACAGGTCCTGAGTGAAGAAAAGCAGACTCTGTGTATTCGGAATATATTATTCATCACACAGAGCTCAGCATCGAGGCATATTTAACATCTTTATAAAGGAATGCCACTACATACATGAAGGCCTACTCCAACATTGTTTAATACTCTCTGAAACAAAGTGCACAATCATCATCACTGACTTCATGCCCTTAACATTTTTTTCTCCAACAAATCACATAATTGTATTTACATTCAAGACACAGACAACTGTCAGGTGCCATCAAACTTAGTAAGACACTCCTACGTTGAAGGTAAGCAGATGCTCAGGTTTTGATAGGCTCCAACCCATTTGCAGTACTAAGAGAAAACTTAATGAATGAAGTAGTCCTTACCAATCAAGCAGCAAAGCTCTTGCCTAGAAATACTGTGACAATAATTACCTTCTAAGAAGCGTTTGTACTGGCAATACTTTAGAAACAGCTTGTTGGAAGGTGTGATGTAGAAATGGCTGAATCACAGGATTTAGACAACAGTTTCTGACAAACATGCACGATGCAGAAGAACTTCACATGTACACCAAAACTAAAACTACTTTTTTATATAGCACATTGCTTTTGTCATACATTGAGTTTTGATGAACGGTTCTTTCATGCACCAGAAAAATTAAGATAAGAGTATCCCACTCCATCCAGCACTTTAAAATTTCAACTTTGTGTTGTTCCAGTAAAGAAATGCTTATAAAGTGACTTGAATTTGTGTCAGGATAGCAACAAAGGGGGAGCTCCTGCCTTGTTAGAAAGCAAGGTTTTGTGGCAGGTGAGGCTGGGAGCAGACTATGAACTGGTTCCATGAATCCACAGTTGCTGGAGAATGCGGGATGGGTGTTCAGCAGTCTATAAGGAAAGATCTGTAGTGGAGGAAAGCTCCTTATTTTGCACTAGAGACTGTTTCCAACATCTACAGAGTATCAGAATTGGAAAGAGCACATAAAGACATCTGAGCCTCCCTGTCTCTCAAGCTATGATTTCTATGCTTTGCTTCTGAGAAATGTAAAACAGATTTCCCAAATAAGAAAATTTTAGTTTTATGGTACTTTCTGTAAAATTTAACAGTGTTTACTAATTGAGATCCATGGAGCTAAACCAGTCTAAATTTATAGATTACCTCCTGGGCCATAAATTGCAGTTATCTGTAACCTTAATGCTTTGCAACTGCTATCAAACAGACATTGCAAACAGCCTGTATTTGATCAGTTCTGAAAATACTGCCAAATCTGGAAGTAATGAGACAAAACTAAGAAAAAAATGTTACAGTTAACTCCCTGATTCCTTGGGATATTTTTTAGTGACTTCAATACCTAACAAGAGAGCTGGGAGCACCGGCACCAAAGGTAGATGCAGTGTTCAAGCAGCATTCAAATACTGAAGTGTACCAGATCAGTCACTTCAGAAAAGTTTAGCAGAAAAGATTTCACTTGGCTCCATTACACAGATACTCTCCATTACTGCACTCAGCTCCCGAGACTATATTAAGGTCAAAATGCACTGAGAATTGTGATCAAGGACTGAGGTCATCAGCTCTGCTTGCATGGAAAGAATCATTCCTAAGAGAGCTCAGTTCTGTCTCTGACTTGGACTTTGGCTTTTTCTACTGAACTTTGAAATGAAATTCCCAGTTGGTAATGACCTTGAATATACTTAGAACAGCTACAAAAAAACCCCAAAAAACCAAAACCAAACCAAACAACCAAACAAAAACAAAATCAAAACCAACTAACAACAACAAAAAAACAACCCCAAAACTAAAACCCACAAAAAACCCCCACAAACAACAACAACAAGAAAAGTTTGGCATAGATAAACCAATATTATCTGCATTTGAGCCTCTATACCGTGTTGAATTGATCATCACAGAAACCTGTTATGAATACCTTCCCATAAAACATCTTTTCTTTTGACAGACAGTATTATAGTCCTTATTTGTTCTTTTTTTCTTTAAAAATACTTTGAAAAGATTAGGAATAAATAATGAGATTGAATTTATGTAAAAAACCCAAAATACTTCTAACTTTTACAGTAAAAACTGAACCTGCAGTTCTGTTATATTAGGAGAATTAAAATAGTCATCATTTTTTGTGAACTCAACAGGAATAATTAATTTGTTTTAGGATAGCATTAGGTATGTCAGATGGCAGATTTTATTCTTTGACCTCTGTCATATCTACTCACCTTCTGGGTTTTGTCTTTTCCATCCAGTGCTGAGACAAGATTTTTATGAGTTTGACCATGATAGCAGTAAAAGATTTTAAAATTAGCTATTTTAAACAATATATAATTTACATTTTTTATTCATTTTACTATGGATTTCTATATATACATTTGCCAAGATTCTTTTGTTCCTGGGCTTATGGTCAATTTGAGCTGTGACCTACCAGTGCTATGATCCTGAATTACTTTTAATCCTAAAAATTCTTTGGGCCTTTGATTTCTGAGGTTGGGATACTTTGCTTAAGCAAATTCAAAAATATAAAGATGAGAAAATTATTCCTATAAACTACAGGGTATGTAAGGTTCTCAGCAGCTGATGAAGATTATTATAGATAATCTTCCTTATATATATGAGAGATATAGGAAACAAATATATAGTCTTATATACATATATAAGTAAAACAAAGTGGAAAATAATGTGCTTGTATTTGTTATGTGCACATTATATACAAAGACTTCAGAAGAAGCAAACTAATAAGCCTGTTTTTAACAACCTAGGTGTGGATGTGGAAATTCTTGAGACAGATAAATATTAATCTTTTATAAGCCACAATATTTGATTAAGCACCAGTATTTACAACTGTACATTGCATTTAAGGGTTACTGTTAGGAATGATTTAAAAGCAAAGCTTTTGTAAAATGAAATTCAATGTATGCATTCAGGAAAAATTGGAAAATCATCCAGGTTAAGCCACTTCTGGCACTGTGCAGTGATAATGTGCATGTGTTTTCTGATAGTTCACTTGCAGATTACTTCTTGTAACCAGGAAAAGTGTTTATTTGGGAAAAAGAATCTTTTATATAAAGAAACGGAAGATGCATTGCACTATTCTGTCTTACTAGTACTTGCAACATATGTTAATAATAAAAACCGAGTAATTCATACCAATTTTTTCATCCGTTAAAAACACTTCTTTTTTTTTTTCTTTTTATCTCACCTTTGTAGAAGGAAGCAATGAGTTCAAAAAACCACTTCCTTAGTATTTTCGTAACATAAATGGCTTTGTCTTTCACATTCTCCATTATCTTACTTTTAATGAAACTTTCAGTTAAAATAAATATAAAAATAAAAGATTTTCCCACCTGCTGGGCTTCAAACATTTTTTGTCTTCTTATTTAGAAAGAAACAAACTTACCAATGTGAATAAAAATAATATCAGAGGAGGTCTCATGACTCAGTGATAAATCTGATTAATGTTTGTCACAGAGCAATAGGACTAATTTCTGTTGTGACATATTTAACAGCTGTGAATCATCAACTGACAATAGAGTGTTTTTTAATGCACACAGGAGTAAATCAGGTAAGACTCCATCCCTGAAAGGTTTCAGGTAAATCCCAGTAAGAATCTCACAACTTCACTGGAACTTGAATCATGCCTTTAGATAAGATGATATACAGAGCTCCAAGTGCCATTATCTCCAATTTGCAACTGTTCATTTCATCACTGTATTCACACAAATGAAACTGTCAGTATAAAAAGTCAGTATTTCATCTTTTAGCCCTTTCCAATATGCCATTTACTACTGGATAGCTCTTTCTGAGTACCTGCAGGTTTAAATTGGGTCCTCGAGTCTTAAGCTTTCTCATGCCTCTTCTGCTCAGAAATCACATATACCAACCCTCCACCCTCTCCACCTGCCCCACTTTACAAAATTGATGCAGTATAGGTCTAAAGGGTGGACATCCTTGTCTCCAGAAAAGTAGATAGCTGTGTCTCCAGTACTTTCCTGTGTTCTCTGGAGAAGCCACCTCTATGAATCAATATTTCAAACTTGACTTCTGAGACTCTAAAGGGTAGAAACATAAATGTATGTACTTTGCTGAAAATCAACTTTCTGAAATTACTTGTGTATCCTGGAGCTTGAGGGGTCCTGGAACCCTCACTCAAAGGTAACTCAGACTAAAGGGAGAACTCCTTTCAATTTTGATGGACTTTAGATCAGACGTACGGTTCTTGTCTTAATGTTAGCTCAACATAAACCTGATTGTAGCTGTTCTAAAGTATATAAAGAACACACCTTCAGAAAGATATCCATATCTACAAATACCCTAGTTTATCCTGGTTGATTATAAAGGAAACAGGAGTCAAAATTACAATTTCTTTCCCAGGTTACTGACACTATTCTATTTCTAAGCATAACTGCCAGGTTTTAAGGTCACATTGAAAACAGTGGCAAAAAAATTTGTTCCAAAGTGGAAATGGGAGGGTAAGAAGCCTCAACCATTATTCTTGTCTCACTGTATTTCTTCCACAATGGCATTTTCAGCTTCCCTTTCAGACCTCTGTAGTTACCCAGGCATTACCTGCTCAGGGAGTAGACTCATGCCACATGACCTAGATAAATGACCCACAATCACTTAGAAAATCTGAAGCAAACCATTTGCAAGCAATCCCACAAATGGGATCAGACTGTCTTGAAAAAATTGACTGTATGAATTTATGGGCAATACACAAAAAAATGGTGGTGAAAGTATATATCTTTCTAAGTGGAAACATCCTGAAAAAGAAGAATAAAAATATAAATGAAAACATCTTGCCCCATTCTAATACCAATGGAAACTTAATGACATTCTGGTTATAGACACCTAATTTAAGGAAAACCTGTGACTACCTCATAGAGGTTAGAACAGGAATTTGCATATCCTCTCCCTAGCTCTTCTTCCACCTTCTTACTTTTGGGCTTTAAAAGGGTACAAAAGTGTGCTAAGAAAAAACCCTATCGCAAGCTGCACATCATTACATCATTTTAATGTAAGTTTGCTGTGGTAAGGGGAAACTCTTCCCTAGCTCTCGCCACTGTGAGGTTACCAAGCGTGAGTGCTGAGGACAGCAGGAATGCTTTAGGTGTGTGGATCATGGCATCAAGTATTCATTTGACACCTTTATCAGGATAATGGTGCCTGAGAAAAAACCCAACACTTTGTGTGTGAAGTCTGGTCTTGTGTAAGCTCAGTCTGCTGGAAAACATACATGCATGCATATATGCAAACATACAGCCATACACTCAATTATATCTCATAAGAATTATCATCTAAGTGTGTCCTGCTTAAGGTTTCTATCTATACAGCCTGGGGGCAGGAAGAAAAAGCAGTCTTTAAGAAATCCCGGGAACTATCAAAAGATACCATTCCCCAGATAACTTCCAGGGAACAGGTTTTAAGGACATACAAAACTTACATAACACACAAATGCTGAAGGACTATCCTTAAAAGAAAGGGAAAAAAAAGTATTGATGTAATTTTTTTTAGAAAAACAATGTGGCCTGAATTTAATGTAACTTCCCTTTGCATAATGAAAAAATGCCAGCATATGCCTGTTAGGAATTTGCAAGAAGGAGTGTTTGTTTTATGAAAACAAAATAGAGTTTGCACAATATCCAGCAAATATATTATGTTTAATCAATAATCAAAAATTACCAAGCAGACCAAGCTACCAACATATTTCTTCCGTTTTAACCATTTAAGAGTAAATCTCTGAAATAGGGAGGTTCAGAGCAAAATGCCTCATTGAGACTGCAGTGTTTCATTTAGATTATTCCTTCACTTTCTAAAATGTATTGACTACCACTTATGTTAAATTAAACTTGGAGTCTGGTGATATGGGAGGAAGCTTAGAAAGGTGAGAGAAAATATATTTAGCTATACCAGAAATCAGTATAAAGTCACAATGTGCTTCCTTGGAAGTGAATTCGATGCCACAGCCTATTTGTGTCTGAAGAGTGGCTAAAAGTCTTGACTGTTTCAAGATTAAATCAAAGAACAAGGGGCCCTGAAGGGAATTTGGAGCATGTTACAGACTTCTATTTCCTTTAGGAGCTTCCTCCAAGAGCTACATACAAGTGTGCAATAATCCAGCTCTCATGAAATCTGATTACTTTGTTTTCTGCAAAAGAAAGCACTTAGGCTAGGAGCATCGTCAGAATACATTTCAAACATCAAAAATTGACAAGGCGAGAACTTGGATGGAGTCTACCGCTGCAAATGTGTTACTGACACGAGGAACTTAGTTAAAGAAAATGGAGCTATAGTAGACGATGTTATTTCTGGTAGCAATTAAGAACGTTTGTGTGAAAATGTCTGTAGAGCATGGAACAAATCTGTACGCGTTTGTCCGTTGCAGTTCTGTGTGCATACTGAATCATTGTGTTACATTTCAGTGGCATGGCAGAACTGCTCACGCACAAACATTTCTCATTATAAATTGATCGCTTCTGGGATTTATAATGACTGTGTATTAAACATTTTGCTGTGGCCTGGAACACATATGTTTTCCGTATGTTAGCTATTTTTTCACCAACATTGAAAATGTGTAATTTATTATTATTACTACCACTTGAATTATCAAGGTGCCCATGAACCCTAGTTATGGACTTGGGCCCCATTGTGCTAGGTGTTGTTAAAAGCAAAGTTGAAAAGGAGATCCAAAGTTCCTTAAAATTTAGAAACAAGACGGTAGGCAGCAGCTGAATACATACAACAGATTGTACAGGCAAGGGAGACTGGTCAGCATACCTGACAATGACTTAGTCTCACCAATAGCCCATATGTTGTTAGATTTAGCTGTTGATATCAGAAGCAAGTGAAAAATTTTTGTTAATTTTAAAGAACATTATTTTTTGAACTGCATCAGTCTTTAGAGTTGGCAATACCATTAGCTCCAGAACATAATCCTATGTGGAATACACACAGTTTCTGACTTCCTACCTACTCTATACAAATAAGACTGCACATAAAAAGTCTCACAACAAACCAGGCAATAAAGTAGGTAAGTATGGGGTCTGATCTATATGTTTATTGTTGGATATTTCATGGCAGTAAAATTTGGGAATTAGCATTTGAAGTCACATCAGTATTTTCTAAAATTGTAGGCTTGAAAGTAGACATTTACTTATCATAGGAAAACCATGCCAACTAAAATTAGTCTCTGTTGCTAATTGAAAGAGGACTTCAAAACAGGAAGGAGAGGGTGGAGAAGGCATGTTTGCAAAAAAACATCTTTGAGTTATTCCTGATTAGTCAGCAGCTGAGAAAAATAAAATCGCTATTTCTCCAGCTATCAGCCATATTCCATTATTACAGTGGAATACCCAGCTTTTTAACTAGGCGGTTGAGACTCAGTCTTCTTCTCACCCTCTGTTTCCCAGAAAATCTTAAGTCTTGCAAACTTTATGGTTGAGGAAAGAAATCTTGATACAACATATCATGTGTCTGCACGTGGCCACAGTAAAGTAAAGATTCTCAGGAATAATATACGCATATTTTTTGTGTTATGCATGTGTATGCAGGCATGTGAACATGTGTATCTGTCTCTTTATCTTCCTGTTCCTGACATCTAGACCTGTAAAACCCTGTCTTCCTTGGTGTGAGTGCAAGCTGGGGCAACAAAAAAATCTGTAGACTGTGTAGTAGATAAACATTTTAGAATATAAGCCAGAGTTTTGTTATCATTTTAGAGCACAGGAAACAGACATTCTACCTGGTGTTTAATATAGTTAAGACATATGTGTATATAATTTTAAATCA
This sequence comes from Falco peregrinus, assembly GCF_023634155.1. Taxonomy (NCBI): domain Eukaryota; kingdom Metazoa; phylum Chordata; class Aves; order Falconiformes; family Falconidae; genus Falco; species Falco peregrinus. The sequence goes on from NC_073724.1 coordinate 20,156,986, forward strand.
CCATGTAGGATGACTACTAAGCAGAACTACAGTTAAACCATCAGCACAGTCCTTTGAAGAGTATATATGAGGAAGCTAGAGTGCCTAGATGATCTATTTCCTCATCTTTAGCAACCTCACTTGTACCTAGGATACTCTGAGATGGTTAAGTATGATTCTTCCATTGGTTAGGCTCACCTTATGTGGTTTTCCTGGAAGTGCTCCATGTCCTAAGAATTTTGACTGCTTGGTACTTTAGGCTAGATCCCACACCCATAGGCATCTCTCTTAGATGCAAAATGTCAAGGCACTTAAGAACTTTAATGATCCTGCCGACTGGCTATCAGATTTAAGTAAAAGAAGATGCTTTTGTTCTTTTAACATATGTTACTAATAAAATGGCAATATTTCCATGTCTGGTCCCCAAAACCCTGAATTGCATGCTTCCGACTCACTTTGGGAAGTTTCTGTTTCAACACCTCTGCTAACATTCCCTACTCATCTCACACAGTACTTTACAAGGGTCTTGAAGATCATTTTACCATTTGTTTCCCAAATCATTTCAGCTAAAACTCTAATTTCAACACAAGCCCCCAGTCAACAAGGCAGAGCCACACAAGAAAAATACTGATATAAAAATAACTTCAGAAATAAAAAAAAGCTCACTGATAAGAAAAACCTTTATCTCCTTCACATATCTCCATGATTTGACCAAGAGAAATTCAGAAAATTCTCTTGTTAGTTTTACTTAATTAATATCTTCAAAGTGTTTGAGATGTGAGCTATTTTCCGTACCAGGAAGAGTATTTGTTTCTGCTGCATTTGTGGCAGTGTATGACACAGCTAGCTGAGTAATAGCATTGGCTATTCAGGATCCCTCTGGATTCAAAATCCTCAAAAGACTGTTCCTCATGTGACATAAAACCAGATGTGATAATCTGCAGAGTCTGGGAGAACCAGTTTCCCTTATTGAGAAGCAGAGCAGCAGGGGAATGAATAGTGTGTGAGTATGCCATATATGTTAAAACAAGACTTAGAAAAACAGTTGGCTATTAAAATGAAATGCAATACTGCTGCCTCAACATTGGTATGAACACATGTTGTACAAGGATAACAGAAATTGCTAAATAAACTATGAAGCAGTTTCACTATTTAAAATGAATAGAATCCAGTAAAATGAGTGTTTAGTACTGCTCCCAACCAAAATCTCTCACTTGCCAGTATGTGTCCCTGCATTGTTTTGGTTAACTGTATCCAAATGCCAGGAGTGCATTTGTCTAATCAAGTTTAGAGCTTCTTTTCAAACACTGCATGTCTGGGTTGAGTGCATTAAGCATTTACAGTTTAGCCAAGGTGGCAAATTGTGCCAGGCAGTGATCTGTATCTCTCTCTTTTAGAAGATAATTGTTGAAAAGATGCAATGGAAATGGAGTTGTCAAGACCCAAATGAGTGACATTGTTTTTTATGAAAAGATCAGATCTTTAAGAGAATAAATCAAGCTTCCAGACTGTACCCCAGCCATTGCTTGCAAATGGAGAGCAAAATTCCATGATTACACCATTACCTTGTCTGCCTTGTCTCCCTGTGGTGGAAGGTAAATAAAAGAATATGGAAGACTGAAGAGAAGGCACTGAGACTAAAAACTTCTGTGCATCTGGGAGAATTTTGTTTAAATATGACACTACCGCTGGAGTAGCTGAAGGAAATAACTGAAAAATTAACCTTAAGTTGTGTTTTAATATCAATTGCATTTCTAGTGTATTTCTAGGTATTTCTAGTGCTTTATTGGTCCCCACACAAACTGGGTAATCTGGTACATGTCACACGCTGTAAGGAGTTCAAGTCTCTTGCAATTTTGCAACAAAGGCCATTGAATCAAAACTACCATAAGAATAATTTACAAATCTAGATTACTCTCAGGATTGCTTCTAAAACAAATTCTTATTTTTTTAATCCAGTTTTGTTATCCAGTCAGCATAAATAGTTCTTTGTGTATGTGTATATATATCTGATTTATAAAAACCCTGACATGCTATAAATTGATGATGTGGAGAATTTGAAAGAATGAAATTGCCAACACTTCCACTGCCACCTTCTCTTTGATTCTGACTTGAAATTCTAAAGCATACTACCAAAACAACAAAAAAATTTGAATTCCTGTCTAGTTTATATGAAAAATATATTATACTGAGTGCTGACCTACCAAAATGCTTCAGCATAGACTAGACTAGAAAGTCTTTTGATTGTGAATTAAGAACACTTAAAGTATAGAATTTCCTAATTGTATTCTTCCTCAGCTTTTCATAAAATAATCAGGGTATCATTTATATGAAGCTACTCTTCCTGCTTTATTTTTATTTTTATTTTTTCTCCTGTTCTTAATGCTTTTCCTTAACCTTACCTCCAAGAGAGTGTGCAGGTAAACTGTGCACGAGTGGAGGCAAGTGTGGGGGCTGGCTTGCAGGCTTGCCCCTCGGTGCAGCTGGCAGCCCTTCTGGTCGGCTCTGTGATGTGGTTAGTCTTTCCTTTCCTAAGAAGCAGATTCCTGTTTCTGCAACGTGCCAAAATAAACAGCTGGGTTTTAAAAGGAATACTTCTGTGAAAGTGCTTCATCAGATCTGAGCTGCTGAGGAGGTGAGAGTCACCAAGGGGACACAGGGTAGAGAAGTCAGGAAACTATGGTAAAAATTATACACCCCCACCCCCGCCCCACCCCTTATCTACTTTTGTAAATGAATTAATATTTATTATATGTTCATGCTGTATGTAACCTAAGATACTGTGGCAAGTAAGCTGATCAGAAATGGAAAAATCTTGAGAGAAGACAAGTGGCCCAAAATGCATCTGTAGAAGAATTGCAAATTGGGAGTAAAGCCACAGAAATGTTAAAGGACAGAAATAAAAATCCATCAGAGCTGATCTAAAGTGCCAAAACAGAACAAGTGTGGCCAAAAATACCATAAGAACCCATTCTTTTATGTATTTTGGCAATTCTTCCTCTGACCTGGCTCTAACTGGAAAATGTAAATGAATATGAATTTAATAATAAAAAGAGAACCAAACATGGTAATATAATCCCTCCACAAAAGCTTAATTTCACGTTTGATATATGGAACAAAGTTCAGGTGTATCAGAACTCACTCGACCATCACTAGATTTTGACAGTGATATTGATAGGTTAACCCATGTTTGAATTTGATTTTATATCTGGGTTTTCATTTTCCATCTTCAGTTATTTCACAAAAATTGGCAACCATAAGCGTTGAAAATCACAAGGGAAGCCTCAAAATAATAAAATCTGCTTAAAAATCTTGAATGTTAAAAAAGAAATAAAAAGAATTAGAATTTTAAAAGTTATGTTGTAGACTCTTTTTTTCTTTGCATGGTCATTTCTGAGATGATAAAGTACCATCTGGTTATTATTTTAACTTTTATTGTGTCACAGGTTCAAAAGCATAAGTAGGGGTTTCCCCCCCTTTTTTCTATTAAAATGAAAACTAGGATCTTCATGAAATATCTCAGCTTTTGGAGCTAAGCATAAAGATTAGCCACCCCTCCACTGATATTATGGAAGACAGAGTACAAATCCCAACAGTAGAGCACTGGTTTTTCTTTTCACATGGTGAAGCCCTTTAACCTCAGTAACCCAGTAGGTACACATGTTACAGATGGGTGAAACCAGAAAACACAAGTGATTCTAGGCAAGCCTGGCCACTGGCTGTTTAGGCACATCTGGTTTCTACTTAAACAAAATATATGTGCTGATGTTGCATCTAGATTTCTTATATTTTGTAGATTTGTTTCTAGGGCTTGTTTATCTCAGTAAGATTTTCTCGTGGGTAAAGCAAGACTCATAAACATCATGCTATTCTTTCATCCCATAAACTGTTGCCTGACTGCTAAATCTTTGGCCTTACTAGAATTGTTCCTGTAAAATTGCAGATAAAGTAGTAATGGAACATTACCTTGTACCAGGGAAGAGTAACAAGGAATAAAATGTTTCCTCTCTTTATGATAAATATTTGAAGTTGTGCACTAGCTTCATTTTACTCATAACATTAAATGAATTGTGTTGCATTAACATAATTTATGAGCACTGTGCAGCTGGTATCCTCTCCAAACGCAGTTAATCCACAAATAATTTCTCATTTTACACTTATTCCTCTTTATTTTTTCTGCTCACAGAGATGAACCTAGTAACATCTAGAGATGAAACAAAATAGTGAAAAATTGATTGAATTTTTGGTCTCAAAGTGTAGAGGATTAAAGACTACTCCTCCACCTGGTGACTTGTTTCATGTGGAGTTCCTCAAGGGTCAGTCCTGGGACCTGTTCTACTTAGTACTTTTGCCAGTATAGAATACAGGAGGAGAAAGCTTATGCTCCCATCAAGTTGGCTGATGACTCCAAGCTGGGGGTAATAGATGAACCACTCAAGGGCATGGCCAAGGGCAGCTTGGTAATCTGGAGGGATAGTTCATCAGTAACTTTTTGAAATTCAGCCAGGAAAAATGCAAAAGTCCTGCACCTGGGACAGAATAAACTCCTGTGATGGTACAGGCTAGGGCCTGAGCAGGGTCTGGCCAGGCAGCAGGGGACCTTGTGAACAGAAAGTTAGACATGAATTAGCTGTGCAGCATGAGCAAAGAGCCAACAGCGTGCTGGACTGTATGAATAGAAGCACAGCCAGCAGATCAAGGAATATGATTACTCCTCTTTAATGTGGAATACTGCACTTGGTTTTGTGTCTACTCCCCAATATATGAAGATGTCAATAAATGGGAGTAAGTTAAACAGAGGGCCACCAAAGTAGTTGGGGCTGCAGCATTTGCTCAGTGAGGAAAGGTTTGTTAGCCTGGAGAAGAGATCAGCAGAGGAACCTACTGGCAGTCCTGACAGCACCTATGGGCATTTCAACAAGGAGATGGAGTTCTTCTCAGTGGTGCATGGTGGGAAAGTGGCAGACACTGGTCATAAATTGAAATGGGAAATTCTGAGAGGTTATAAAGAAAAAAAGTTTCCATCAAGAGGGTATTTTGCCTACTGAAAGTTTGTGCAGACTCTTTTCTTGGAAATTTTCAAGACTTGACTGACAATGTCCTGAGATACCTGGTCTCAATTCAGTTTTGACCCTGCTTTGGATAGGAATTTGGACTAAAGACCTCCTGAAGTCCCTTCCAACCCTACTGTGTAGTTCTACGCATAAATACTTAAGTGTCTCTACCCAGATCCACCTAATAAGAGAATGGTTGTAGGTTATTCAGTTTTATTCACTGTAGTTTTCTTACAAGTTGAAATTTTGCTCGAGAGAGTATTATTTAAGCATTTAACTATGTGAAGTTTGAAAAGCTTCTAGCGTATGTACTGTTATATACATAGCTGACTCTCCAAATCAGTTCTTTTGAATAGTTTTGTTGAAAAGGTTATTACTGAAGGTAAGAGTGAAATGAAATTATTGTGATTAATATGGATAGAATTACATCAACATTACCAAGAAAGATCTAGACTTCTCAGGAGTGCAGGCCAGGTGTGACTATGCAAGGCAGGCCACTTAAAGGAAAAGAGTATCTTCAAGATTCATTTTGTTTTGAAGTGTAATGGCAAGAAAGGATGTGGTGAGGTCCCTGATTTCTTCATTTTCTGGAAAATTACATTATTAAATTAAAGGCTGAAAAGACTAATACTAGAAGGCAGTAGTCATTATTTAACTTAATAATACATTGGTTTATTTTACAGAGGCCAAATATTCTCCGTGCCAGTCTTGCATGTGCACAGGCTGTTAATTCCAAATACACAGATACACTGAGTAAGGCAAACCTGGCTGAAGGATAGTTTGAGAAAGTGTAATAAGCCTGAAAATAATGTGCAATTAATGTTAACTAACAAGCAGCCCTGTGTTTTTGAGAACAAAAACAATCCAGCATGATGAACAGAGGATATCACATATTTTTTGAGATTCTGTACCGGGCTTTTTGATGGTTTGTTTTTTTGCTTTGTTTTTTTTGTTCTTGTTAAGTGTTAAGTACGTTTAATGCAACTGAGGTAAATAAATGCCAACAGCTATATTCAGAAATATAACTGAAAAAGCATGTTTATTTTTTTAATGTTTCAGGCAAGATATAAATTTATTTTAATATGCAGTGCATATAATCAGAGAAGAAAAGTATGCTGAGTTGTGCCAAAAGTTAGAAAACCTCAACTGGCTGGCAGTACAGGAAAACAAAAATACAAATCGGCTTTATCAGTTGGAATTTTCATTATCATCACATGGAGTATGATAGGCATATTAGTGCTACTTAAAAGTGATAAATCCTAGGGGTTTTTATCATGTTTCAGGCATGCTGCACTGATACTAAGCCAAGAAATTCTTAATTTCCTCTTTACACACCTTTAATTCTTTCAGTCATTTTTTCCCCTTCATTTGGATATCATGCATTATTTACCCAAACTTGCTATTACTACCCTGGTTCTAGCTTATTTTACTCCTTGTCATAGTAATGCCCATAAATCTTTTCCTCATCTACTTTTTTATTTTTCTTTCTTTTCTCCCTATTTCTGTTTGTACTCTCTCTCCCTTCTTGTTCTTTCTTCTGTTGTCTCTGCTTTTCTATCCCTTTAGTATCTAAGCCATTTACTCTTTCTGTCCTTTGGGCAGAGACCTTATACTTCAGGCAGAGACCTTATACATCTGTACACTTCTCCATTTTGGGGGGTGAAGTGAATTCCCTTTACTACTTAGAACACATAAACTTATTAAAGATTTCCAGAAAAAATTCCCAACAGAAATTGTGTGTTTTCATTTGCGTATCACCCAAGTCTTTGAGTTTCCCTCCCTTTAACTGGTAAAACTCTTTATGTGAGTGAGCTACAAGCAGTATCCTGGACAGAATAATGCTCCTGATGTCTGTTTCCTACCCAGTTGCTACACAAACAATCATTAGCCGTTTGCAATTCAAGGACATTGTCTGTAGAGCAAGGTATTTAAATGGGTAGAGTGCCTTTCAGAGGTCTCTGAAAATTTGAGACATGGAGATATGTCTGTCATCCTGAGACAAAGTGGAGGAAGAGTTTGAAGTAACTCATTTGTGGGTAGGAAGAGTTTCTTTCCGCAGCCAACATGAACAAACTCACCCAACCGTTCCTCTGCCTGGATGTGCTGCTGCATGCCTTGTGAGGCTTGGTGTCACCACTTCTGATTCAGGCACAGCTAGCTACTTCAAACACGGAAAAGACTTCTGCTACTGCCACTAGACATAAGGATGCTACAGGTCTACCTCTCCTGATTCCTTTCTACAGATGGATTGCTTAAAGTGCATTTATTCAGTTCATTTGTGTGGTCTATAGTTTGTTTCTGAAGTGCAAAGACTATGAAAAATAAATCAGTTGTAGGAGGTGGTCTCCTCCAGCCTTTAAAAACAAGGTGATGATACCTTTGGTGACTCAAAGTCATTAATGTTTTTCATAACAAAGTAAAACATCAAGTTCTGTGATGGTAATCCCAACAGTTGTTCTTCCTTAATTGCATTCCGCACATAGGGTTGTGGTTTCCCCCCCCTAGTCTTTGGCAACATTTAAAAAGATAGCAATCACTTAACATCGATGTGTCCCCATGGGCAATTTCACCAACAAATGAAGGAGCTTATTGATATAACGTAGAGACATGGCTGTGTGCTTTGATATTTTTTTTTTCCTAGACACTTCTCAAAGCTCTCAAACTTATCCTTTTCCCTGAATAATTTTGTCAAAGATATTAGTCCAGCTGTCAGTCCTTGTAAATGCCATCTGTTAAACAAATCAAACCTACTAACTGTTTTGTAGTCCTTGCTGCCGTGACTGTGTTGCTTCCTGCATCTGCATCAGATTCCTGGAATGTACTTGTATCCAGTTGACATGATACTGATAATTACACATTTTATCCGTCAGTAAGGGTAAATGAAACTTGAAACATTCCATTGCAGTTAAGATGATTTCCAACCACTCTGGCTGTGTCAATTTTTAATCCTAACTACACTGCTGCTTGGCAAACATTTTGCATAGTACTAACAAGACCCTTCCCCTTTCTCTTTAGCAGCCATATTAAAAGCAAACTATTGCCTTCCTTCATAGCTACTTTTGGCATCGTGTCATAAAAATCTTTCTCTGGATCTGAGACATATTTCAGAAGATTCAAAGGATGAAGAGAATATAAAATTGGCAGTTGGCCAACGAGGAAAACCTATTTGTTTCACTAGCCTGATGAGCATTTATTTGAGTTATTGAAGACCAAACTGAAACAGGTCTCTGAAGAATGATCTAATAAAATTTTAAATGTGTCACCTTGCAGCCAACTTAATTTATTGTCACTAAGTAAATGATGTAACACAAACCAGATTCTTAACAGCTAGCAAAATGATTTGAACATCCATTAAACAGAGATTTAACTGATGCTTGCCACCACTTATACATGGATGATATGTGTTACTTCTTGCATTTTTATGAAGTTACATAACATCAAGTTCATGTGGTGTAGTTAATGCTAGAAGAAAGCACAACTTGGGGGAATTCAGCATAAAATCTGTTTCACAGATGTTTGATCTTGCATTTCCTTGTTAGCTTGTGTGGAGGGAGATGATAGTTTCAAAGACAAACAGTCCACTGCTACTAATAATGTATTAGCAGTTTACCGCAAATTATGGGGTAATAGTTCCACCGTAGCATTCTGTCAAGGGCAAATTATGACAAGTGACTCTATAATTAAAACCTTCCACTTACTAGTTATAGGTGAAGCTAGATGCATCTCTTCTTTTTAAGGTTGGCTAACGCTACCCAACAGAAGACCCCACTTCCACGTCTTAAGAATTTTACCAAACCATTTGAAAATATACTTCCATAGCAGGTTTCTGAATGCCTTGGGAAATGCAAACCATATGATTCAAAATTTCCTGAGAAATACATTGGGTTTCTCCTTTGTTAATCCATCTCCTTTCCTGAAAGTTCAAACTCCTTAGAGGTTTAGAGCAGAATTGTGAAATGACAAAGGAAGATAAGCTATTTGTTAAAGATATATATTCTACTAGCCCCCGAAAATGTCCATGTCGTGGCAAAGACATATGTTTTTAAAAAGTTTGTTCATGCTCAGAAAAAACTTGGAGTTTTGCACTGCTGGTTTGTGTTGCATGTAGGCATGGAACCACAGCTGATGTTCAGGTTCTTCCATCTTTTTGGTTTCTCTAGCACTTGTTTTAACAGATTGTAATAAAAGCAGTTTTAGAAAGACAAGAATTTTTAAGAAGACCTGGAACTGCAGATAGGACAAAGAATATGATGTGGAAAGAGCAGAAGCAAGCGTTGACATTAGGGAGGAAAAGAAGCAGGCTAACCAGGCAGAGGCAAAATAAAAAACAGAGTTTATAATGGAGACAGAAAGTGGGATGTGGGCAAATAGTAACTAGTGTATTTGGAGAACCTGAGATTCAGAAGCACCAGGATTAAGAACAAATATGGGAAGAAGTCACAAATGAGCTATCTATCAAAGAGTTAAATGGAAAGGGAGAAAAGGAACTATCTGAGTGGGGATTAGTGAATTAGGATCAGTTAGACTAGGATTTTTCAGGCTATGAGACTATGAGAAAAAGAGAGGAAATATATGAAACAGGTGTCTAGACCTTAGATTCTGGAATAACTTTTGTCTGAGTCAGAACTTGCTTCAAAATATCTAATGATACGGTATTTGTGTAGCAGATTTTGAACTTTCTCTAGGTAATTGTTACAATGCCCTAACACTACATCCGTCCTGCAAACCTCACTTATGGTTTGGCCAGAGAAAAAAACTCCTGGGACTTCAGGAAACACCAGTTTATGGTTTGTTGAAGAGATGGCCGTAATCAAGGGGAAGATCGTCATGCAATAGTCCATGTGGCAAAGACTGTGAACCTGTAATTCTCAGAGCACCAGTGCTTCAGGATGGGCAGGTTCTCATCAGACATTTGGATTTTGTTAACAGGCATAATCTAGCACAAGACTGCTTAGCAAAGTCAGGAGAAGTGAAGCCTGGATAGCAAGAATAGCAGGAAGATGAAGAGGGAGTAAGAGGCAGGGTAGGAAAATGCTGAGGTGAAAAACTTAAGTGATCTTAATTTCCTTTGTGTTTCAAATCTTTTTACTAAAAATGTGATTAATATCCTTCTAGCTACTAGAACACTATAAAAACAAAAGCGTACTGATAAAGTGATTTGAAAATTATCTTTTTAATTAAAAGCAGCATTGGAAAAAATATTCAAAGAACAAGAACAACAACAAAACTAAACAAACATCCCAAGCCCTGGCAGCAGCCTATAAGCAACCAGAAAGAAAAGATTAAATAACTGGTCATAGCAATTCTTCCCTTCTTTGCATGATATGAGGCAGAGCATGTATGAAAAAGTAGTAGATAACTGTATAATTTAAAGTCAGAATTGTCACACCCATTGGAGAACAACACGTTAAACAGGTCATTCCCACAGATGGTAACGTTGGCCATTTGGTTTCATATCTTTGCCCAAGCTTTCCAAATATCCTCTCCTCTCCACCACACAGCAGGGTAAAAACTCCAATCTCATACTTCTTTCTAGTTGTCTGGCCTTAAAAACACCTCAGTACTGAAAGTTCAAGTTTTTTGTGCAGTCAAAGCTAAAGTGAGTGCTCTTTGCTTTGAAAAAAATTGAGCCAACTTGTTTTTATCCAACATCAGCACATATGTACACATGTATATACATGTAAAAATTAATGTAGCTGTATCTGAAAGGAATTTGCTAATGACTGGTCCTTGGGTTGTTATTTGTCCGTCCTCTTTCACTACTACAAAATAACAGTGATTTAGAGCATACAGAGATCACATGCTGGCTACTGCACAGAGCTGGTGTCTGTCTGTGGCACGGTAAGATTCTACCAGATATGAACCATCACTTGTGAGAAATGTGCCATCTGAATCATCTATTTGAAAATCAAAATACATGATTTACATATCTCAAATACTCTGTCAGTGTACTCGGTTACTCCAGAAATTTGTTTATAGTAACTTGTATCCTGTATTTCACTTCACTGGTAACCCACGAACTCAGACCTCCGCATTTTCGAGTATTATGCTTTCTGATATTAAAATAACCTTTATGCTTATGCTTACTGGGAATGAATTTTTTATTCTCATTGCTTTTAAAGTAATTGCATTATAAACTGTGATGAAGGTTAGAAATATTTCTCTGTGCAGATATTTCCTTTTCACACTCATCCCAGTGCACGTACCTTGATTATGGAAGTTACGCCAAGTCTGAAGAAAGGGCTGCAGAATTCAGTAAACAATTGTAAAACTTAACCTTCAGCTCTGTTTTCTTCTTTAAAACCTTATATATTGTCACTCTCATATGAACAGTCACATTTGCTTGTGAGTGTTGCTCTCTTTGTTACCTCTTTCCTCTTTCCAGTTCTCTTCTATATTGCTTTCAGAGAAATTGCAACAAATTAGTGACTCTCTTCTGGGAGGTTCAGAGACTGCAGAAACAGGTGAAAAGGTTGCATGTGTCATATAAAGCAGTTTCTAATAGGTTAGTTTAAAGTCATTCCATTAGGTTAATATCCCAATGGAATAAGGTAACCCATTTATAATTTAATGGTCAGATGTTAAAATTCAGAAAAACACCTATATTTTTGTGCTATTTACATTAGTGAAAAATTATTCCTTGGACATTTTACCAAAATGATGGGTCATATTTTCACATTTCAATATTGGCTTGGAACTGGTTCTGAGAATTTGAATGTTAAAATTATTCTCTTCCAATCAAGAAATAGAAGCAACAAGTGATTCATACCCAATTGTAAAACCTCACATTTCTGATGAGCCTCTCCAACTGACCAAAATATATTTGCACAATGTATTTGACAAATAATTTCAAGAGTATGTACCCTGCAGAAACCTGGTTCTGCACACATTGGCCATTCACAATCAAAAGCAGTGCTAAAAGTATCTCTTCAAATTTTTAGTTGTGAGGTATTTTCCTAGTTCTTCCACTTCTTAATAATGATGATGACTTCCTCCTATATTTAAATGCAGTCAGATACCAAAGTGATGAGCCCCATTAAGTACATACATAGACAGAGTGTATTCATTTAGTTGTTCATATTTTTGAACAGTGTCTTCATTGTATCACCATAGCTGAATTACTGGCAAGAACAAGAAGCAAGCACTGCAGTGCTCTTGAATGCTGAGCTGTACTTTGGCCTTGTATATTCATTTTTAAAGTATATATCTCAGGCCACCATCAATTCAAGCTGTAGTTAAAGTGAGTTACCACTTCAGGGGGTACTCTTGCCACACAAATCAAAAATCAAGGGAAATCGTGGAGTAAATTTTCTTCCTCAGACCAGCAGAAAAGTGGCACAATGTACTCCTCCCTTAGTCTGATCTCTAAATGCAAACCAGGAAGCCTCATATCAGGCAAAAAAAAGGTGGTTTTTTCTGGTTTCTGCATTTGCTACAACTCCATCCCTATCTCCACACACACTCACAGGATGCGAGAGAGATGGTGAGCCATAAGTAATTTTATTTACATTTAGCTGCGCAAAGATTTTTCATCTCCTGTGGACTTTCTGAAAGCTGTCAGGGTTTAATGATAATGGCATTCACGGTACTCTATTGCCATTTAAAAATATGTCTATTTGTCTGCAGCTGTTATCAAGAATGAAGATAAAACTGCAGGTGACACAACTTGCTTTATTCCCACAGAAACAGTATATCATCAATTTGAGGTCAAACACTAAGTTAGAGGTATTTCATTAAAATTTAACCTATGTTTCTAAACTGTCTCACATGAACAGGCAAACTAGTCATGCTAGTACTGTAACCTCAGAAAGGCTTTGTTAGTAAAATGTTGGCTTTCCTAGTAAAAAAAAAACCACCAGAGAACAGAGTCTGAGGGCATGCAGGGAAGGAATGCTGATGTAATTTTCATATCTGTCACTTGAGCAACTGCAGCTCTCCTAGCTTTGTGTATAAAATACATGATGTGCAATAATACACTAAGGGCACACAAAGCTGCAGGAGCCAGTAACTTGAATCAAGACATGAGTTCGCTCTAAAGAGTACAGAGATTAAAGGTGTTGTGGTCCAGGTGTAAGTGAAACTGCCTGTTCCCTTAACCATGACTCTACCCTGTGCACCCTGATGACCAGCTCGAACATTGAATTTTTGCAGATTTGTAACTGCAGGACTGTTGAACTTGTGCGCCATGACAGTCGGGTTACATCTGATCTGGATTGCAGGTGCCATTGTAATATACCATACTTCTTTTTCAAGGCAATATAATTCTCTAGTTTATGTGAAAACTGGCTTCATCAGACAACAACAGAATACTTGGCACCTGTGCTCCTCCTTTTTCTTCCCTCTCTTCTCTCTCTGGTTAATTAATGGGTCACCTAGTCAATTTATATTCCTCTTCAGTGAAAATAAGAGTTCAAGTCCCTGTTTCATATACCTGATTGCATTGTGGCCCAAACCAGGCCCTACATATCATGTGTCCCACACATTTGCTTACTGATGCCACCTGGAGACTTCCTGCAAATGTTCCCTGAGACCTGCAAATTGCCTTTTACCTCCCTTGCCATGTGCCAACCACACTGTTTGGAGGTGGTAATGTAAATAATATACCAAGGGTCTCCTTGGTATATAACACCTAGGATCTTTTAAATTAGTAATACTGAGGAAAACTATTCTATATTCAAAATGTATGTGTGACCAAGACTTCTCTGGAGTAATGTCACTCACCTTCTCATCTGCAGGTGACTGGTGGCCTGGCAGAGCATGGCAGGTACTCTGGGAGCTGGCTGCTGTGTCCTGACCTCCTCAGGGACTCTGGTTCACAAGAAATAAACAGCTTTGGCTGCATCATAGATACAAACACAAGCCTCACCCATTGCTTTGTGGTATTAGTATTTTAAACTAACATGTTTCTAAGAACACTATGTAATGATTTTGCAAAAAGGGAAAAAAATCAGCTTGTTTATACTAGCAGCATAATTGTCATGACTTCTGCCAGCTATCCAAATGAAGCAGTCCATTATTTTTTTGCTAGCAAAGTGACCTAGTTTTTTAGACAGTAGTACATGAAGCATTGCTGTATCTTTTGCTTGACCTCTAAATATATAAGAAACCTTATTATCTGCTGCAAGTATTAATACAGCAGTTATCATTTACCATATATCCTTCTTTGTATCAAAATTTGTACAGTTTTCATGTGAGTCTTATGATATGGGTTTATTTCATATTTACTCAGCAGTCTACTCTGGTTCTCTCACTGTGTGAATATATACCTAGGAAATATCAGCTAAAACAAAGTGTCACATCACCACAGATGTCTTGTAAGCAGGATTCAGTGTGTAGGATGATACAGTAATTTCTCAGGGGGAAAAAAAAGGCAATAAAATGGGCATCAACCTACAAATTCTCAGAAACATGCCTTTATAAAACAGAGGACAGTTTCAAAGAAACAGCGAGATCGCTACAACCCACAAATAGCTCTGTGATCAGAATCACAATGAAATTCCACACACCGCTCCCCCCCCCCCCCCCTTTTTTTTTTTTTTCTCATCTCCAAGGAGAAAATCAGTTTGGCAGAAATTAGGCTGACCAAGATTACCTAAAGTTTCAAGTGCATTAAAATGGTAGGACAAAGAGAAGAAGGAAGTGTACAAGTGCGTGGGAGCTGTTTGATTGTTTTGCTTTCTTTAGAAATGAATCTCCAGAAGGACTTCCCTGCAACCTTTTTGTAAACATAAGGTAGCTGTTCCCTTTTATTTGCAGGTTTCCACAACAGTACTTCAACTATGTTCTTAGGGGAATTAAGTTGCTGTTCCCAGCAGTAGAGTGTGGCACACAAGCATAGTGGCCATCAACCTTTCACATTGTGAATGATGACACAAGCTCCTACAATGATCTGATAAGTCACTTTAAGGTTCTCTGGGGAAAACAAGTGGTTTGCAACTTTATTTCGCTAATTGAACTAGAAACGTCTGTGTCCTTTATGCTGGGTGGACTGCCAAGATTCAGTGCTCTTCTTTTGTAAGCTACCTGACCTACCATTGATGTCAGTTGCAGCAATTAGCCTGCCAACAAAATCATAGGGCGGGGGATACCGTGCCAGACACGCACCATCCTTCCACTCTGTTTGTTGCTCAGAACAAGAGAAAAAAGTCATTTAAAGCATTGCCATGTATTTAAGCATAAGTGTTTTTCTTCCCTACAGACTACCACTGCAAATATCGCAAACTTTCACATTTAACTTTTATAATTCTCCACTCTTTGCTGCTTTCCTTTCATAAGATCAGTTCTTATGCTAATAGTCTCCCACCTGTTTTGTTTGTTCTTTTTGAACCTTAGAAACATGACTTTTTACACAATGAAACACCATAATGACAGAATTTGCAGTAAGAATGGCAGGATTTTTTCTACAAAATTATGCTCCAGAACCCTCAAAACAAACAGACAAATCCAGTACATTTGATTTCAGAGAAGGACTGTACTTGAATAGGGTAACAATCTCAATACAATATAATGTTCCTAAGTACAGGCACCCTTGGCAAATAGCTGTGGTTAAAATAGAAGCTGACCCTGCTCGTTTGGCAAAGGTTGGTATTAACAGATCTCAGAAAGAGCACTCTGGTAACCTCAGAAGGGTATATTAAGGATTTCTTTAGGATTATTCAAAGCTATCGATGTATTTGTTGAAGCACCTTATTGCTGAGCAACTTAGAACAAATCCTCAGACTCAAGGCTATTGAACCTCTCTTCATATATTTAAAACATGGACATTTATGATTGCCATCTGCCTTTTATACTCTTCCAGGTGCTCTATTGATTTATTAGGAGCCAATAGTCCTAAATGCTTGGCTCAAAGAGCTGTATCTTTCTCTAGACTAACTCTGCAACGCTGCTTTACACTAGCATTCAGAACAGCAGAGGCACTGTGTCCCTGGGCAGGAGTGGTAGGTAACTGTAACATAGTGCTTCCTACAGCATGACAATTTTCCAAGGGTGCAAGCAGGCATTGTGAAAATACTTTGCACAGTCAGACTTCTAGCGTGCCTAATTCAAGGCCACTGCAAGGAGTTAAGCAGCACGATTTCCTTGTCACTTCCTGCGGTGATGGGACCCAGTGGTGACCTATACACTGTTACAATTCTGCTTGTTTATTTTGTTGCTAAATATGTTGACCTTTGGTGTCACAGAAAAATTTCTTGGTTGGTGGTGCAAAATAAAATGGGATGTTTTACGACTTTACCTGACATTTTAGTTTCCTGAAGTTCACATAGATAGATTCCCTGTAGAAATTTTCCTTTTGGAGATAAGTAATCCAAGTCCTGACAGTCTCATGAAAGGATGAACTTATTGAAAAAAACATACATCTTTTAAACTGATGCAATTATGTAATAAACTCTTCATATTGTAATGCAGATTTTGAGAAGATTACCTGGGTTTTCCAATAAAACAGGATCTAAATTAAAAAGTTATCAAGGATTGCTTACATTGTGGAATTTGTGTTGGTATCTTTAATAAACCTGTGTAATAATGTTGCTGACACTTTTTGATCCAGGGCTATTAAAAAAAAAATGTCCTCCTTTGATTGCACTGATTTCTGAGAATGCAGTATTCAAGAAATGAACACCTCTTTTTACAGAGACTTTTTTACTAGTAAACATATCTGTAGCTTTTGATGGATAAAGAGAAAAAACAATGAAGAAAAAAAAAAAAGCAGAATAAATAATTTTAATCCTTGAATTGCATAGATATCCTACTTTTGGCAAGGAGTTTTAGGCTCTGACCAAGTACTGATGACTGAGAGATATCCCTGCATGAGTTTCATTACTGTTGGGAGGACTTAGTCCTCTAAATCCTCTGAATACTGACAGCAAAACAAAACAATAGATACTGGTAAAAAGGGATTAGAACTGAAATATCTAAACAAGCAGGAGCTCTCATGTGGGCCTACTGTTCAATATAAATATTGGCAACTTAATTTGCCATTTTTTTGCTAAAAGCACAAATTACATCCTCTTTCTTTAGCCATTCAAGCAAGGAGGGTGCATACAGCATTCCTTCTAACACACACACAGGGATAGATCTCTCTGGGCTTTATTCAGATACCTTTGTGATGCACATAATGAGCATATTTCCACACTTGGCACCTTTTTTCTGGCAAAACTTACTGACTCCTTGCAATGGTAAACTCACTTCTAAACTCCTCTCTCTTCCTCAGAGGCCTCCTCAGTGGCCTGCTGTCCATGACAAGCATCCCATATAATAGCACAAAAATGGGATGTTTCTGTGGTGGGGGCTGGGGTTCTGCCATCTCAGCGGAGTCCTAAGCCTATACGGTCTTTAACACACAAGACAAGCCTAATGGTGCCTGTGCTGGGCAGCGTGCCACGGGTTTCGTGTGTGCAGCCAGGTTTGTGTCCAGCCCTCTTTGCCCCAACTCAGTCTGCCGAGGCTCTGTCATTTCTCCCACCCACAGACTTCAGTAGCTTAGGTAATACTGTCTCAGTGATTTTGTCCTCTGATGGGTTGTTTTGCAGTGAATTAATTCTGAAATACTTAGTTTATGAATTAAAGTGAACAGTCAATTAAGTGTTTACAGCCAAATGCCATGCCATGTTTTTTTCTGAATGCATTCAAACCTAGCCAAAAGAAAAAAATAACTTCAGAATGTAGTGTTTTTTTCCTTATTGTCTCTGATTTTTATAGTGCAGAATTTGTTAGAGGAGTAGCGAAAAGGCAATAAATGGATCAGAGTCACAACTTTTCATTGTCAGAGTTGTAACTGAAACAACATGAAAACTGGTACAGAAAATATCCTAGCTCTCTACAGAACTCATCTTGCTGTGCAAATAAAACTGCTGTTTATTCAAATAATGAAGGGTGGAAAACGGTACAAAATTACTTAAAGCGTTTGGATGCAGGATGACAAAATCTTACCTGTAGAATTAACTCAGAGTCAACATAACAGAAACACATATGAAGAGAAATCAGTTTATAGATCAACTGTAAATAGAAGGAATATTAAATGGCATTTAGAGAAAGAAGATGCAAGACATTTATACCATCCAAATCTATTTAACATCCTAAACAATCCCATTTTATTCACAATCTCATTAGGAATTCTAGGGATTGGGATTAAAAGCTCTAGAAACCTTGACAATAACTTTCACCACTCTACATTTATCATGCAGAAGAAAAATCCTGAAAGGCTGTGATGTTTGACTTTTTGATATCTTTGAAAGGAAGCAAAAATTTTTCCAACAGATAATTCATATAATATAGCATAGCATACCTAAGGCAATACTGCAGTGGCTCCCAAATATTTCAGACCACTACTCACCATTTCAGAGGCCCTGAACACTCACTGTGAAGACTAGATTGGAAAACAATATAAAAGTGAACGATCTACAGTCTGCTAGCCATGGCCTCACAGACTTCTGTGTAGGAGCTATTAAAGTAGGGAGTTCTGTCATGCCAGTGACAAAATAAACTTTCAGCAGCAAAGCCTTTAATTTAGTCAAAATATTCCTGACCAGCTATATCTTTCCTCTCTAAAGGAGGAATTTCTGGCAGGTCATGTAGTTTGAATCTCCGTTTTCATATTTATTATATACATTTATGTTTATATATTAATCTTACTTTTCTTTCAGTAGCTTGGTGAAGTTACGAATTGGCAAAAAAACTGACAATTTCAGGGGAAAAAAAAATAAAATCCAAGGGTATTTACACATTGGTATTTTAGATATTATTAAAGGCAGAACAGTCTCTACTGGAACTCTCCTAGCTGAGATTATGCAAAATATGTCAGAATTTATTCAAACTTTTTTGCATGATATAGTTTGATTCAGTAATGTAATGTAAAAATTATTTACTTATTTTGTCATTTTCGTGGCCTTCTGATTTCTTTGCTGAATTGATATATTAAGGAGACTAAAAGGAACAAAAGAGAAAAAAATTATGAGTAGTACAACTTTATTACCTATAAAGAAGTGCCATAAATTTTGAATTCATGGCATCATAAATCAAAATTATATTAACATGATGGGAGCTAATAGGGTTGAATTAGCATGGGTATATCAAATTAGGCACAATGGGAAGAAAACAATGAAAAAGAAGGAATATGGAAAGTATGGACTCTCCAATAATTAGGCAATGTATTGCAAAGTAGAACAGATGAAAAATGCGTATATATATATATACACACTTTAAAAAAATTCTCACAGTTGTTGCCAGGAATCCTAACTTCACCCAGGGCTCCAAAGCATTACACACGCAGGCTCTGTGTGGGTGAATGGGTCTCTCCAAAGAGCTGAGCTGTAGCCTGTACTGGGCAGCTCAGCATAAACAGACGTGTGTGCCCCATGGGCAATCTATGAATGTCATCTTTAATTTCTAAGTGTGAATTAAGTGATTATTTACACAATAATGCAGGGGAGGGGAAAGACCTATAACAGAGCTAGGGGTAAAAAAGCAACCAGACTTTTTGGAATAGTTCTTTTCACTTGAAGAAACAAATGTATTCCATGTATTGCCTCAGTTTGAAGGTATTTTTGTTTAGTTATACTTTCCACTCGTAGTAAGAAACATTTAATTACAATTAGGACTTGTCCTGAGGAAATGGTCCTAATTCAGGAAAGTGTTTAACATACCTTAGTGTATAACTACCTGACTGAAGTACTCTTCTTAACAGGGATAATAGACCCAAACATAGTCTAAAGTGTTTCCTCAGCTGTGCCTGAAAGGTCTAATCTCTCAACATTTGCTAACTAAATCAGGATTCAGAGACCATATTATCAGGAAACAGTTTATGGGCTTCAGTAGGCTTTGTATGAACCTTTAAAAGTTTTTCCTTGTGATGCAGTTTAAAAATTCTACATATAGCTCTATTTTTTTGACTAGTTTGGGCCCCAGAAACTAGTGTGACACAGAACATAGATAAATAAAAGCTTGTTTTCCTGCTTTTTTTTTTTTTAAAAAAAAAATCTATCTTTGCATTCTCTACAGAACATCACAGGCATCAGTAAGGACATGCTTGTTACATGTCTCAAAATCAGAGACAAAATTCATAGCCTTGGTACCAAAAATATCAATGAGCATCTTATAAGCCTGTCTTCATAAGAAACCTGATACATGGAAGAGAAGAGGAAGAAACTTAGTTTAGTTAAAAAAAAAAAAATTATTCTTTTAATCAGATTTCTCAGTATTTATTAATAATTTGTTTTGTTACAATACTGCTTTTATTTACTAAAATACTTTCTAGAAGTAGTAAAATTGTACTACATTGAGATGACACTTAAAAGTTATTATGCTTTTCATAATCTAATAGGATAAAAATATAGCAAAATTATCCTATATTAGAAACCAGATCAATCCTAATGTATAAAATTGCATTCATTCTTTACAAACAAATAATTAGGAGTAAGAAAGACATGATTTCTTCAAATCATTGCTATACAAGCTGAAAACTGTTTCTGTAACTGAATTCTGTGATTTATTGACCATGGATTATTAACAAAATAGCCCACTCTAAACACAAATCAATCCATTGTGTTCTGAAGATGAAATAATTATGAATTGTTGTAAAATAACATTTCTCTGAACTGAGCAGCATCCATGCCAATTTTACAACTAACAGCTGTGAAAAAATTTACATGGCTAAAAGAATTCAGAAACCAAAACAACACCATAGCTGGGGAATAGAAGTTCTGGACTATTGCCACCTTGTCTTCCACAGAAAATATTTGGTGTCAACGTGGACAAATAAATATTGTGTGCTGCTAAATCAGTGATAATATGTTTTAATAGTATTAAAAGTTCTTTCCTAACATTTTCAACATATAAGCAAGATCATTCCATAAAAATAAACAATGGAGGCAATCCATATGTAAAAGAGTAGGGGAAAATGTTCTGGTTTGCAACTAGTGTGCTAATCTCCACTATTTAAATATGCATTTTCACAAAAATAAGGAATTTGTGGATGTCTTTATTTTCCTTCGGTTTGAAGTCTCTAGCAATAATGTTCCTATATTTTTCTCACAGGGAAAAAAACCCAACCAAAACCCAACAGAAAACAACTAAACAGTTTATTTATTTTTGTAAGATGGCAAGGAGTTGCAGTCACAGTGTAGATATCATGAAAACAAAGAATGAAAAGACTTTCTCTGCCAGGGAGACCAGTAGTTCTACAGCAAAACCTTAAAATATAAATACAGCATAACAAAAGAACTGCACACAAAGAGGTGTTAAGCACAAGTACTTTAAAAAACAAAATACTGTGCAGTGGCCAGGAACAGCTGGCTATGTTATAAAACACTGAAGAGGTAGAGAGAACTGAAGGGGAGAAAAATAATTTACATTCCTCAATTTTATTTGATGGGTGTATTGAGCAGTATCATAAAACCATACAAATTTAATCTGTCTAGCTCACATAATGCTGTATTCTTTCAAAAGACATCTACAAAACATATACTTAGATGGTTTGTAAGCCACATCACCCATTGTGCTGCCACTTAAGAGTTTATGTGACACTTTCTCCAAAATCTCCTTCTGCTGAATACAGCTGTCCAATATTCCTGTAAGACTCTGAGGTAGTCAGGTTGCTGTTGATACTTCCTAGCCTTGCAGACAAGAAAATACCAGTTTGTTATTTGCTCAAGCTTTAAGATGGTCGATAAGTAGATTTAACTTAATGAGAACTGACTTCTTAATGTCAGGAATTCTTGGGGTTTCCTTCATCACAGGTTCACACAGGTTTTCTTGGATGCTACACGCCAGGGGTACAAGTCACAGCATGTCTTGCACTGTGCATTTGTGTTTATCTGCATGACTCACGGAAGAGATTTTCATACGCTTTGGGGGGCTTGCCAGCCTGTTATGCCCCTTGATGCCAATGCCAGTATTCTCAGACGTACCTACAAGGCAGCAGAAGGAGCCAGTGTACAAATGGAAATCCTGGTTCAGAAAATAGTGCCTCCCAACTTATTCCAATCAACAAGTTCTGATGGAATAAACACAAAAAAAGAGTAGAACAAAATCCAGGCTCCCTGCAGCATCAGTCTCTTCACAGAGAAGCTTCACTCTAGTGAAAAACCAAGCATCTCTGTAAACATCTTCAGTCTCCTTCCTTCTGTGTTCCTTGTCCAAGTCTGCCAGGAGTGCAGCAGGACTGCTGCGTATTCATATGGCCTTTTCCCCATCCTCAGCTCTCCACAAGAAGGATAGGAGAAAATAGCTCTGCTGCATTTTTGGTAGGAGAGGCAGCAGTAAAATCTTCCCCCGCTCCTGTTCCTATTGCACTTGTACAGGGTGAATGGTGCTTTTCAGGTGGTTTTTTGTTTGTTTGTTTTTATTTTTTTTTCCCCAGAGCATCCACTGCATCAGTTGGTGTTCTCTTGTCCCAGGGGGAGGGCTAATGAAGAAGTAGGGCTAATAATAATATAACCTCTCAAAAACTGTAAGAATGCTTCTTCTTTCTATCTTATAACCAGACTGTGTTTATAATTGATAATTTTGGTTGAAGAAACCTGATCACATTGACTGGGTTAACAATTATTTTCTGGTAAAATGAGTTCAGGGTTGGTATAGACTCACCTTTCCTGAGATTACCTGAGTCTATAAGCTGACAAAGCTTTCTTTTTGATGCTCATCAGATTTATAGGTGGCAAGTAGATCCTCTTCTTATTTCTTGAAACTAAGAAAATAATAAGAAACATGTTGTCATGCACATGGTATAGCAAAACAGACAAACAAACCAACAAACAACCACCAAAACACTCCCAGAGAGATAGTCCATCTTTGTAAAACTTTTGAGTTTCCATTCTTATAAAAAAGTAAGGGCTAGAATTGTTCTCAGTGAAAAAATATGCTAGCACATTTTTAAGCTAAGGTAGTATTTTCTTTATCCTCCTTCCAGCAACTGCACCCCATGCATTAGCCTTTTTCTTATATTCCCCCTCCAAATCAACACTGTGAAAGAAAAAAATCGTGGTTTATGTAGAAACGTGGGTATCTGACACCAGAAGAAAGAATCTCAGTGAAGTTATGAATGTTGAAGACAGTTTTACAGTGGAAGCAAAGGGCAATTTCAGTAGCAGATAGCACTACGAGGTCCCCTACTTACAAGTGTCTCTAGAATCTCTTCAAAAAGAAGAAGGAGTGCATTTTAAGGTTTGAAGATGAAGAAGTTTTTTTGTTTTATTTTTGTTGCTTAAAGTCTTCAGTATTTGCCCCAGTCCTTTGGAGCCCAGTTCTGAGAAATGTACACTCAGCTCCTCACACTCCTTAAAGACTGAAACTTAATTTGTTTGTTCTGACTACTGATAAAATGTGCTCTGTAAATCACACATAGAATCACACAGGGTTGGAAGGGAGACTATTTAGTCCAACCCCGTGCTAAAGCAGGTCCACCTACAGCAGGTTACACAGAGTCCAGGTGGGTTTTGAATGTCACCAGAGGAGGAGACTCCACAGCCGCTCTGGGCAGCCTGTGCCAGTGCTCTGTCACCCTCAAGGTAAAAAAATGTCCAGGAGTGACACTGGCTTTCCACCAGTCCTCAGGCACCTCTCCTGTATGCCATGACCTTCCAGAGATGATGGGGAGTGGCTTGGCAACAACATCTACCAGCTCCCTCAGCACTTGGGGTGCATCCCATTGGGGCCCATGGTTTTGTAGGTGTTAAGTTTGCTTAAGTGATATATAACATGATCCTCCTTGACCAAGGGAAAGTCTCCCTTTCTCCAGACTTCCTCTCTTGCTTCCAGGGTCTGGGAAACTGGAGGCTGGCCTCGATAGTGAAGACTGAAGCAAAGAAGGCATTCACTAACTCTGCCTTCTCTGTGTCCTTCATCACCAGGGCACCCACCTCATTCAGCAGTGAGCCCACATTTTCCTTAGTCACCCTTTTCCTGCTGATGTACTTGAAGAAGCCCTTCTTGTTCTCCTTGATGTCCCTCACCAGATTTAATTCCAGACAGACCTTAGCCTTCCTTGTTGCCTCCCTGCATGTTCTGACAACATCCTTATATTCCTCCCAAGTGGCCTGTCCCTTTTTCCATATCCTGTAAACTTCTGTTTGAGGTTTGTCAGAAGTTCCTTGCTCTCCCTGCAGGCCTCCTGCACCCTTTGCTGGTTATTATGCATGGGGATGCACCTATCTGGAGCTTGGAGGAAATGATGATTCCATATTAGCCAGCTCTGGATCTCCCTACCTTCTAGAGCTTTAAATCATGGGATTCCTCCAAGTAGGCCATTGAAGAGGCCAAAGTTAGCTCTCCTGAAGTCCAGGAGACTAAATATAGTCTTGTGTTCTCAATTTTTCCTCCAGTTCTCTGCAGATGATGTGCACTAAGAGCTGCGTCTTCCCGATCCCTTTCTGAACACTGAATAGGAATTATTCTGAATCTTGCCTACGTTGCTTTTCATATTTTGAGGTTTCTTCTTGCAAGCAAGTTAATCTCTTAATCTGTTCCCAGGACTTTCACATCTTTCCCACACAGTTTGTTTCTCATGACATGTTAGGCAGTTTAGCTCAGTCTGGAGAATTAACTTATATCTCAGTGCTACATGGTTGCACAATTTTTTGGCATTTATGAAAACTATAAACAGCTGAGTCTTTAGGAAGTTTGTT
Organism: Falco peregrinus; assembly: GCF_023634155.1. Classification (NCBI taxonomy): domain Eukaryota; kingdom Metazoa; phylum Chordata; class Aves; order Falconiformes; family Falconidae; genus Falco; species Falco peregrinus. The sequence goes on from NC_073724.1 coordinate 20,181,635, forward strand.
CATAAGCATTAAAGACTGACAAAATTATGTACATGTCTACATTTCTGAAGCATTCAGCAGCTAATTTAGAGGTTTTTGAGGCTTAAAATAGGTTTAGTACAGAAGCTTTACATTTCTAGAAAATACACTGTTTGTTTTCACTACCTCAGATGCTGCTTGGTGGATGGATTTGCAACTGTACTTATGCTGACTTGCGCAGGGTGAAAAAGGACAAAGTGTCAGAAGCTGACTTGTGTGTCTCACTTTTCTAGAAGGCCTAGCATTGCTGTGAGATGCTGTACAAAATGTATATTTGTAGAGAAAATAACTCCTGTCAACATGTGGAGGCAGGCAAAAGGGAAGCAGGTTTGTTTTATTTATTTCTAAATTACTGGAAGATGTTCAGTAAATTCCAAGCCCTAATGTCCTGATTTGGGCTGGGATAGTGTTAGTTTTCTTCTCAGTAGCTGGTGCAGTGCTGTGCTTTGGATTTAGCATGAGAATAATGTTGATAACACACTGATGTTTTAGTTGTTGCTAAGTAGTGCTTGCTCTGAAAGAAGGAGTCTTTAGGTTTCCTGTGTTCTGCTAGTGAGCGGGTGCACAAGTCAGGAGGGAACAGAGCCAGAAGAACAGCTGACCGGAACTAGCCAAAGAGATATTCCATGCCATAGAATGCCATGCTGAGTATATAAACTGGGAAGAATTGACCAGGAGGGGCCAATCACTGCTCAGGTGATGGTTGGGCATCGGTCAGCAGGTGGTGAGCAATTGTGTTGTGCACCATTTGGTTTTTTTCCTTTTGGGTTTTACTCCTCTCTCCCTCTCATTTTCATTACAATTGTTTTTGTTGTTTTCGTAATTATTATTATTTCAGTTATTACTTTTTTCTTATCTCAACCCCTAAGTTTTACCTTTTTCCCAATTCTCCTCCCCCATCCTGATGCGGGGATCATAGATTGAGTGAGTGAGCATCTGTGTGGTACTTAGTTGCCAGCTAAGGTTAAACCACAACACTTGGGCATCATTATTTATATAAAAAAATCATAAACATTTGTCAAACTGCTTCTGGTATGCCACTGGCAAACTATTCAGAAGGATATTTTTAGAGCGCATTTCTTCGAATGCTGTCAAGGTAAAATACTTCTTGCTGAATACAGAAAGCTAAGAAGAAAATTATCATGACATTGTAGTTGACCAGAAAATGTGTTTGTATGTTTTCTGCCTACCTGTTTTCTATGCGCTCAGAATTTCTCTAAGACACTGTTTTGCCTTTAAGTTTGTTCAAATACTGAAGGTTTATAGAAACAGCTTATAAGGGGAAATGCTGGTTCAGTCTCCCAACTCCCTCCAAAAGGGACAAAGATCCAGGGATATCTGGTCTGTTTTTACATAATTGCCTTTGATCTATATTAGCCACACTTCCTCTAAATGTTTTTGACTTGCACATCACTGATTTCCTTTAGCTCCAGGCCTTTCTGAGGGCTAAGTATAATCTCTTACTTGTAGAAACAGGAGTCAAAAGCTGGATCACTCCTCTGTTGTTGCATCTGGGCTGGGTAAGTGACCCAGACCTCTCGTCCCAGCCTTCATAAAGCACTGAAACGCCTCTATTTCTTCCATCTTTTCAGGCTTAGGAGATGATGAGGTGCAAAGACACCCTTACAGTCCTGTACTTCTGCACTGGTGATGTGCAGATCAGTACTCACCTCCTGAAATCAGGACAATTCCAAAGGAAAAGAGCCTGTGCCTTATTAGGACAATCCTGCATTCCTCTTTCAAAAACAAGATGAGAATGGCAATTTTTTATTATTGCCTACAGATATATTAAATCTGACAACAATTTTGCATTATTGGAGTATTAGTGAAAAGGAAATAATCTTTTTTGAGGACAGCATATTTAGGTGTTCTGGCAAGGTCTCAGAAGGACTTGCATCATCAATATGTTACATTTACACAGTCAGGTCTTTCCTGACAGAAGCTGAGTGACCCCGATGTGAACAGTATAGACTTAATATGAATGGCTGTTGCACTCTTTAGGGCTATATTGTCTGTATCTCTGAGACAATGTACAGTTTTCCAATGATGATGTCACTGCTATTCCTTTATTCATAATAGGCTGTTACTGCTTCAGAATTAACAGAAGCAACTTGTGATCACTTTTGAAAAGATATTTCAATGATTTAAAGACCTTTCCCAGTCTTTTTGCACTAAATAAAATACATCCAGATCCAATTACTTCCTTATTGACCCAAGGGACTGAAATGGTCTTTTTTATCTGAAATGCAAGGCTCCAGTAATAAAATTGACACATCATTTGATTTAAAGAAGAACAGGGGTCCAGTTTTGCCTAAAACTTTTTAAGGATGCTAAACATAAGTCAGGAAGTATTATGGAAGCACACCTGTGACCTCAGGTGAAAAAAAATCCTCAGCATGTATCAAAGCAGCCCAGGAACAAGATAAAATCACTGGTATTTATGTTGAAACTACAGATAGGGAAATGTTGATCTTTTCTGTAAAGGCAATTTAACACATAAGTGCAAGAATGCACATAAAACTAAAAGGTAAATTTAAACTCAGATTACCTTTGTGTAAAAAAAAATGCAATTTTAGGAAATCAAATAATGCTGCAGATAACAGTGAGTTCTGTTAGCCAGAATCTATCATGTAAGATAGAAACTACGTTCTGAAAGATGACTAGCAAACTTAATGAGTGGTAACATTAAACTTTATTTTACATTTCTGAATATTCTGAATAGTTACAAGTATTGCAGTGAGACCTTCAAAGTACCTGTATGATGAAAGAACATGCAGCTTCTTTAGAAAAGTGGCTTATGTGATTTGAGGTCTGTTATCTCTTTGATAGTCAATAAGACTTCACTGCTTCTGAAACTTTTACTCATTTAAGTGGTGAAAGTTTTCTGTAGCCAACATTTCAGTTTTCTTGAACAAGTTATTCTAAGAAGATTCTTAAAATTATTTTGAAATAGGGGTTCTCTGAAGGAGGAAGAAGAAGGGAAAGTAAGAAAGAGGAGTGTACTTTGAAACTATCTTTTAACACCAAAAAAAGGTTGACCAAATATTTCAGTGATAATTTTTAACTGTACTGAACTTTTGCATTAAACATCTTTAAAGCTTTTTTTATTTGTGAAGTTGAGCAAATTGCCAGAGTGCATTGACTTGAAAGAGTTTTTTCCATTGTCTTCAGGTTTCACTCTGTAGGCTCTGTATGATCTCACATCTGTTTTCATACATTGAGTTGCCATGGAGCTTTCTCGTGATGCAAAGCTCAAACAAGCTAAGACAAAAAATGTGCATGTGCTTTGGAAAAAATGACTAGATACCTTTTGACTTTGACTGGATATAACAAAATTAGAATTAAATACAGTAAAAGAATTACATGTGTGCTTGTCGTGTGCTGAAACCAAAATGAGGAAAATGGGTATTTGCTGAATAAGAATATGGTACATGAAATTATACTCTTCATCTGAAGTTTATCTGATTTATGTCAGTGGAATGCCCTAGTCCAAAAAGTACACTTATTTGTTAAAGTGATTCAGTAATAAGTGGCAGAATCTAGCACTAAAGAGCAAGTATTACACAACACAGTATCTCCTTTCTCTCAGTGTCTAATCATAGGGTAAGAGTACTAACCACAGCCAGAAAAAGACAGCTCATAGTACAAGAACAATGAAAACGTTAATTCTCAAGAAGGCCAAAGATGTTGCCTAAAATCAAAAGTAGATGTTTACATATTCAAAAATACTGAATTTTATTGTTGTAACAACAAATCAAAAGGATAGGGAACAAGGAAGGAAAGTAATTAGAATGTATTCTTTATTTCCAGAATTTTATCTTAAATCATATTTTGATATCCCTTACGAAATTCCAAAAAGAACGCAAACAAGTTCATCTTTTTCTGTGTAAGACTAACCTTTCCTCCAAACAAAGCTGGCTAGGAACATTGTATAGATATCTGGGAGAAAATGCATTTACGTCTACCAGAGAGAATCAGACCAGCATAACTTCCTCCTTTGCGCCTCCCACTAATGGCTAGGGTGTAAAGTAACAGTAAGGCCTAATACCACCTCCTAGGGTTCTGCAAATCAATCACAACTGAATGCAAAATCTAGCTAAATCTGCCTCAATTCTGGTTTAATTACAGCCCCAAATTTTGGCCTTGCTTCAAACAAACTTCCAAAAGACCTGGGGTATATTCTGAGTGTACCACCTTGCAGAGCATAGGAGAGTACTCTAATGCATGTGTACAAAGGATGAAGGATTTATAGTTTTGGATCTCACCCAAGGCGAATTTGGAAGGCATCACTGAAATTTTCTTTGAACCCTTCACTTAAGGAAAACCTGGTGAAATTCCAGGTGAATCAAAACCGGTGCAAAAACCTGTTTCTGTATCCTCTTGTGAACCCACACTATTTCAGCATTCTAAATCTATAAAATAAACCTATATAAAAAAGATACACACCATCCTAGAAGGGCAGGAATCTGGCTCTATAAAGGCAGAGGCCTAACTCGGTCATTTTTGAAAGTTAAAAGTACAATGCAAGATTGGATTAGAATGAATATTAGGATAATTTAAAATATACCAAGGCACCAACAGATATCAAAGTTTTATTTCATAGGGGATGTTTTGAGTAGGCTAAGAAAACCATTTTCTCACTGGACGGTATTCAATGTCTCCTCAGTGAGAACAATGCGGAAATAAGTCCCTCAGGTACTGCAGGTACACTAATCCTATTATTACACCTTCATAGGATATTAACTTCTACATTTAGCAGGATACATTGCCAGCTCTGCTGGACACTGAAGATCCTCTCTAACATTCTCTGTCTACCCTAGCAATGTCTGATAACAAGCACTGGCCTTGGTTAGAGTGGATGTATTTAACCTCTTCACATGTGTATGTAGGAAGAACAAGTCAATGAGTCATTCAAAGAAGCATCTTTTTGAATATTATTTCATTTACAAGTAACATCACACTGAATTTGCAAATGTTAAATCAAAGGGGAAATTTCTTATTAGCTCTCAGCAGAACAAAGCTGTTCCCTGCACTAAAAGATCTGAAACACTATATAGGCCACTATACTTTCTCCTGTATTTTAAATTTAGTTATTTCTTAAAGCTCGGCAACAATGCATGATGGTGCTGGGCTGTTCTGCTGCACTGGTTAAATGTCCATGCTCTCCTGAGGGATGAATATTCTTCATTGTATTTAGGATTTCAAGATCTTTCTATCTCCTGAAACACACAAACAACAAAAAAAGTTTCCCTGTCTGCTGTGGAAAACTGAGGCAGCATTGTACCGAGACCATGTTTAGTAATTCATTAAATCATAAAACTGCAATGCAAATTACTTCATCATGTCAAACAGCAGAATGACGTTTAACCTCTATGTCTAAGGACAAGACTGCTGCCATTTTCTTCTTTCTCTGTCAGGCTTTGGCTTTGATACAGAGTTGAAAAATTGAACAAGAGCCAATTGAAAATGAGGTGTTATGACACATAAATAATGTTGTCTTTGATGAATAAAAACTTATCAGTTCTAAGTTTTCTTCTGAACAGTGTCAGAGTGCTATAGATATTAAATAAATAGCAAAAAAAAAAGGAAAAAAAAGAAAAAGAAAGACAAATTGATGGCTGTTACGACAAAAGGAATAGAAAATATTAAGATAACCAAGGTTATCCATTGGTCCACAAACACGGACTTTTTAATGGTGCAATATTGTGTTCTATAGCTCTACTTTTTAAACATGTGACAATTTTTGAAATATGGAAAATGAATAGTTGCACATACAGATACACTATTTGAATGTCAAGTGACTCAAATAATCTCAATGAAATACTTTTATTGCTCAGAAATTATTAAAAGTGCCCAGGTTAAAAAAAAAATAAATGTAAAGCTGCTCAAACCACTGAAATACTGGCTTTTTTTTTTTTTTTTTATACTTTGGATACCATGACAGTGCTATAGGTGGACAGTAGACCCATGAAACTCTTTACAAGTGATTTGAAACTCTCCCCAAAATCTTGATTCTTCTTTGATTTGTACTGACTGTAGATACATTTTGTGGAGTTAGTAGTTACATGGGTCTAAAAAGTGTGGAAGATTTACAGAATTTGTTAAATGCGTTTTCCAGTAGTATGGCACAAGGTGAAAACTTAAAAAAAAATAAAATTGTTACCCACTTCTTCTTTTGATGGCTGGTATTTTAGAGATACTTTTTAAAAGCCCGGACTTTACAAATTTGTGCCTCCCTGTTGTATACTCTCCAGTACAAATCTCTTTTTTCCCTGCAGTATTTCTGGGTATCCCTTTCTCTATACAAATATTTAGTCTTTTTAAATGTCATGTTGTAGTCTTTTTCACTTCCTCTTGTTTCTCTGTCTTCTCTATGAGATGAAATATCGTCATGTAAATCTTTATACTGCATTAAAATTAATTTGCGTGAGCTTTAATGAAGAAGAAACAGTGCTGAACTCATTTTGGAATAACTTCCATTAGCACTTAAAATAGTTGTCATGTACTATAGCATGGTGCTATGCAAAATATAATAAGAAAGACTAAAGTACGAATATTTTTAAGCTCTATGTTTCTTAAACTACAGTCATGCTGGCTTTAGTAGTCATTGACTTATTACGTTTGTTACCTTTATTATTACTTCAACTGTCTAAAGCTGATTTAAATTCAGCATTTTGAATTGTAGTTATATTTATTAGCATTAGAAAATATGCTAAGGTCTTCTTCTTTCCATATAACACTCTGTCATTTATTGATTTATTTTCAACATGTCTGATATTGAAAAAATAGTACACAAGTTCTCAATCCAGAAAGTGTACTTTGTGCTGTTGTCCAAAGGAGAAAAATTTGGCCTAATGCTGTTATTTTCATTAATCATTTAAAAGTTCTATTTAAAATATTTTATTGGCAATTTTCTCTTGTGCTTGCAACTCTATCACATGTGTAATCTAATACAATCACCACAATCAAATTTGCAATCTCAGAAAGCATGTTAAATCACGAGTTACTTCTTTAAGCATAGGGTAGTCTTGCTGAAGTCAATGTAAAGCTTGGCTCATGCTTAGCAACATAGCTGGATCAGATCCCAGGAGACTGTTAAGAAAGAAATTGCAGTGGAAGATATTTTAAAATTGCTTCTCAGAATAAAGATATGTAAGTGTTCACCTGCACAGTGCACACAGCTTAACACCAGGAAATGGCATCCACAGGTGGTATGTTCAAAAGTGCCCCAAAAAGAGAGACACGGATTCCCTAGGGGCATTAAATATGAGCTGGAACTTCTTTCATAAGTATTTCTGAACATTCCAGCCTAACAGATGCTACATAAAAGTTCCTTTAAAAGATGGTTAGATAAGATCTATTATGATGTTAAATATGAATACAAAAACAGGTGCCTAAGGCTACAGGAGCCGCTAATAAAAGGCAGTGTGGGAGAGGCTGAAAAAAAGTTTGTTGACTTAAAAAATAATTAAAAAAAAAAAAAACCAAACAATTTATTTTTATAATAAAAGTAAAGATGTATAAAAAAGAAAGAAACCAACAACTCATTGCAAAAAAATATTGCCGTCTCTGAAAGTGGAGCAGGGAGTTATAGTTTTTACAGGTACAAAGTCATTCAAGACTTTGCTAAAAAAAAAAAAAAAAAAGTTGCCCTAAAGGATAATAACTTAAATGTTCAAGATTGTCAGTTCCACTTTGTTGGTGATGTTAGTGAATATTTCTTGTTTATGGTAAGGAAAATGAACTTAGTGTGTGAATGGCTTGACAATCAAAATCGAGGTTTCCTTGTGGAAAGATTCATGCAGATGCTTAGCGCTGGTATTGGCAGTACTACTCATATAGTGAAAGTCAATGCATGCATAGAATTTTGCATAAATGAGACAATATATGCAAAGTCTCAAATTTAATTTTGGAACTTTAGTGATCATGGAAAATCCTATTCTCTCAATATTAATTTTTAAACTCTCTCAGTGTCTCAGTGAGTGATATGGACAACCTTTACTGAAAGAATAAAGGAGTATATTGTTCCTTACTAATCAGTGTTTCTGAACTTGATACTCATTTGTACTACTAAGGCGTATGTCCAAACTATATTGGATTTCTGGTAAAGTCTGCTCCTTCCTATTGCAGCTCATGTAACCCAACCATGAAACCGAGATATCCACAGTCTACAACAGGACTGTACATTACAAGTAATCTTGCTAGCCTGCAAATTTCAGTTTGTGTGCAGATGTTCTTTCAGGAAATACGTTGTCAGAGCACCAATTTTAGTAGAGGTGCTGTGAACATTTCTAATCCTAAACGTACTTTCCCGTGTATTAAATCAGATTAGTTATTCTGTATTGGGTTCCACTGAGTCCAAGAAAGATTGGTCAACTCAACAATACTGTTCAAACTTTATATTATGTTTATTACTAATCTAAAAGAGAGAAAATGGTAATAAAAGTATTATAGAAATGCCTGAAATTCTCAATGGGCTATACCTTTATAAATGGCAGTGAGCACACCAACCCCATCCCAGGTGGTTTATGATGCATACTGTTTCAAGAAGAGGACTTTAGGATAAAATTTTGGGCTTGTTCAAGTCATTAAACTTCTTTCTTCCTTCTAAGACTGCACATTCTTTATGTTCTGTTCTTTATTTACTTTGTGCTTGACCTTCTAAAGAGAGACCATATAAATCTAAGCCTCTGTGCTGTTCTGCTGAAATCAGCAGAACTTGCAGTTGCCTAAAATCAAGCACATGAATTTTTGTGGGATCAGTCTCACTTGAAGAGACCTGTACCCTATACAAGGAATGTTATCTTCATATGTGATGTTTAAAGTATGCATGAAGTTGAAAACAATATTGTGGGCAAACCATATTCCCAAAGCTATGTGAGCACCTTGACCTCATTAGGAAGATCTTAAAGGTCCATTTAATCAATTAGATTTTAATGACTTTGCTTTTGTCTTCCAAGCTTCATTTTGAAGGCTAGAGGACACGTGATAAAATTCTATATCGGATCAGAGAAGAATAATTAATAAACATTATACTCATGCTAAGAATGATGAAGTATAGGCACCCTTTTGGTATTTCAGTAATAAAACTTGATATTTCAATACCAAGTTTTAATTATTTGATTTCAGGACTATGCTAGCAGTATATCCTATCCAATTTTAAAACCAGTGGTGTTAGGTATTGAAAACCAAATAAATATAATATGCAGTTTCCACAAAAGGACAATTGAGATATATTGTAATATATATACACATATATATCTGTATATATATAATATGTAATAATATATATTTTTGTAAATAAAAATCCACATTCATATTCAACGATTGTAAAAAAACCTTAATGAATATGCCTTACACTGAACTTCTCATTACAGCTATTTCTCCCACCTTTTTCCTTTCTTTTATAAACTATTGTCGTATCTGTGCCTACTAGTATCTTAAAGGTACTTGAAATGTTTTGAGTATAATTGTGATATGTAATAATATTATATTACTATTCCAATAAACAAATAAAAGTATGTTTCCTGGTAGACAGTAATACATGTCAAGATGCTCTGTGTGTATATATGCATACATTCATACATTTATATAAAAACATGTACTTTCCCTTATAGATGATTGTTTATACATATGATTATACAAAACACAGAAGATGTGTACATTTATCTTTACTTTCAGGAGATTGTTTATAGGTATAAGTAAATAATATATAATACTCATACCAATACTAAAACTAATGAATAGATTAAAACCTATCTTCATTTTTTTCCTAGGTTTTTTTGTTTGTTTGTTGGGTTGTTTTTTTTCCCCCAGCTTAAGTACAGGCCCATTTAAGTGACACTCCTGTATCAGCCTGGTCGTGAGGGCTGTCTTCAATAAGAAATCACCTGTGTAAGCCTCCGGGCTCCAGAACCAAACTCCATGAGGTACTTCCCTGCTGCATCTGACTGAAGCAGCCTCTGGAGCACCATAAACCCTACAGGTCCACATGGTATTCCCTGGCAGTTTTTCTAGCACTTGCCACACACTGAACTTGTTTGTTTTACATAGCACTATTAAGGCATGACGAGAACATACATATAGACTTGTTACCAACATTGGTCTTGTTAGACAATTAGTGTATAATAGTTGCAGGGCTTAGGAAAAAAGATATATTGAAATTCCAGTCAGGGTTACCTATGGGGAGAAGCAGAACCAGCAAGAAACTGTTCTGTCTGCTTTCCTGGTCCTGTTTATGTATTAAATGTGAAGTGTAAATAATCTCATTCCCAGTTTAGAGTGGCCTGTTGAGCCAATTCACAATTAAAATTGAATCCCAAGTTTGACTTTCAGAAGTGTCTTCTTGAGGATGTCTGTAAGGACTCCTTATTCAAATCTTCCCAACACCGTAGCAGTCCTCATAAGTACTAATAAACTTCTGGATCTTCCATTGCCACAAGAAAACTGATGGATTGGAAATGCAATGTGAAGTCAAATCAATGTATTCTCCAATGAGTTCAAAATTTTTTGAGAACACAATCTGAGGTGGGTATTTAGCAATAAACAAATACAAAAGAAGTGTTAATGTACTCTAATAGCTTACATTAGCTGTGTAAACAGAGGTTACTGAATTTCCTTTTAATCTTTTTAGGAAGTCAGAACAAAATTGCTTATTGTACTTTGGTGTTAGAACTAACATAAACTTTAATTGCTGCAACAGAGTGGCTCTATATGTTCATATTTGTTACTTTTGCTTACTTCTTTTTGTATCTCATTTGCCTCTGAAAGTGAGCCCGCAGCTGGAGCATATCTTACGCTATGCTACATGCCATTGTCCCTACAGGACCTGTTCTAAATAAGTCTGTGGGAAATCCAGACAGCTAACCACGATGGAGCTACAGAAAGATGACCTCCTAAAAGCAAACAACTAGTTTTGCCAAAATCGGTTCTATTAGAATTGAATGTCTACAATATCCTAGACATGTGCTTACCTTGGCTGTAGTATATGCAGCCTTCCCTATAGTTAGCATCGGAAATAGTTGCAGAAGCAATTTTAGCTGCTGTGAATGACACTTTAAATGTCTTCTATAGTCTAACTGTAAATGTCTGACATTTTATGCCAGGAATTATGTGATGATGCTTTTGAATAAGGACAGATGCATGACCCACCTTAAAACTAAAGTCAGTCTTTCCCTGCAATTATTCAGGAAGAGCTAACCAGAAAAATACAACTGTTCCCACAGAAATCAGATGAATGAAACATCAGCTCTGACTCCTTCTGTATTTCAGATGTTCAATAATGTCACTAAATACATAAACTTGTTTTATGCTAATATATATAGAATATAGTGCCCCTAATTTCCATTTTCTCTGGGCAATCTAGATATAAATTGTTGCTCAATATGCATTTTCCTTTAAATAAATTCAAAACTATGGTGGACAGAACATATTTTTCAGTTTCTTATGAAATATTCTTGGACAATGGTATCACACGTCAATATTTTTCTTTATGCAGCTGAGTGGGAAAGAAAATGTAAAGTGCAGAGTGTAAATCAAATATTTTCTATAGTTATTGAAATGATTGTTAAAAAACAGAATATGAACTAAATAAATACAATCCATATTGCAACTTGTCAAATCACTGCATTCTCAGAAGAATTAAAAAAACAGAGAACAGCTGCTATGTTTGAAGTTTTGTGGGAAAAGAGCACTTTGTGTATTTTCAATAGCTTATGTCTTTCTGAAGCCTTTTGGATGATTTATGTTAAAGACAGACTGAAGTTAGGTGGGTTCAAGTTGCTGTATGAAAGCCTGCCAAGCAAAGCACAGAGAATTCCGTAATTCCTTAATGTGTTGCATTTGCACTGAAAGATAATAGAACAAGGTTACAAGCACAGACAAACCAACCTACTACATAAATGCATACAACAAAAAAGTCTCTACTCTATTTGCTCTTCTCAGCTCTCTTCCAATGCTCCAAGATTGCTACTTGCTGTATCAAATGTCAAGTTGTAATAAAATGCACCCCAAATCCATTAGCAAATAAAGACCTTATGAGCATTGCACACGTCAAATCTTTCTCGCACCAGCAGAATGTATTTCTGTTACAAACTCACATGTCCATAAAACACTGTCCTGGGATGTGACGGCTTGCTTCAGCACGTTCCATAAAGGCTTCTTGTGGAGGAACAACTGGAGGTGGATACTTCATTAAAACTGTTCTGCCAAAATGAAGTCCACCACATAGCATTAGCCACATGGGCTGAAGATCTCTTTCCATAGTGACAAATGCACACTCATTTCTGCAGATAAATGCCTGCTCCTCAGTGCCAAATCCATGTCATCTTATACATCACTGCCCATCTGCACAACGTGCTCTTTTGGACCTGGTGGCAGTTGCACTGTGCATCAGCAGGACCACAGGAGGAGGTGATATATATAGAGAAACTGCCATATTTGGAAATCTTCAGCCTTCTCAGAACTTAGGAATGGAGCCTTCTCAATTTCCTCCTACTGTCAGCACACCTTATGGTTCCAACAAGATGCCAATATCTGAATGCTCTTTAGAAGTCAGCAGAAGATCTTTTGGGGCCCTAACCTGAAAGTTTGGAGTACTTGTGCAGCCCTCTAATCTCCTCTGTGTCTTGGTTATCCTAACTGTCACAAAAAAACCCCAGAAAACCAGCTTGCTCATATGGGATGTTGCTTCGTCAGCACTTTTCAGTGTTCCCTCAGTGGGAGGCCACTTGTCAATCAAAATGAAATTCCAAGCCACATTCTCCCAGTGACTCAAAACTAAGCACGAGAGACTCAAATAAGGTCAAACAAGATATATTCCTTATGGCTTAAATGAAAGTGTCTTTTCATGGCAAATAATTTTCCCTAATATTTATATGGCCCATATGTCCATTATTAGTTGTTTATTTACAGATATCAGAAGTGTCATAGGCAATTATGTTTAAACATCATATTAAAATATTAAATAGAAAAAAAAGTCTGCATGTGTTTTTTCCACATTTAAGGTATTTCTTAAATGCTTTTAAAGGAATTTTGCTCAACCAGGATCCAAGGAAAAGATGAGATCACTTCCAATTTGAATAAGGCAGTTCTGCAGTCTATGTATGAAAGAAGTAAGGACTAATTGACTTTTGGGCAATGTAATCAATATCCTGTCCTTAAAATATTCCTTATTGTCCTCCAATAGGGTCTAGCTGAGAGAGTTTTGCCCTTTGATCGCATACTTTTGTAAAGAACACATTGCTGGATTTTTATCTGTGAGAATTTCTCACTTAGCAATGTGGTACCGATGTGACAATTTCTAAATGTGGTACTGACATGATGCTGGGTAGATATTGCAAAACATAATTTATTAACAGTCATTTAATTGCTTTTTATGCCTTCTTTGGTATTTTTCTTTAATTTCCCAACAGTAAAGTTTATTGACAGAAAAGTTTCAAGAAGATAACTTTGATACTGAAGAGTATTTACCAATTTAGAATTTATTTTCTATGATGATAGACACGTACACTAAAACATAATTCTGTCTGTCACAAACCTGAAGAAAAAGATTCATTCCTGGTGATCTTCTAGTCTAACAATGAGTCAAGGTGTGTGTGCTGCGTTCTGGAGAGCAAACACAACGTGTGAAAATTCGCAGGCAATTCATTGACTGAAAAAGATCTGTGCTTTGTTAAATAAATGGCTATGGCTGATCATCACCACCTACAAATAGATAAGGGGTTATTTCACAGACTGCCAACAAATAACTCTGTGACACTACTGAATTCCCTACATAGAGAATAGACTATTTTAACTTTTCTAGCAAACCACTTACCAGATTAAGAAATATTATCTCTAATTTCTCTGATTTACTGTTTGTGTCTTCTCATATCTCATGCATACAAGTATGTATATGGGAGGGAGAGACAGTAAAATAGGAAGAGGGAGGCAGGGAGAGAAGGAAAGGGACAGGAGCAAGGAGGTAGAGGGAGAGAATGATTTTCCTATTCAATTATATACTGGTATGATTTTTAATTTTTACCTATGCAGTAACTTTGGTTTTAAAGAACAAAATTAATAATGCCTTTGATAGGGCATTAGAAAGCTGTTACAAATGACTTATCACATGCTTTATAAGGCATATGTTGAATTCATCATCAGAGCAGAGCACAATTTAGAAGCCTGGCTGAATCCTGAAGTACCATGTAAAGATCTTATCTATCATTTATCCAGAGGCTTCTCCAGCAATAGTGTTTCAGAAGATAATGCAACCAGACTATCATCCTTCTTCCTTCCTCCTTTAATTCCTGATGGGAAGGAGCAATACCAAGAATGGGACTAACCACTGGAGAGATAGGGCATATAATGGCCTGGGAAAGATATGTAAATCAAACTGAAGAAGTCCCCTGTACATCATTTCTCTGTGAAGGTACAGTAATCCAGACTAAAAAAGCCTGGTAAGTTAGTATAAAACACTAAAAATTCCCCATATACATCCATTCTTTACCTGACTAGAAAGGTATGTAAGACGGCTACACCCCTGAAATAGTTTTCAGGCTCTCCAGTAACGATCACTCCTTTCTATGTTTTAGAAATGATCAGAGCAAAGATACACAGTTGTCTTTTCCATGCCTGTGTACTGTCGGCAAATACAAGCATTGGGTACCCCATTCTGCCTGTTTGCAGTCCTCATGTTTTTACTGTCATACAAAGGTTCGACAGGAAAGGACATTATAAAGTGTTTATCTGTTATTATTAGACTCAGTGAGATTTTTCCGTTACTGAAACCAGAGAAAAATAAACCTGGATGATTAGTGCAGTTAGCTAGCAAGCTTTTGGAGATTAGATTAAAATCTTGATGAGCTACTTGTATATTGAAGTTAGTTAACATTGAGCAATGGATATTGAGGCTTATATATTTCACATTTTATTTCAAAGGAAGTTGGGGAATCAATTCAAAGTTTGCAATTGCAAAGGGCCAGATACACTATCAATCATCTTTCAGAAATGAGGTAATCTATGGCACTGAGGAATTATTTTCTTCACTGAAGGACAAGCATTAAAAAAAATAATCAATCTTCCCTTGATCTTTGAGAAATTTAGGAAACCTCCATTAATTCAACTTGATGCATTTAAATGTAAAGGGGGAAAAAAACAGGCAGCAAAATAAATAATAAAAGCCATACATATCCTGCAGACCAATTATACCAAATCATTGAGTCTGATCACACCAGCAGAATGAATATGAGAAGGAAAGATACATTCTGTGTCTTTCGGTTTATATAAATTGTTTAACACATTGTTCAGTAAATAGTTGCAAATCTATTTGGCACTTTCCTCACTGACCTTAGAATGCCTCGAGTAAGCTCTTTTACCAGTTTCATGAAACCCTATCAGAATGTTTTTCCCCAGAGACCAACTGTCATGGTGCCTTCTACCAAGATCTACTTGGACAGGCAAGACAAAATAAACTAATGAGTTGCTAGAACTATGTACCACAGACTAGAATCCTTCCCCTCTGTTCCACAAGTCCATATAATTAAATCAGAGAATATGAGACATTAAGTTAAAATATGGGAAATCCCACCCAGATTTTTTTTACCTTTTGTTTTCTCCCAGAAGTAGAAATCAGCCTCTTCTATGAATATATTACCTGCTCCAAATTTAAAGTTAAGTTAATAAGTTTGTGTGTTTTCATAACTGTTTGAAAATAATGTAGGTGACAAAACAACTGGTATTTTGATGAAATATCTTTCCCTCCAGACAAACCATTTTTGGGGGAGTTTAGTGATGTAGCATTAAACTATAAATGATCAGAGAATTGTTTTTCCCTGAATTCTCATGCTGTAGAACAATAAGCAAGCAAAGACTTTTGGGTTAGCATAAAAGCCTCCAGATGTGTTTGGTTAAATCTTTCTCCCAGTGTATGAACACCAATGAGTAGGTTCCACAGGTTTGTTGATGAAAACATTTCCAGACTTACAGTCCTCCACCTCACCCTGCCCTCCCCCTGCAACCCTGCCCCCTCCTCCCTCTCCTTCCACTTGTCCCATTTACCCTGTTCCCATTACTGCCTCAATGCTGGTCATCACTGGAAAGAAAAGAACTGAAAAAGTACCCTCACTACAAGATTTGTCTCTGTGTGCTGGATGTCTGAAGAAAGTTATCACGAAACATTCTATGCAACTCATTCAGTGTTGGAAAACTGTCAATAAAAAAACTCCCATAGAATATGAAGCATGTTAGGGGCTCCAATTTCCAGCTAAGACCAGTTTCTGAGATACTTTCTGAGGTCTTTCAAATCTGCTATGCTATGTTCTGTTTGATCTTTTTTAAACTGAGACACAAAGAAAGTGGATTTTCCAAACCTATTACCACTTTAAAAGATAATTAATTTACTGTAATTGGGAAAAAGCACCATTGCACTTCTGCACTATTTGTTTTGTCTTATAATCCATAGAAAAAACCTTGATGCTTAAAGGGAGTTAGAACAGAAGATGACTGCAAAACTATTAATGAAACTACTGCAGAGGTTTTTATCTCAAAGACTTTACCCAGTGTTTGCTCATTACCATTTTGCTACATTGATGCACATCTTAAAATGAATTGCTCTCTCTTATATATACACTTGATAAAGCAAAGACTTAGTTAAGTATTTTCTTAGTATGGAACTTTGTTTGAATGGGTAACTATTTGTTTTGAAAGTTATTTAAACAGGAGGTCACTGAACATGGAAATACTACAGCAAATTAGTTAATGATGCTGGCTACTTGCCATTAAATACTACAGTAAAAAGAACAGGAAGAGGGCTGGATACTGTACAACTAGACTTCCTAGAATATTGTTTCTGAAGAATGCTAAAAGGGGCTTTTAAATAAATCTGAGGAATGGCAAGAGGTCAGCCTTCATGCTTGCAACTTGCACAACTGAAAAAGTTGGTTAGATTGTTTCAATTCAGATCCTTTTCTTAATAAAATTTTATTTTAAACAGTGAATTACTTCTCTTTTTTTTACATTTATTTTAGTTTTCTGTTCTTAAAGAAAATATAGAAAATAAAGAAAATGAAGGGAGGAAGATATCTGTAGAACTCATTTCTGGGTACACGCTTTATTATTACTTGGATCTGATGTTTTCTTCCTAGAAGAAAAAAATGCTTAAGTGAATCAGTATCTTTAGCTCTCAGCCATAGTATTATGACTAACAATTTCCCACTTAGTACAAAAACAAAACTCCCAGTTTCCTGTCCACTGCCATACCTTCTTGAGCTCTTCCTTCAAGGTAAATCTCTTCCTGCAATTCTGGCAGACCCCCATCACCTGCTACATCTTCCAACCAACTTATGCTTTTACTCATGCTGCCTTTCATGGCAAGCAGGTGCTTCCAATAGAGGTCATCAGAGATGTTTCATCGGTTGTTGATATTCCTGCTTCTTGCTTTGCTCTGTATCCAAGTAGAATGTGGATAATCAAGGTTATGTTTATCATAGAATAGAATGAGCTAAGACATCTTTAGATTTCCCATTAGATCTCACTTATCATCATCTCCTGGAGCAGGAAGGAGAACAGTCCTGATGATACAGAAGAACAGCAAAATAGGGCACATAAAGCCTCTCTCTATGCCTATGTGGCGATGTCAAGCCAATACAGTCAACATATCTCTACAAGGAGGCTCTCACATTCCGCAGCTGAAGGTGAGATGCTCTGGGGGCTCTGTTCACAATCCAGGCTCCAAGCAGGGGAGGCCTCATGACTTTTGAGCCCAGATTTTCCTATCACTTACCTGTAAATCTAGTAAAATGTGGGAAAGTTGTGCATGAATATTGCATATGAGTAGTAGAAACTTCATGTTAAATGCTACAGAAATAATAATCTGTCTGCAAGAAAATGGAAGTTATGAGCTTCTTTTGCAGAAATTGTTGGAACTTCCCCTTGGTCCTCATCTGAAAGAAGGAATGCATGGTTCTCAATTGAATCACAACTTTGTTTATGTTTAAATAAATTCTAATATGAAAAAGCAACAACAAAAATTCAGATTTACTTTTTAGAACATTTAATTCTATGTGTCTAAGAAGAATGCTTTCTTAAACTGCAGTCTTTAAAGGGGACTTTAGAGATTTAAAAAATTCTTTTGGGGAGTTTCTCCATTTGTAGAAATATTACATGAAGTTAACAGGTCAACAAGCTCTCTTCTGTATGTACATGACGATATTCCTGCCAATTTCCAACACTTAATTTACTGTGTTCTTATATTCAAGTAACTTTTGTCCTTTTACTTTTGGGAACGCTTGAATACTTTTTTCCTTTTTTTTCCCCCTTTTAATGAGATTGCTTTGATTGCAAAGGTTTGGAATGTTCCCTTTCATGGTGCCTTTGCTTTTGTTTGGACTATGAACTTCTGCAACATGTAACTCAAAAAAGATTCAGTTTCTAAGAGTAAAAAAAGAATTGATGATCTGTAGTGACAATTTCTTTATGAAGCAAAGTACATTCCAAACATTTTTCTCATGACAAAAATGTTCTATTTTTTATAAATAAGCTATGAATACACAGTGTATATATATATATATATATATATACAGAATAATCTTGAATAGGTCTTTAAGGATGTAAATTTCTCTAATGACCTGATTTCTCAGGACTTTGGAGGCATCATATCATATTATTTCTGATAAGAAGTAATTATAAATATGAAATGGTCAATCATCAAGACTTAGTGAGCTCTTTACTGTTGCAATATACAAAATACATTGTGTTCTTCTGTTGCTAAAGAGTTATTTCTGAAGTAAGAGATGGGAGTAAATATTTTTTGGTTTAATCTTTTTTGATCAGTGTTTTTCTTTATTTTATTTTCTACTTCTTTTGAAACATAACATCATGATTTTATTAAATTTGGAATGAACATGGGACAGTTGAAAGCATGCCTTCAGATTGCAAAAATGGTACCCAATGCTCGCCACTTTCAGTCTTCTCCATGCAAGCTTTCTAAAACATTTGCTTTTGATTAAGCGGAAAATGAAGATTAATCCACACAGTAGGGGTGTACTATGTCTTCAACTTGAACTCTGTTTACATGTCAACTGTGTTAGATATGTAACTGGTTTTAGCAGACATTGCTGCCTGCTTGAGACTGAATGAAAAGATCTGTTTTGTGTTCAGCTACAGATTGAGAATATAATGCATCAATTTATTTTATAATAATGACAATTATCTTCTTCTCAGTAACCTAGAACTATAAAACAGCTTCCTCCTTTTAGTTTGTCATAAAGTCTACGTACCAGGATGGATTTCTAAAATATGCTTCATTTATGTTCTTTGACAAATGTGACTATGTGAGTATAGCTTGTAAATATAAACATGCTGGTTATGGTTGTCTAGTTAAAGTTAACAAGTTTTGCACAGACAGGGGATGAATACCTGCTATGACAAACAAGGACTACAGAATGTCTCCAGTAAGAATTTTGATCCTAATATGTTGTTTACATAAAGTAATTTTTCTAATAATTATTTTATGTGTTAAAGTATAATTTTACATATGGCATTCAAGACAGAAATGGTGATGTTTTTCCTTTAAAAATTGATAAAAATCTCTTTCAAAAAGAAAAATGTGATCTCTCTACACTTTCCATGTCATAATAACCATTGAATTTTTTTCCCACATTTTTAATGTTTAAGGATGATAAAAGACAACTGTGATGAAAAAAATAGTCTCCACTTAACTTTCTTGAATTACTACATTATCTATATTGATGTTGCTACTATCTATTTTTCCCAGTGTTGCAAAAGTCACAGCCCCCTTAAATTCTGTTGCTCCCTTGTAAAAGGTCATCAGTTGTTAGGAACCTCATTCAGGGAAAGGTTAAACTTTTATTGGAGGTGGAAATCTTTGCTATCAGTCACTGTCTAGCATGGTACTTGCAAATACTTTGGACACTGAGATGGAAAACTCAGAGCTGAGGTTTATATGTTCAAGAAGAAAGAAAAAAAACAACAAAACAATCTCAAAACAAAACAAAACACAAACCAGAGCTAGTGCCAGAAACCATATACCAAGGAAAGCAAACTCTCTCCATCTTTAACTACTAGGTTCAAGGCATGAAAGACCACTTCCAGATCCCACTGAAGTTCTTGAGGATGTTTGCAATCAACATCAGACCATTATTTTTCTAGCTCTGGTTAACCACAAAATATCAGAAACTAAAATGATGGCAGACTTATTTAAGAAAAAGTGGGTAGAGGCACTTTTTTATAAAATTCTAACGGTACATTATCACCTTCCCTCTTCCTTTTGAGGCCTTTGTTGCTGGCTTTCTCATGTCAAAACTCATGTATTTCCAACCATAAAAGCAGCAATGGAAGTTGTTCTTGAAATGGCGTATAGTGATATAAAGGTGTTGCAGTAAATACAGAGCTTCTCCAATGGTGTGTTGCTAGTGATAATGGTGGACATGGGACAGTGCTGCAAAGAAGTGCAGGCTGAGGTCCAGTAGGGAAAAGCAATGGGCAAACCCAAGAAAGTTCTTTCCCTATTTCTGCCCTTAAGCTTGCCCCAGCCACCCCACCACAACTCAGTTCCCAGTGCCTCAGTATGCTGGAATAGCCTATCTGACTTCTGTGTGTGTCCATGTATATACATAAAACACTGCAGAGAAAAGGATGAAAAATTGAGCAGTGTGACATGTGGAAGAGCATATGGAGAACCAATGGCTTATGCCAGGATATATTTGATTGAAAATATCGCATATCCTTGTTTGATATAAATGACTGGTAACATGGATGTTGCAGGGAACTAGATCATGTCACATTGCAGTATTTTTGCTATACTGTACCTCCATTATGGCAGATTGTTTACACAATTTTTGTTTTCGTAGTTCTGGTTAACAATGACATAGTAAAGTAGTAGGAACCTATTAAGAAGTTAAGAATGGGCAGGACATAAAATATTTTGCCACAGGAATTCTGTATGAGTATTACTTATTTTCCTTTCCATATATGTGCAGTCAGCTCTAGTGGCTCGGTTTATGTTTTGGCTTCAAATGCCAAGTTTAGCTTGGCTCCGCAACCAAAGATTTTGGTTTACCAGAAGCTAATGGTAGCCTTTCCATTAAAGTTACCCATGTCAAGACATTTGAATGAAAAGTTTAGAATGTTTTACATAGTTTTCTGATATTTCCTCTGGTTGCAAAATTGAGAGAATATTAATGCTTAATTAAAAATAAACCTAGAATGCCTGTATTTAACAGTGAAAACAAGAATGTAAAATACCTGTCATGATCCAGGTTTTCACATAGCTTTCAGACTTAGTTGCCTTTTCTTGCATTTCTTCCACGAAGATGAATTTTTAAATCTCTAGATGAGACATCTGTAGAAGTCTGCTCACCCGGAAGGGAGTGACATTTCCTGAGCAAGGAAATATTAGAAGGTGACCTAAAAAAGCAATTTTGCAAAAAGAGCTTATCACTTCAGAGCAATCCCTAAGTATCAGTCTGGCTCACCACTGTAGATTCTCACAATTCTACATGATCTGTAAGTGCACTGCAAAATAAGAAACAAAACCCAACTGTAGAAACATTCTGTGTAAACTCTACAGACAGTAGAAAGAAATCTAGAATTGAACTCTCAGGTTTCATATTCCTAAAAAGTGTTTGTGAAAAAAAATCAGAGAGATTTCTGTGCTGTTGAATTAGCAAGCTGAGGAAATCTTTCAAGAATATACAAATATTCTAAGACAAATAACTGACAAATAATTACATGGATGGTAGTGGATCCAAAACACATTTAATTTCTTTCTTAAAAAAACTATTGTAATGAAATAATTTTTTTGTATAATGGTGGATTTTCAGTTCTGATCATTTATGAAAGATGCTTTCTTATCCAATACTATTGCTTTTATCTACTACTAATGCTTACATGGAGTTGTGCTGTTTGTATTACCAAAGTATCATATAAATATAAATCTTAGCAAGGCATAAATATTTGCAGCCATTTTACCAAAAACAAAATAACTTTTGGCAAATTGTTCTTGCCTGTAACTCTCATGCACTGCGAGACAGTCCTGCAAACAATCCAGGAGGTAGGAACACACAGAATGAGGGAGAGGAACTAGAGTCATCTAGCTCTTTTCCTACAGAAACTTGCAGGTCAAGGCCTGTAGTAGCCTAAAAGGCTCAAACACCTCTGTGCTCCCTTTTCCTGCTGTTAACTTTGTGGCTGGTCCCACGTCAGTGTAAACCCAAACCAAAACAAAAAGCCACTTTCATGAATCATGCTTTTTTGATTTAATCTTTCATCTGCTGTGTATTCTGACCTTGCCTTTCCCTAATACTCACCAAAAGCATGTCACTCTATCTCTTTCCCCTATGTATGATAAAAGGCCTTACTTCTGATACCAAATCCTGATAGTGGGGCAGATCAAAAAACTTTGTCATCAAAAATGTGGACAGTCACTTCATGAAACAGTTCATATTAAGCAGTGCCAGCTGGAAGTGTATTTTACCAAGTAAGTATGAATCATTTTATGTTTCACATGACAAAATATTTTAGAAGAGGATAAATAGAAATACCATTCTAATCTCATTCCTCCACCATATATCACTGCTTTCAAATCCAGACCTCAGTGTTAGACAGTAAAAGACCAATAAAGGATAAACAGAGAAGCTTCTTCAATCTTTCTGTCAGCCACCTTTTCTGGTATGAGAAACAACAAGGCAGAGAAGCAATTCAGGCATCATGCTGTTGATAGAGCTTATGACATAGGGGAGATGAGCAAAAGGAGGAGAAAGAAGTAAAATTGAATCCATACCAGAAAACAAAGTCAGCTGTGGAATAGTCGTCCATGTGAGTGAAGATAGCAAGATGTATACATTTTTGCAAGCAGAGGGAGGGAAATAGTATATATTAGCATGGATAAGTAAACAGGGGAGGAGTAACTGCAAAAGTACCTGATGCGGCTACCAGTAAGGCTATTTCCTAGGTAGACTTATGTACAGTCTCTTAAGGAAAAGTGATATGTTTTTTGACCAGTGCAGGGGTAAAGCTGACAGATATTGCAAGTTTGATATTAAAGAAGGGATGTGTGAAGGAGCAGGTATGAGACAGAGAAGACGGAGAGGTGGTAAAGGAAAACAAGAACAAAGAAAAGAAAAGGAGATGTAAATTTAGGCACTGCAGAAGATGTAGAAATGGAATATTTACTTGGAAAACAAAGAGTTGTGAGAATTTTCTTCTGAAAGTGTTGTGAAATAATTTTCTTTAAACAGATCTGTGCCAATTATCCTTCAATAGAATTTTTCAGTAATGTTATCCAAAGACCAAATGTCCAAATATCAGAATATTGTCCAGACAATGTTCCTTGATGCATTAGGAATGCACCTTAGGACAATGTTCCATGATGAGTTAGGAGGACTATGGTTCATTTCGAAATCGGTTCAGTCTTGATAAATTATATATTGAAGAAAACAGAATTTTGTTACAAAGGTAGAAATAGAATCACAAAACACTTCTATAAAAATGGCTCCAGAACTACAAGGTATAGAGTAAAAGTCAACAGACAAAGTTAAAAGTGCTAGGGAAACTCATCTCTCAGTTGTGATCATTTACAGATTACCGTGTTTCTTTATCAATGCTTCCCTGTAAATGAAAAACAATCAAGGCATAAACTTGTTAACTCGTTCTAGCTCTGGTTATCCAAAACCAAGGCTGTTCAAAACCAGTTTTGTTATATCATTTCTTCAAATATTTCCCCTTTACACAGGCCATAGAAACATGCAACAAGAAGAGTACCACACAGAAAAAAGGGAAGAAAAGATGAACATACAACAAAACCCCTAAAACATTGCCAAGGTGTGTAGATGTACACTCAACAAACACTCCAGCAGTGTGAAGTCTTCATTAGGTATGCACAAATCCGGAAGAGAAATGTTTAAGTTGGACTTCATTCGCCTTTTATTCTGGTCTTCAGTGATCCTCTTCTATTAGACATTGCATTCAGTTCTGAGATTTGTGGAAAGGTACTATGGGAAAGCCTGGCACTAGCTAGCTAAACTAGAGGAGCTGGCTTCAAGGTGAGGACCAAAAAGACACCTGTCTAATGTGAGGTTCAATACCCCTCGTCCTTACAGTGCTTGTCTTTGTTTTGTTACTTGGTGCTCGTACCCCACAACACTCCAACTTTACTGCTGTTCTCCCATACATACTAGCTAAGCAATGCTCCTGGTGGTTTTCTGTGTTGGAAGAAGTATACTATGTTTCCTTGATTGGATTTGTGACAAAAACAGTATCGTAACACACCAGTGTTTTAGGTATTTGCTGAACAATGCTTGCATAACATCAAGGTTTTCTGCTTCTCACTACCTGTACCTCAGCAAGTAGGCTGGGAGTGGGCAAGATGCTGGGAGGGGACACAGCTGGGACAGCTGACCTGAATTGACCAAAGGGACAGTCCAGATCATATGCTGTGCTCAAAAATAAAAAACTGGAGTTTCGGTCTTTCCAAAGTAGCCAGTACTTGGAGACTGTATGAACATCAGTCTGCTTATGATAGGTGATGAATGATTGCTTTGCAACTTTTTTTTTTTTCTTCTCTCTTTTCCCTTCAGTTATTAAATTGCCTTTATCACAACAAACAAGTTTTCTTGCTTTTCCTCTTTCTATTCTCTCCTACATCCTGTTTGCGGGTATGGGGAGTTTCTAAGCGGGTGGCTGGGTGCTTAGTTGCTGGACAGGGTCAAACTACCACAATATGAAACACAAATAAATATTGCAACCAACAGAAAAGCTCTTTGCAGGAATCTTACCTTATGTACTAGAAGCAACATAGCAGTGTGGTGCTGACAGATTCACTACTGCATGTACAGTATTGATTGTCACTTTAAAGTTTACTTCCATGCAATATTGCATATGCTTTTCAGCTAGTTAGGAAGTTCTTTAATTCCAATCCAAAGGGGAAGAATTGGAGTAAGCTTTCTTTACATAACACTAGTCAAGTGAATAACTATTTTAACATCCGGTTATTGCTGAAGGAAAGACACATGTAAAGAATGTACAGTAAAGAATGTACTGTGCAAATCTTACTGTTGGCATATTGGTCATTAAGGAGCAAATATGGACTTTTCACAATGATACAACTTTAGCCAAGGTTAGGGCCCCACATGTGAAGGTCCATCCTAAATCCTGTCCTGAAAAAAGGCTTTGATCTCAGCAGTTATCCCCTTCTATATCAAAAAGAGATCTTCAGTTTTCTCAGCTACTTCCCCTCTGTGTCTTAAAACACTAAGCTGTCCTACAAGTGAGATAAGTGAATAAATTACGAGTAAAACTGCAGGAGTGATGTACTGAGTTTACACGCTGAGCAAGAAATGAGAGATGTGGGTGATAAGCAGAAGATACTAGAAGACCAAACGGATTATTGGGTACTGAGAAAGGAGAGAAAACAGAGCCAAATCAACTGAACCCAGTGCTAAGCAGACCTGCAGGAGGGAAATTTCCATCAGAGGACTATTGTCTCACTTGTTCCTCTAAACTAGGGATGGTGACCCACTATGACCATCACGCATGTTAATAGTGGACTG
The DNA here is from genome assembly GCF_023634155.1 of Falco peregrinus. NCBI lineage: Eukaryota > Metazoa > Chordata > Aves > Falconiformes > Falconidae > Falco > Falco peregrinus. The sequence goes on from NC_073724.1 coordinate 20,207,200, forward strand.
ACATAATTTAGGGAATACAAATCACTCAATACTGTCTAGCTCAGGAATATGGGACACTGTGGGAACTCTTTAGATGGGAAAGTGCCATAGCAAATCCAAAAGCCTTTAAAAAAAAGCTTGAAAAAAATTACACAAGTGCCTGTGTGCAAAATAAAAAGCCTGAACTAAAGTCTATTGAAAGCAACATTAATCTTCCAATTAACTTCAGTAGGCTTTTCATGGATCTTATTTGTGATCATTAAGAATGAAAAATATGAGTCTCATGATTCATCCCTAATTACCCCAAATATTCATTTAATGAAATCTTGACTCAAGTGAGGTTGATGAAGCTCTGCCATTGACTTACAAGAAGCCAGGGTCCCTGCCAGGATGACACAAAATAGAACTAGTTGAGGAAGACTCTGCTTTTACCTTAAGCACAGGTAGAAAATCTTACTTTTGACTATTATACAAGCTGAAATTGTGACTCAGGAACAAACAAATGTACTCTTATAAAAATCTAGCTATCTCACTTCCTTGATTTGAGAAAAAAAATTATATATTTAAATTTTGATAAATAGAGCTTCAATATCGCACTATGCTATTATTTGTTGTAAGATAAATATAAGGTATTATTTGTATAGCCACTTAGTCATTAAAAGTCACATTTTTTTCCAATTAAAAACAGTGCCTGGAAAAGCCATTCATATGAGAAACCTGCTTTCCTCTTTCTTAATCATCCAGAAAAATAATTAGTTGTCTGTGTTTGGATGCTAGCAAAAACCTTTGAATACATTTTGAAAAGACTGAATCTTTTTACAGTCTCTTGTACGGTTAAATTAGAAAATAAGGCTTCCCATTTGTAGAGGAGATATGTGTGTGGACACAATGTCTCTGCCAGATTAGCTAAAGAAAAACATGAGAGAACTCTGCTTCAAGTATTTCAGACAAAAATTATCTTTAATTTTGCAAATGTCCCCATAGGAAAAGCTGTTTGCATTGCTAAAAACACTTCTGATGAAAATTAAGTAAGTCACAGCAAGTGCAAAAGTTTGTATTTTTTCTGCATTTTTTTTGTTTACATTAAGTATACAAAAGGTTACATTAAGTAAGTGCAAAAAATATGAAATTCCATCACATCTGGTAAAGGGAAAGTTGCAAAATTATCATAAACTTAATAAACCAACATCTCAGGCCCTTGTCCATCTTCTTTATTGTTCCAATAATTGTACTAAGCAGTCAGAAAACCATGCCACATATTTAACAGGGATAGAAAGCAGATATAACATGCTTTTCTTGATTACTTATAGCATAACTCTCACAGCTTCAGAGCAAAGCACCCAGATAAAAAGTCAACATATTGGTGAAAACATGGTATCCCACCTAACAGCCACCCCAGCTCTGACGAGACACAACAACCCAAAGACAGCTGAAAACCATTGTAATTTTGGCCAGTGGGAATGCAAGGTTAACATGAATTTGTTTAGTTCAAAATTTTTTATAGTACTAAGCTTGCAGGAGAATAAATTTCATGCTGTTTGGCTATCCTAGCCAGTCTGTTTTACATATTTGTCATTCTTCACAAAAAATCAGGGAAACAGGCATTTAGATGATATAAGATTTCTCACCAGTACTTCACAGGTATTTGGAGTGGACGACAACTCAGAAGCACAAAAGCTATACTACACCAACTGTAAAGACATTATTATGCATGGAATGATTTTTCCTTTGTCAACTAGTCTGCAATCGATGTAATTCCATACACTTACCACAAATCCATGACAAATAAAAAGCAAGTACAATTAACACAACCTTCTTTTACTCTAGGCTAGCTAACCTCAAATTCAAGAACTTCTTTTTGTGAAGTAAAATAATTTTGTAAGGATATATACTGTGAATCAGATACGTGTGGAAAAAAATTACCCAAGGTTAATTTATATATGTGTCTGAATTCTATTGGTGAATCTGATTCATCATATAAGCTCAAAGAGTATTTTATTATGTGGTGAAATATACCTCAGAGAAAGGGAGCAAATTCAGTGAAATATTGCATGCTTTTTTCTTCTCCTGACGTTTGGAGGAAAACTCTAGTTATGCTGAAATCAGGGAAAGTTTTGTCCTTTGTTTAAAAGGCACAAAAAAATTGGTTTCTACACAAGGATCACTGACAGGTTTGCATCTCCTTGATACATGTATGCCTTTGTAAATAGGTTTACAGAACATGAATTCTTCTAGACTTCTATTCATTTATTATAATTATGTAATAATAATATCACATTGCAATGTGTTTTGTTTCTGTGTGAAAGTACAACCTATGTCTGCTTCCAGACTCAAAATTAAATTCCAAGATTCTTTGGAGTTGCTTGTCCCTCACAAGCACCTTAGATAAATGGTACCAAAAACTGGAGTATAATGGAGCTGGCACATCTCTAAAGTACCAAACACTTCAAAACATTTTTTTTTTTTCTTAACCTGCTGGTGCTGTTATTTCAACCAACTTTCAAAACAGGGCATATGATTTTCATCATATGTACTATGTAAAATCAAGAACAATATTTTGGTACTAATATTTCACAATAAGTAGTTTGTTTCATTTAGAAGTGAGTGCCCTGACATTTGAAGTGCTACCCTGATTGTCATTATCTTCATTGTACATTTCCTATTAAAAATATGGTCTAAGATGAACTGATTAAGACATAATCAGGGGACTATAGGTACATTTAAAACTGAACAGGATTTTTTTTTTCTGCTGAGATGCAAAAATAGCTTTGAAAACTAAAATTTATTGCAAGATGAATCTGTGTTACAGTGTGGTTAAAGGAATAAGCTGCTCTCCTTTGGAGCCAAGCTCTCTTCTATATTGTGCTCTACAGTTAATTAAATGAGAAACTACAGTTAATTTCCTTATAGTTTTCAAAAAATCATAATTTTCACTTTCAGAACAGTGAAGACCAAGAAAAAAGTAGTATATATGAGGGTTCCTCTTCGTATAGCATGCATCAAGTGTAGTAAAGCCCATGTTAATTATTTAACAGATAAGGACAAAGTTTAATCACACCTACACAAGGAAGTGTGTTAAGTGCCATGATACTTGCTTTAACACTGGCACATGTCACTAAGTAACACAAAGATATCTGCTCTGAAGGTTATCTTCACAGTGCTTAGTTGCAAGATGCTTTCAGTTTCAGAGGGGAAATTGTAAGCTAAACTTCTGGGGGTATTTTCTTCATCATACAAATTGTATCAGTAATACTTCACATTCAGCAAGGACTAAACTATGCTGATTAATATCCACATGTCATTCAACCTGCATGAGAAGCAGCAATCCTGAGTACTTCACTCCAATCCATTGCTTTTGTAACCTTGCCCTCTACTTGTGACCTTGCCACATAGCCAAAAAGAACATAAATTTCACGATCAAGGAATTTCTTACCCAATTTCATTGAGACTGTCTGTAGCCAAATCAACACTATTTGCATACACAATTTTACTTAAATGAAAAGATTAAACACTGCATTCTTTCCAATTTTTTATGCTTCATTCCATGTCAATAAAAAGAAATGTAAGTCCAGTCAAATCCTTGATTGGAATGGATGGGATCCTGCAAAAATAGGTACAAGGCAACAATAAATAAAAGCAGGAGTGATATTGTGATAAGCAAGAGACAAGCTGATGTGTAGAATTTTGTCAGTAAAGAAGTTTAAAACAGAAAAGTCTTCAAAAGAAACCAATTTGACTTGGTTTCTTTGACATTATGAACACTGAAATATCATCAATTGGATGTAAACAACACTGTCATTTGAAAACAACACAAAGAAGCTGAGCAGAAGCAAGGTGTGAGGAGCAAAAGACTGAAGAAACATTTACAAGTTAAAGGAAACCTCTTTTTCTTGTGAGTGGAACGTGTCCAGGCAGGTTGCAAACTTCAAACTGTTAATCTGATACATAACTTGCATTAATTAGTTACTGTGCTAAATCAATCAGTATATCAATGTGTTCTCTGACTGATATGGTCTGGAATTTTACTTTTTGTTACTGTAACTGGCAAATATGATTGTTGGTGTAACAGATATTGAACCCTGAAGGTCTAGAAAGAACAGGCAAGTGCTTCCCATTACTTTCAGGCCAATGAAACAGTCATGTTGGAAGGGAGTCTCCCTTCTACGCAGTGCAGCATGCCAGGGTGGGTTGGGTTGGTTTTGCCTTTCACCACCTCCTTTCTTGGCTAAACTCCTTAGTTCTTGATGTTGCAGTAGAAAGTGTTCATTTCTTTATGATTGTTAGTTACCATTACCTACAGTCTTACCAAACCTAAATTGGAAATACCAGAATAATGAACATGGTAGCTTTAGAATCATTCACATGATAGACTGTGGTGTAAGATGGTGTGCATTCTGACTGAAGTTTTCCAATGGCTAAAGTGTATGTAAAGTTTGTCTCGATTTTCTGGTTTTAAAAACATGTCTCTGCTCAGCTACCTGTTTCCAAGAACTGTGAGGGCTTCTATACCTGCATCAACTTTAAACCAAAGTATTCTAAAAGCTGAGGGAGAAACACTACAGACATCATGTAGGTCATACTTAGTGTGTTTCCACAGGAGAATAAACTGAAGAGGTGCATATAGCTGAGCTCCCCAAGTATGTTGTTTCTGTAACAATGGAAATGGCAAGTGATAGCGCAGTGAAAAATTTTCATAAGAGGAACTAAAAATTAAAATAATAGTAACTGCTTTGCTCATGACACAATATTTGTTGGTTAAGCCACCGAGAAAATAAAAAAGAATACATTGTAGACACTCATCACCAATTGTAAATACTTAAATGTGCATCAGATTGTATTCAACAGCATCACTTGGAGGCCTATGATATTTATATGCTTTCATAAATGGACTGTTCTGGAGATACACTTAGAACAATGGCAGGGTAGTGTAAAGTCCTCTGGCAGACAGCTTTAACCACAAAACCAACTGACAGTCAAGTAAGAGACTTTAAGATCCTCATCTTTGTTCAGCTCTTGAGGCTGTCAGGACATTATGCCAAACCTGCTAGCAATTAATGAGAAGTAGACAGTGCAATGGTATTTTCTGCTCACAGCATAAAAAAACACTACCAGCAGGAAAGATCAATCATTTTGGAAATCAGCATTTTTTTGCCAATTACTACTGAAACACTAGAAAATATGCAACTGAAGAATAATTCAGCTATGTCTTTCATGCTGCTTGCATGTTGCAAAACAATTACCAGATGCACAAATGGGAACATCAACACGGTATAAAACTGGGACAGCTTTGTGCCACCTATCCCACAGGCAAAACTCAAGGTATATGAGCTTGGTTTGAATGCTGTGGTCCTGTGGCTGATCACAAGCTTGGGGTAGCCAAACAGCAGCTTTGGCCTTTGATGTTTAAAACATACCTCTACCCCATATCTGCTTCTTGCCAGATTTGACAGCTGCAAATTTCCAGCCCAGCTTCTCCCCAAAAATGCGAATAGTCCTTTCTACAGGCGGTGTGTTTGGCCTGCCACATGCCATGAGCAGAAAAGCAAGTCAGAATAACACTGATAATTTCCAGTTGTTATACTGTACATCTTTCAAAGGTAATGCTAAAAATCAGCTATACCCAGACTCTTAAATAAGAGTGTTTTCTGGAGCACAAAGCAACAGAACAGCTCCTGTTTAGCCAATGAAAATATATTCAGGGTACAACTCAAAACTGGACACTGCTGTATTTATACACACACATATATATACACACAAATATATATCTATATATAAAAGCAGCAATGATAATGGCTGTGCCTGTGTGAGCTAATCCCACCCCACTGGATAAAAAGGCACCTCCTGGTGTATTCAGGTTTCTGAGAGAAGAGCCATAATGTTATCCGAGGATATTTAAAGAAAAAAATAGCTGGATATGTTGGTGTAGTTATTTAAACTCAGGCATTGAAGGGTGGGGTGGCAGACAGGAACTTTACTATCAGAATAGACTACTACTCTCTTCCCAGCTGTCTCCTTACTGATAGAAGAGACCTGAGCTGGATGCTTTGCAGTATTTTTAGGTAAGCAAAACAACTGCTTTGCCTTAGGTAGTAAGTCTTAACCTTGATTCTCTCTCAGATCCCCTGATCAGCTAAAAAAAAAGCTGAATTTGTTGTTCATATATATTGGTTTTAAATTAAAACCCACAAGTTTAAAAATCATTCCTCTGAAGTCCCTCATAGAAAGCAGACAGGTTATACAAAGCTCGGACTATGGAGAATGGGAGTTTGAGGGGACAAATACTGTTTGGACATTTGAGGCAAATACTTCTAAATATTTTTCCACTGCTCTAAAATGAAAAAAAAACCCTACACCACCTCTCACTTCATCTAGCCACATATTTAAGTGGAGGGAAATATTTTTGTGTCAGTTAGAAACTTCACATTAAAAAGACCTCTCATATCAATAGTGATCTAGAGGTATTACAAAGTTTTAATATCCATGATGAAAACCATCGCTTTTAATCCCAGCTGAGTTTGAATCAATCTGAAACAGCATTGTGGGTAATATTGGTTAACAAGACTGTAAATTTTTCACAGATATTTTGGCCAATTTTCTCTTACTTTTCTGAAAATGATGTCTGCAAGCCAACATCAGGGACACATTAGATTTTGGAGAATATCATAGATCTTCATATAACTCAAAAATGTTGGAGGCATGTATTTATGAAATAAACTATGCATGAACTTACACATTGACTTAAGTATTTCCATAGTAAGTCACTTTTGCCACATATTTTATTGTAACATTAAGATTGTAGTAGCTCATCTACTAATTCTTACTAAAATTTAGCAATAAATTATTAAAGTATATTAATACCTTCTCAAATATCTGAAGCAGAATTATGGATTTATCCTTACTTCTTCTTAATTTGTTTTCTAATATTTGCTTCTGCAATTGTTTTATTTCATCTGTTACACTTTTTAAATCAACAGCATATCTAGCTACTGGAATGTAAATATCCTGATGTGCCTTTTCAAACTGCGTGTTGAGAGGAAGCCCTTGTATTAAATAAAACACAGTTTTGTATTATCTTGTTTGTAAAATCTCTTTACACAGTATTCACCCAAGTAAAGCAAACACCATATTATATAAAATACTTTTATAGACAAAGTTTTTCTTGTTACACCCTGATGGGAGTTAACTGTGAAAAAATTTCCTGGAAGACAGTGCCTGTTGTTTGGGATATGCTTTCGGCAAATGAGTACTCCGGGGACATACACAGCTCATTACCTCATGCCATACTCAGCTGAATATGGAATGAACATTTTGAAATAAGTGAATTTCCTATCAGTTACAGTATATTAACCTGCCCTTTGCCATGCATCTAGGCAGAAGAATATTTCCGATAATACAATCAATGCCAAAGAAGAATTTCTTGTGAGGCAAAGCAAGTTTATCCAGACCATGAGAGGGTCAGACATTTTTTCTGGCCTAGCAAGTTTCTCGTATTGTGAATTTCAGTGTAATCTATACATTCCATCACATCATTGATGGCAAGTATTTTGGGTCTACACATAGCAGAAGCACAGAAGAAGATAACTATTTCTTCATATCTGCAAATTCCTCAACCATGGCCTTGTTCCAATTTTTTGTTATCAGGAAAGAATTCTGACTTGCCTGTTTCTGTGGTGGCAAAGGTCATTGTTGTAGATCTAGCTGTTTTCCTTTTGCACAGAGACCTGCTTGGCTGAGATATCCTGCAGAGTGCTGTTTGTTAATTGATAAATATACTTCCTTTCAAATTTGTCAGTCACTGATACATAAGTCTTGTATCATCCTCAGGGTTAAAAAACCCTGAAACTAAGCAAAAATGCATTTACTCTTGTGGTATTTAGGTAAAATCAAAGTGTCTGAAGACTTTAAGAGGCTTTAGGCTGAGTACATTTGTTAAATAGACTGCGCTACTTAGAAGTTTAAGCCGTACACATACACACTAAGGTTTAGGATCATAAATTTCAGAATCACAGAGTGGTCAAGGTTGGAAAGGACCTCTAGAGATCATCTAGTCCAACCCACTGCTAAAACAAAACAGGTTTGCTTAGATCAGATTGCACAGAGTAGATAAGATAATAATTTTTAAATAGCCTTTAGGCACTTTTAAATATTTCCTGCTTTTTCTCTTAATTGATTAACCGATGAAAATCACTACTGTAAGTCCATCTCTCCATCAGTGTTCAACTTTAAGAAGTATTTATTTATGTAAAGAGTCTTTATGATCCTACTGACTTCTGGATGGGCCTGCCTTCACCATTTCTCACAATGTTAAATGGAGAGGTATAGACAATTGTTACACAAATATCACTCCAGGTACATATTGCAGATCAGAAATCTCCAGAAATGAGGGCCCTTTCAGTCTGACTGACTAAATGTCAGACTGTGTGGAAATGGCATGAATAGCAGGAGACAGCGTATCCATCCATAAATTACCTGTATCTCGGGAATGGAGATGAGGGCTAGCAGTTCAGACATCAATTCCATTGTAGTAGGAGCATGATGATGTCAAAATGGAAAGAGTGAGGAAGCAAAATAAACCAAAAGAATTAAAGAGTGTGAGCAAGAGACAAACTACTGGGGTGGGGAGTTTTAGAGAGGAAAGAGAGTGTGTTCAGATCTGCCAGACGTACCTGCCTACCTAAATGCCCCTCCAATCTAGCATCCTCAAGCCTTGTAACATTTTCATCAAGCACCAAACAGTGGCCTCACCAAACCCTATCCTTCATCTCTTTCTAGAAATCTTTCCCCAGTGTCTTAGTTGGTGCAGAAAAGAAACAAAAAAAGTTTGGGTCCTGACAAGTTTTAAAGATTTTGACAGAAAAAACGTATTATTTTATCTGCAAATATTTTAAAAGCCATCATAGTTGTTTACATGCCTATTTACACACTTCCATGAACATTTTTATAATTATTTGCGCCAAGGCATTTAGTTGGAAAAGGTTCAGCTTATGTGGCCCTTGACCATTATTTAGTTCATTTTATTGTAGTCACTTCTGACTTCCCCCTAAAAGAGCTGTCTTTGTTTTCTAATGCTTCTTACTCTGTATCTGATTTTCAGGACAAACCAGAGTTAGCTTATTTCTTAAAAAAAAGTTTCTTCCTTAAAAGAATTCATTTGTTTCTTCTAAGAAAACAACATATGCAGCAAAAAGATCACAGACACTAGTGTTTCATCCGCGTCCTCGTAGGGAAGAGAAAAATTACACAGCATTTTAGAAAAAGATCTTATATTACTTTTCTGCCCCGCTGTACTATAAATTAAAAATAGGCAAACTAAATTAAATAAAAAAATATGAATATGCTTCCATTTTTATTTACTGTAAGTATGGGAGTCATAACCAACAGGATAGAAAGAATTTTTGTCTAGAATAGGGCTAGAAATCCAATGTCTTTAATGCAAAAATAATTCTGCATTAATTACTCTATTCTTATACTACTGAATAGTGTAAGAACTGAACTGAATTTATTGTCTGCCCCTAAACTGTAACTGATTAACCACAGCAGTATATTAACTACAGCACCAATTTCACTACAGTAAGTGGAATTTAGAATGAAATATTTTTCCCTTTTTTAGTTCATCTGAAGCATCCAGAATTGTAGGAGAGTAGACCGAGAACAAAGAACACACTGAAGTGAATGTCTTGTTATTCAAACACCACTATCAACTAATATATTCTTGGCACATTCTCAGGTACCGTCTTCTTAAAAACACAAAAATCAAACATGCTGGTATTTGATTCAAATTATGGTTCACCACCTTGTGCTGCTTATGAGTCAGACATGATAAACCTGGTGACAACATTAAGTTTTACACCACTGAAATCAAAAGCACTTTAAGTGATACTTCAAAATCTACAACCTAGAAAAAAAAAAATACCATGTGGACGTCGAAATTCACTAAGGATTGAGACTTCTCAAGTATCCATTTTCTGCGTTAGCTAACTTATGCAGCAATTATCTTGTGTTTATAGGATGAAGATGAATTATTCAGAGTAACAGTTCACTTTGCCTTATGATGATGTGGATATTCAACCCCCCCCCAAATTATAGAATGTTCAACAAGGTCATATAGATACTACAGAAGGTTTAGTTCTTTAGAGATAATTGCAAAATTGAGTTAAAAAATACTTAGTAAACTGACAGAACAACTTACCACCTGTAGAACACCAAAAAGATGGCAATACTGCAAGAAGGCCAAAAAGCATACTAACAAAAATGCAATGTGTGTTAAAGGTAATGCTTTCTGTTAGTCCTCACATAGGACAGATGTCTGGTACATTGGTATGGTACATACAAAACGGTTGCTGTTTTACAAAAGACAGGCTTTTGCCTGGTGGATTTTAATCCTGATTTATGAGGCAAGGGCCTCCAATATCCTACAAGCTAAAGGGAACAAATGTTACACAGATAAACTCATACACCATTTTCCCAGAAACAAGAACCTCTGTTTAAATGCATTTTAAAAATAGTTTTGAGTTTGCTCTCTTCCACAGGCATTAGGGAGACTTCAACTTGCATGCAAATGTCTTGTATAACTGTGTAGGAGCACTAACGCTACAAAAGTCAGTTTTAATCTGGATTGTCCTACAGAAGCACTTCTGTTCAAATGCTGACTTAGCCTTTTGGCTAGGACACATGCACATTCCTCTCCTTGACGCTCTACAGATGGAAACTGTATTCAAAGTTTTTTCGCTGAATGAGTGGGAATTATAGTGGTTAGGCAGTGAGCCTAGACTGAGCTGATACAGTTACTCAGAGATTTTTCTTTGAAATTTGTTCTTAAAACAACAAAAATGTAAATATTTGTTTCATGAAAATTTTATTGCTGTGCTGATCAGTGTTTTGGTTGCTGTTCTCCTTTTACCTCCTTTACCAATTTTCCATCATGTGACACTTGTAGAGATGTGATGAGACCATACTGCCTTTTGACTAGATGCTAATATTTTCATTACATAGTAGGGCATGATTTTGGTAGTTTTCCTAGGTTCTGTGGGTAATGCTCAAAACAGAAAAAATATCAGAGATGTGAGTGGATGAAGTAGGGAAAACAATTGTTATTTGTTTTTGTTTTTGTTTGGTTGTGTTTTTTTTAAAACCATGTGCTGCACACTGCAACACATTTTGTAAGACTTTACAAGAGGATAAAAGTTAATGTAGACAAGAATGCATTTTTCAGAGTGAACATTTAGCCACCTAGAACAAGCATCACAATTCTATGGAGTCTCTGCTCAGTTTTTCACCATTACTAGTCTCCGATTTCTAACCAATGTCAGTTAAGGAACAGTTTTTAATTCAGTGGCATTGCTTACTTGTTATGTGTATTTAGACACAGAAACAGAACAATAGATTTTTCAGAACTGATGCAACTAGATAGGTACACATTGTGCCCACACTATGACATCTGCAATGCTCTTGTGATATACTGTTCTATCATCTTTATTTACATCAAACCATGTCAGACTTTCCCATCCTGCCAGCTACCCCGTTCAGTTCAGAAGCAGAAATGCATCCAGAAGCAAGCAGAATCCAGACTGGAATAGGTCCTTTGGTCTGGGTCATCAAGGAACCAAAATTGTGGAGAGTATGGCTGAGCATCTCAAACCACAATCTGATGCTACGCTCTCAGACATCGCCTGGCAAACTGAATGAGACTCAATGTATGGCTCTGTCCTGACAACCATGATGACAGGCAGTATCAAGATGCCAGTGACCAGCTGGAGTGACTGAGCCACCCTGAGCTGTGCACAGGGGAACTCACACTACTGCACAGCACTACTGAAAGTACCATGTCAGCCTTGTACCTGATGGTATGTCTATGACCTGCACAGGGATTATGGGGATTGGCAGCAACAGTTTTGGAAACACTACCAAACAATAAAGAAAAAAATTGGCAAATGTTGGACCTCAGGAAGAAGGTGCTAAGCATAGAAGTTAAAATTATTTAGGTACATCAAATGTAGGGTCTAGCAGGGACTATTTTCATTGTAATGCAAGTGCCCTAGCCCTGTCTTTTGCTCTCAGTGTGTAAGTTTCAGTAACATCCTTTGATTTTATTCGTGTACTTCTGACCTGTTTTGAGGCATACTTACATCAAGAAACGTTTAACATAAAAATGATTTAAAAAAAAAAAAAAGCTGACAGTACTGGAAAGTTTCTTGAATATCACACTTATTTTTTCAATGCAACTTTTTTGTAATTGGTTTCTAAAAATTGAATTTTAAAAGAATGGCCACTTTTGTAGTTCCAAAATTCACCTTTTAAGCTTCAAACGCATTAAAATTTCTACACTTTCAGCTTCAGAAATATATTTTGATATAGTTTTATAACATAGTTTAACAACTTACATTTTGTTGTGTTAAAAAGCTGAAGGATTTAAAAAAATTATGCATAATAAGATGGAGGAAGAAGAATTCTGGAGGCCTTTTGCAAACAATATTCTTAAACTACATGAATTTGTTCATAAATTTTATCTTTTTGAGAAGTGAAAAAACCTGATGTAGTGAACTACCCATTCTTATTGCTGAAATTATGATTGAAAAATCTCTACTTAGAAAATTGTGAAATTGGCAAGATGATACCACTGCCATTTACATGCAAACACAAGTTTTCATTCCAGTTTCACTTTATACTTCACTAACAGCAAATTTAGTTTTGCTAGATTTTTTTTTTCTGTATAAAATTTTCTTTCCCTTTTTATCTTACTGTGTGATGTTCTCTTCCCCATCAATGTACTTAGTCTGCACCACACAGTACATGAGCATTATTACCCTCTTTCTCTTGAGTATGCTTTACTCTTTCCCAGTGTCAAAGTCTTTGCAGAGCACTGAACTGGGAATCTTTCAGAACTTCTGTTTAATTGTAGCAGACATGCCAATTCAGGATGCCAACAATAACATACAGTAGATGTTGTGTGTGGCTTTTTCATAGTTATTTGGATAGTGTTTCTTTGACAGACTGGATAATGAAGTAGGATGAGGTGAAGGGCAACTTCTGCTAGACATGTGTACGTGTTAGAAGCCATGTGGCTGAACGAATCAAACAGCTATTCAGTGAAAAACAACAAAAAAGTGTCCTGCTAAACTGTTTCCAGTGTCGTTTTTAATTAGAATAGCCTTTGCAATACGTAATGGTTCATCCATTTAACAAAGCACAAAAGTTTTAGCATTGAAAAACTTTGCTAAATAAGTCATTAACTTTGGGGGGCCCTCATCATGTGTAGATTCAGAGGTTATGTAGCTTCAAGATATATCAAAATTTGTGTTTTCCCCCATTTGAAAACCGTATTGCTAGAAGTGTTCGTACTTCAGACACCTGAAGCTTTGGTCCTCATAAACCTCGAGGTGAGCATAAATGTTACCAGCTCTCAAAGAACTGTAGTGCCAGCTGCCTAAGGAGGGTTGCACACTGCTAGCTTGAGGAGCAGTGAGGAATAGGTGCAGAGCTACTAATATAATTTCCTGTTCTTTCTGTTCATGTTCCATTCGATTTCTGAGTTACCCTGAAAAGGTAATATTAAATATATGTACCTATAGTGCATTAAAGACATAATAATCTGATTTAAGAATAATTTAACTGGTAAAATAAACTGTTCACAATGAGTTTTTATTATTTTTGGGGGGATATATGACTCTGGGGGGATAAATAGAGTACTTGATGTACGCACAGTTTATGCATTCTCAGCGGGTCTTTCATTTCACTGGTGACTCTTTATTTAGCACTTTGTGCTCCTTTCCATGGTTCCAAAGACATTGGCCTTTAACTTGCCCTCTGCTCATGCACATTGCTGAGCAAATAAACAAAGGCTCCAAAAGACAATTTCCTTAATCAAGACATATCCATCCAGCTGCACGCTGAATTTTAACAGCTCCTGAAGAAGCAAAAAAGTTACAAAGTGCATGACACGCCTTTAGCAAACAATGTCAGACCCAGTGAAGACAGACTTATGACTGATGGCTTTGATTAAATGAAATGAAAGTTTCCCTTCTATATTGACAATATTAATTAATGTGCAGCCATTAGAACAGTTACAGCTACAGCTACAGACATGGTATTACTTCACTGTGTTTGAGATAAAGATTATCTCATGATCAAGGACAGTTACAATCTATTTTGAGGGGTATATTTTAATGCATAGAACAGAATATTATCAAAATAATCTTCTGAACCTAAGCTACAAAGAGAAGTACTTTTCAAAGGCAAAAGGCTAGGGCTGCCCTCATACAAAGGAAAAAAAAAGTCTTCATAGTCTCTGCAGCCTTGCTGCACTTCACCTTCTTTTGATTGTTTGAATACTTTGAAGCATTTGAATGCTTTCTCAGATTTCATTATGACAAAGTTTACAGAAAGAATTAAATAAGAAAGGAAAGGCCTCCTGAAAACAGAAGGAAGGATGAAAAGAAGGTGTGAGCAAGGAGGAGTAAGATGCAAGGGAAGTCAGCGTTGCCTTTAAAATGAGGGATTTCCTTGTTCTGCTTTTCACTTTAGTGAAAATTTTGGGCAAATCGTTCTCCTCATGAAGAAAAAATTCAAGCTTCTGCAACAGGGAAGGAGAGTGGTTCTGCTGCAATACAGAGAGACACACACCACCAACGTGTTTCTGTTCTTGCTCTGCAGTGCTGGAGAGGAGCAAGGAGTCCAGAAACAGCTCTTTCTGCTGAAGGTTTTCTTGCCTCACCATCAAAACTCTGAATAGTAACATGCCTTGAGAGGGTACCTTGTCCAAGAGTGTCACACTTTCTCTGGACATCACTCCAGCAGGAGGAGCAATGAACTGGTGCTGTGACAGCACCAGAGACCTAACACACTCCCTACACTGTGCTGTTATGGAGAGTTAAAAATCCCCAGATAATCCAGAGGAGGAGGAAAGGCCTAAGACTAGTGCAGGAATTTCCAGGGTTCCTTCTTGCATCTCCTCTGCAATGGCTGTCTCAGAGAGGTCAGCCAGAATGCTGTTCCCAGGCACATGGAGGATCCCTTACACCATTCTAAAAGAGTTAAGAACCATCAAGAAAGCTTAAGTGCAACACATTGGGGGCCAGACTTTCCTGGAACAAGTTTGTCTTCCTTTGAGTTCAGCTTAAAGGTGCCCTGTAGCTGTCTTTGACTCAGTGGAAAGAAGAGAGATCTGTCAATTAATCAGAACATTTTTAAGTCCCTGGAAGCCTGGGCTTATGCAATTATAAATATATTAAAAAATACATGGATAAAATAAGAAAAGCACATGCTTAACTTTCCACCTACCTTGAAAATGATGAACTACACAGAGACAAATACATGTTTTTATAAGACAAGCCATTAAATGTTTTTCATTAAACTGTTTTTCATTTTTCTGTCACCTCTGAAATGCTTTTGGCATCCAAACACATGAATTCATTACTTGAAACTGCTAAAATACAAAACCCAAAAGTGTGCTCTATAACATTTTTCATCAATTCCTTTTACAACTCCTAGCTGCCTGCCAAATGTTCAGCTGAAAAAGCTTATCACTTAGCCCTCTGTTTATCTGTTTATTTTGGGTTTTTTCCCCTCCTCTGGAACCTGGGAAAAGCAACAACGTATGTCACATTTAATTCTCCAGGTCTGCTCCATCTTTTTTGCCATTCCCCAGTGGCTCAGAAAACAATGTTTCAAAATATACTTTATCCTTTATAATTAAAATAAGTATGAGTACAATTTAATACAAATACGCATGGTTTTTGTTCTGCCTTGGCATATGTCTTCAATCAAATTTTGTTAAGACTGACACACTAGCCTCTAGGTTCATGGGTAGAAACAGGCTCACTCTTTCTCAAACCATTAAACTGACTCATTTCCATGTTGATTGTGGGTGTATCAGTATTATCAGAGAAACAGTTCAGCACTTCAGTCTGGTTTTGCTGAGACGTGCTTTACAACTATCACATCAAACCTCTCTGTTCCAAGCATGCAGTATCTCTTTTCTCCCCTTGCAATAACACTAACAGCACCAATAATAATGACATTTCTCTCAGCAAAGGTATTGAAAGAGTTCAGCATTTTTAATACAAACTTGAACTGGAACAGGAATCTGCTATGTAACTGGAAAAATTATTACCTTCCCTCCAACAATTTATTGTAAAAATCTTTAGTGGAGTAACAGAGGCTGAATAATAGTATTTAATGAAGAAGGAAAGTCACCCTTTAACCAATGTGCTGACTTGTTTATTCTTTACAAGGCAAGTACCGCAGATCTAGTGACTACTCATCAATGAAGCCTATTTTTCCCTCATATCCCTTACAGTCCAGAAAACCATATCCCTGTGTGGATGGATGTTACATTTTTTCATATTCACAGCTCCTAGCTTACCCAGTTACTGTTTTTTTTTCCAAACAAGGTAGGAGAGTAGCTCAGATCAGGACTGATCAAAGTTTTTTTTTATTATTTTGATTTTTTTTTAAGATTACAAAAAACTTAGCAGAAGTACTTTCAAAGGCAATTTATTTAAAAGAAAAAAATAATACCTTATCTATACTGTGATTTTTTTCTAGAAGGCAAGAGGAGGTAAAATATTCCACGATGTTTCTAATGCTTTTTAACAGGTGAGGAATTCAGCATGTGTACATGTGTGCATGTATGCACAAGTGTATTTACATATGCAGGTGTGTGAATATGTATGTGTGCACATAGGTGTGTGGGTATGTGTGTTCCTGTGCATGTACATGCATGGGCACACTTATAACAGAGGCTTAAGAAAGCAATATAAACAGGATCAGTATAGGTTGTGCAGTATTGCAATTGCACTAATAAGACAAGAATAATTGTTGTGCGTTAGAAACAGAGAAAATGCCCATTGCCTGGTAAAGGATCTTGCTACATTTTTGTATGGGGTCCTTTACACGGTCTGATCTGACACATGCCCATCTCTTACCCTGGGGACAACCAGTGAAATCCCTACTAAGTGCTGCTGTGCAGACACATGAATGCATGAGAACTCTGAAATATTTATTGAACTTGTTTTTTAACAAAATAATCTGCTTAAGTCATCTTCATGGAAAAGGAAGGTTCAAGCAAAGTTTATGTAGTATAAATAATCATTACTCACCTCGTGAATGAAATCACAAGAAAACCAGAGCTTCTAACTTTTTCCTGTGTGCTGCTTTCATGCTCAGCCTGACTTGCTACATGTCCATCTCTATGGCTTTGGGGGTAGCAGAAGAATTTCTGGATGAGGACTTGCTTCTGTGCAGCTGCAGTGTGCTGTCTGGCCAGGGCAGTATTGCACCAGTGCAGTACCAGGCTTGGGACCTAGCATATGCCCTATTGACATTTTTTCAAGAGCAAAGTAAGACTCAGAAACATTTCACTGAGGGTTATAAAGTTCTGGTAGGAGTGAACCTCACGGTAAGAGCCACCAGTGTGTATAATAGACATCACAAACCACTATGTCAAGACTGATTTAGTGACAAGGAAATAAATGCTGTTAAAGCATTTCCCACTGTACTATCCAGAGAGTGCTCAAGTTTTGTTAATTCAGGAAGATACTTTTAAGAAGTCTTTTTGGGGTATTAGAGGCCTCCTCCCACCGTGAGTGATACTGTAGCCTTTGCTTCAGCACCCTTCATATCATACTACCAGGACGATCTTTCCTTTTGCTTGGAGCCCTCAGCATATCCTAACTCCTCTGTTCTCCCTGCTCTCAACGCTGAAGCTCTGTGCTATGTCAGAGGCTCTGAATAACCCTACCATCTTTGAGTTTACCTTGTTTTCTCAAGTATGGTTCTATTGAATACAACAAACATGGCCAACCTGACCTCGTTGATTTGTTTTTCCAGGATCATCTTTATAACTTAATGCATGGGAAAACTTTGTTAAAGTTTTGTTTGGGTTAGGAAAGCCAAAATTTTTATAGATGTTTCTTCATAAAGCCTGTTTGGTTTTGGTTTTTTTTCATGCACACATGACAGAGGTTAACTGAAGCTGTTTTGTGTACTGGTTACATTTGTTCACTTTGTTCACATTGTATCACAGATACCTTCCTCAAAATGTGTTGCTGAGAAGAATACAGAAGTTGGAAAGAGACATGGGAAAAAGTGATTTCTAGAGACATAACAGTAGTGGTATTTGAAGGATTAATTTAATGGGAAAAGTAAGAGGGTAGTGAAGTCTGTGCCTAATACTGTCAACTTTTGACTGCTGGATGCTGCAACTTATTTACTCTTGCTTGCTTCTGGGTCATTTTGCACATAATTTAATCTTTAATCTTAAAATATATATAAATTATGATTAACAAAACAGTTGCAAAAATCACTTATTAATGAACAGTGTTTGACAAGTGTATAATATAGGAATAAAGCTTCTACCACAAAAGCTGCTACTACTGTACTATGCTTTATTAAAAAAACATACTTGTCAGACTGACCAGTTTTGTTTGTCACAGTGTGAAACCTTTGACTTTCTTAACACATTTATCTTGAATTTATTCCTGAAAAATTGGTCATCTAGTGAGGAAGATAATGATTTAAATCCTGTTGATTTGTCAAATGATATACATATTGAGTGATTAAAAATAGAAACAAAGTCACATGTATGTTAAACATGCAGAGGCCAATGAGTAAACATATATCAAATGAGCTGTATCAGTGCAAACTCTTAATGTCATGATTGTCAAAATGCAACATGGTGAACTTCAAAAATTCTGAAATCAATCAGAGCCTAAAGTGTTTAAAATGTGGTAACAATTCAGGGAAACCAAAACTTCAAGTGTACAACCAACTTGACAAAAGTTTTAAGAAAAGTCTTACCTGAGACAATAAAGTTTATACATGGTGGCTGTTTGGTGTCAGAAAAACCCAAACACCATCCCCATACCACTTATGCTTGCCAAACTCTCCATGCCTTCTTTCCTAAGTCCACAATAAATTTATTATTGTGCAAGCAGGAGCAAGTTATTGAATTTATTTCAGTTTAGATTCCACAGATAATATCTTCAGTGTAGCTGTCTGTGCAATGGTAAATATATTTTGAGTTTCATAAATGAAATATACTTTGAGTTTCATAAATTATTTCTTTAGCTACAGAGTAAATCCTAGCAGAGGAACAAAACTGAAGAAGGCATTTTTCCCAAAGAGCTGTTTAATGTTATTTTAATAATAATTCCCTATTACATTACTTTGAGCCTGAGGTCAACAGAGGATGTTAAGTAAATAAAACCTGGTTAACATAAAGCTTTAGTAATAATTTCTTATAAAATGGTATGCATAAATAAAGACACCATAAAATAATTTTTAAATTACCTTTTAAAGGAGAAAAAGAGCTAATGTCAAATGGCTGAGAAGACTAACAGGAAATTAAGAAATTCATTTATTCTATATGGATTATAAAAAAATATGCATTTTCATACTATGATAGAGATGTTGATGCACAAACTGTATTTCATTCTATGCATCACCCACCCCTGGATTTTCTCAATTGTTGATTAAGTTAATTGTTGATGAATCTTTCCTCTGTGGTGAGACATATAAAAGCATGAAACTAAAATATTTATTTGATAAAAAAGTGACAGATTTTCAGTCATGTTCAGGGGACTGCCAAATGTTTTAACCAAAACTATATTTTTACTATATACAATCTGCATGGAAAAATCAAGCACATCACACAGAATTGTAAGCTTTTATGTGAAAAGAAAAATATTCTACTAGAAACCTTCTTCCAGACTTCTGCTATTTATATAAAAATATTTTTTATTTTTAGACAATGTTTTTTGGTGCTTCATTGCCAGAAACTAAAAATGTGTTTGTTTTTTTTTACAGTAGAGAAAATGTCCAATGTGTTTTCTGATGAGTCTTATTGCTGAGTAGTGGACATGCTAAATTTAAACTCTACTACAAAGTACACTGAACTCATGATCCTTTTTTTATCTTGGTGCCTAGGAAAGTACTTGGGAACTTACCATTTACTTCTCCGGTGTGAACATGTAGGACAGCTGATCCAGAATATTCACACAGTGAACTCTGGTCTTGCTGGACTTGTAGCTATTTGTAACATAGAATCACAGAATATCTGAAGCTGGAAGGGACCCATAAGAATCATTGAGTCCAAATCCCTGCCTCTCGCAGGACTACCTAAAACTAAACCATATGACTAAGTGTTGTCCAGATGCTCCTTAAACTGTGACAGGGTAGGTGCTGGGACCACTTCCCTGGGGAGCCTGTTCCAGTGACTGCCCTCTCAGTGAAAAGCCTTTTCCTAATGTCCAATCTGAACCTCCCCTGATGCAGCTTCACCCCATTTCTTCATGCCCTATCACTGGTCACCAGAGAGAGGAGGCCAGCACCTTCCCCTCTGTTACCCAACTTGAAGTTGTAGGCTGCGATGACATTGCCCCTCAGCCTTCTCTTCTCCAAGCTGAACAAGCCAAGTGACCTCAGACACTCCTTGTAAGAATTGCCCTCAAGAGCTTTCACCATCTTGGCTGCTTTCCTCTGGACACGCTAATAGTCTTGATGTCCTTTGTCCAGCACTGTACTGAAAAGTGTAAGAGACGGTCACCAACACTTAACTGGATGATCTGAAGTTCAGTGTAACTGGAGAAGATTTCTTGTGACAGTAAAAAACAGCTGAAGAGACCTTAAGAAGCTGCCCTTTGTGATTGCTGCTGGGCCAATGTTTTTCTTAAGCATTGAAATGGAGGAAATTATTCTCACTAAAACAACTTCCAGAATTAGTAGTTGTGAAGGGCCAGTCACTGAAGGCAGTGTATACATTTCCCCTAAACAGCTGATGCACTTAGAGATTTTTAACACTAATTACAACTCCACATTCATAAGATGTCCTTGGCTCAATATTTGATTGCAGAAGCCCTCAAATTAGATTCTCACATATTCATCTAGAAGTTAAAAAAGTATACCCATGACTTCCTGTCATTGTCACAATGAACACAAAGGAAGGATGAATTCACTTTGGACAGGTTGGAACATAACAGGTGAAGAGAAATACCCTGTTAGGCAGTAAATTGTAAGCGTCGCATACTTGCAACAAAACAAGATCTGGTCCATTTGGTTTTGCAGTGCTTTAGTATCCATGTAAAGTGTGTGAGGTCAGAAGACCAGCATCGGATGTTTGAAACCATAATGGTATTTTAATAAAGATTTTAGTCGACAGGATTTATAAAACTGAGAATTGCAATTTACAGCAATGGTATGCATTTTAGCTTTTAAGTGTCTATTTTTCACTAAAAGAAAATCCCAGGTTCTGAAAATGTACTTAACATAACCATATTTTAAAAAAAAAAATGAAAGGTAAAAGAGAGATACATAGCTCAAATTATTTAAAGAGTTTAGGAAACTAAAAGTCATCAAATTTCATTTTCTTTTTTGCTGTGTTCCCAGATTAACAGCCTGCAAGTTTATTTCTGTAAGAAAGTAATTGTCACTATGTAACTAAACTCTAGCATTCTTGGGAAACATGACAACCAACTGGAACTTGTGGAGACATGTTTCCAAAGTTCATAAATGAGTTAAACACTCAAAGGTTTAAATTGATTCCAATTTCCTTGAAACCAGCCCAAAGCAAATACAAAAAAGGGGCAGAGGAAGAAGAAAACTTTCCCAGCTGTTTGACACTTTCCAGCATGCTACTGTGCATTAGTTGTTTATATACAAATGCCCTGCACTTACCAAAGGTACTGAATCATAAAAATAATGAAAATATAATAAATCATTAACACTGGGTGTTATAAGCACATAAAAACTAATTACATTTCATTCTGTTTTTTAAATTGCTACATGCTCATATTCTAGGATTTGAAACTTTGCAAATTAAGGGCCTTTATGTTTTGCTTTAATATTCTGGATACAATGGAATAATCTAGAATCAATTCTGCTAATGCATGACACAGTGACTTGTGACTGCTTATGAAGGTTGCCTCACACTTCTGTTAGAAAAGTCTATTTTCAGATGCTTAAACTTTACCAACCTGTAAGGTGTAGGCTATTTTTCATACCATTCTCAGGTTGATTTATTATTTTACATTTCAGCTGAGAAACATAAGTAATTTCTGAGAACAAAAGAAGAGAAAATGTGTTGTTTTACCACACTAATGGTAGTAATAATAGTAATGCTGATTGAAAAAAGGAAAAAAACAAAACAAACCAGCTGAAAAAAAACTGATGGAAACCACTGTTGAAAAGCAGTTTCACAAGAATACCACTGAAGTCCAGATGTGTCTGTCTTGGTCATTCCCAGTAAGAAGCAGCCAAATTTAACCAAATATAAAGACTTACAAACACAGCTGAACATGACCAACAAACAGATTTGTGCATGTGAGAGATTTTTCCTCATGGTAAAAGAGAATCAGCACTTCAGACCCTATGAACAGCCCACTTGTACTGCCCACAAAAGGCCCAGAATTGCAGAAAACAGAAAGATCTCTGGGTTGTTGTGAACTGTAGCAGAACAAGGGTGGGACACAAATACTAAAGAAGCCTAGGAGGGAAACTAACAGTTGGAGCCAGTGGAAATGGAGAATGCACATGTGGCTGGAAGGGTGACAACATGCTGATAAGGCAGAGCAAATAATTAGATTATGAGTCAGGAAGAAATGGCATGAGCTAAGCAAACAGACTGAGACAAGAAGGAGAAAATGATGTTTGAAGGAGTGAGATGAGTGGTGAAAAAGCCACGGCAGAAGACAACTGAATCATGCAAAAAAAGAAAGATCTATTGACCAGGTATGGGACCAGTAAGTCCCACACTTCTATAACACATTTAATTCCTAGAGCTTGCAGAAGAACCTAAATTATATCAGCTCTTTGTGATTTGTCTCTGCATAACAACTGCTACTAATTCAAGTGGGAAAATACCCGCCAGTAGCCCTAGTCTCTGTACAACAGGGCAGCTCACTGCTGCTGGGCTTTCTGCTCCACTTCTAGAGTGAGCAGTAGAGCTTTACACTCTGGATTTTACAGTTCCACAGTGCTGATTTTCTTTCATTCCACTAAGACACCCGCAGAATAGAACCACTAGGCTGTTCCACATTGTTTCTTAAAGGCCTCGCTTGCCTTCTTTGTGGCACTTTCTCTCCCCCTCGGGCACAGACACACACATGTGCACGCACACACACACAAAGGGTAAAATTAAATCTGACAAGGCATGCAGATGAAAGCTGGGAAATACTGTAATTATTGTTTCCCATGTAATCTTATTTCAGCCTTTTGTGCACAGATTTTAGGGTACAGTTTGTAAAACTACTGTGTCATTTTGAACAAAGAATGGACCTGCTCTGGGAAAGAATGAGAAGCCTGACATGAAGACACTGTTACCTACAGAGGTGAAAAGGGGAATGAGGCAGAACATCAGGAAAACTGGTTATAAACCCCAGTTATAAATCAGTAAAGAAAAGAAATGTTCGATTTCCTTGAAACCTGATAGTTTTCTTGGTTTTCTCAAGTTTTGACTTTAAATAAATTCACAACATTCTTCATTAAAATAAAAAACACAATTGTTTTACCCTTTTTATTCAGTCAGGATTTAAAGAGGATGAAAAATATGTTGAGAAGCCCTTTACTTACAAAAATAATTAATGAAATTAAAATTGAAATGCTTAAATCCAAAGACATCAAACAATACATGTTGCTAAATGTTGAAACATTATTCTGTTTTTCCCCATGTTCCGAGCAAAGACCTTGGAGAAAAAAGATATAATCTTAAGAAGCCTTTTGATTTCAAAAGTTTCTCCAAGTTCAAGTCTCATGACTTCTGCAGCTGAATCCCGCCTTGGGGAAAGGGATGAGACAATAACATGCTCCAGACTGTCAGTGTGGTGCTGGACAACTCCCTGAAGTTGAACTCTTCCTAGGTCAGCTGCTAACAGGCTGTTCTTCATTTTCTGGTTGTCTAGATTTACATTCCTGGATGTGACCCACAAAAACCCTAGACCCTCATGATAAGAACTGAAGGTGTCAGAGACTGCACTTTGAATGTTCTGCATCTGTCATGACACTAAGTTAGCTGAAACAAATCCAGGTCCTGCTTGTCTTAAACTTGGCACCTAAAATTAATGACTGGTCAACCTTCATGTCTGTACTGTAGTTTGCAATTTTCACTGTGGGAATGACTATAACACTCTACTGTGAAAATGAAATGTTTGTGAAGTGTTTTTCTCCATTGACATATCCCATAATAAATCTCATGAGAAAATGAATAACATTGTTTTCAGACGTGGGTTTGACTAGTATGCAGTAAATGGGCCACACAATGAGTACCAAAGAAAAATTATTGAACAGTTGCTAATTAAACCAAGTAAAACTGTCCCGTCTGTGCACAGAATTATGCAGAAATCTGGTGAGGGGAAGAGAGGAAAATAGATCTCCTAGTGCACACGCAGAAGAGGTAGAAACTGGGTTTAAGTAGGAAACTTCAGTTTCTATGTTTCCTACTTTTCAGGATTTGACTTTACTTTTTGTACTTCTCCCATTATTTGTGAACAATACCATTTATAGGGGAACAAGCTACCAACTGATTATATTTAATGTCAGAGTTGCAGCATATCAGCTTCTATTGGCAGATATGATTACTTCAGCAAAGCAACATTTTTACTTTCAACAATGTTACAGAAGACTTCTGGCATGCAATCATCTGGAAATAGGATACATTAGGAGGGTCTTTAAAGGTTGTTTATTTATGTTGGAAATGCTCTTGATTTTGCTTATGTACTACATTAAATGGAGTGCAAGTTGTGCACCAAGTGCAGTGGGAGGGGGCTGGTCCTGTGACATGGTGCCTTTTCTACTCACCATAAGGACATCTGGCCTGACAGAGAATCTGCTCTGAACAACAGTTGCCATCCACTGTTCTACACAAGTGTTTCCCAACTATTCTATGGTTTATAGAGTGACCATGACTACTGATGCCCCTGAACATATATACTGGGAGACTTTCCAGAGGATTGCTCCTTAATATATCTACAACTCTTTGGCCTTCATAGCTGGTTAAAAAGAAGAACAAACAGTTGTAACCCATCCAGACATCATAAATCTGAACAAATATTGTCCTAACATAACTGCTTCTAGGCCATCTTGTTGGTTGAAGATTCATATTGCAGTATATCAATATTGTCTTTACATACCTGGCCACTGAGACAGGTCCTGTCTAGTTTCAGCTAAAAACGTAGGAACTTTGTTAGACAATGTTGTCCTAGTTAAACATCTGAGCAGAAATTATGTACATGAAGATTTCTTCCACATCTGTTTTCTGGATAGAAGAATCGATTACAAATCAGTTGATCGATTGATCTTTTGTATGCCTGGTAATTTCATTTCTCGGTAGAACCGTTCTCTTGCTATCAGATAGCAACACATTTTCCTTCTAGATTTGGCAACTATCAGCAACCAACAATTATGCAGATTTTTCCTGGCATTTCTTTGTGTGGAAGTTGGTATGAAAACAGAAACAACTTTCATTAGCTGCAGTGACTATTAGAAACCCCATCTAATTCAAGGGCTAGACAAAAATGAGCGATGCTCAGTGACCTAAATTCCTCATATATTAACACAAAGCATATTTTTGTTAGAAGCTGATATTCTTAGAAGTTGTTTGCAAAGGCTGGAAATCCAAAGGAATAGCAAATGGGACAACCCGATGCTTTATATATAAAACCTCCCATGCCATTCCTTCCATCCCTCTGTTTCCATCTCTCCCTCTCTTCCCTTCCCTCATGCACAAGAACACTTTTAGGAATAATTGCCATATACTCATTACTTCGGCATCTCAGTTGCATTATAAGACACACAGTGTAACTTACAGGTCTGTATGCTCTTCACAAATCTCGTTTTCAAGGCTACTTAGTGTGTGTAGATAATGGAGCCCCGAGCAATCTCCCAGTCTGTACCAAAAAATGTACAGAAAAAAAAAATGATAAATCCTTAAACTCTTAAAAATGTCTCCAACAAATATCATACAAGGATAGACAGACTGTTTAACCAAAAATTGGTTGAAAAATATATGATTCTGAACAAAGACTTCTCAGAAACTATGTATTCATTGTTCCATCAACCACTTGAGTGAGGCCTAAAAATAGTTATGTAAAGTACAGGGTATACACACTGCACTTCCATTCACTTCAGTGCAAGGATATTAAATTCAACTGAAGATGAAAGTTGTAGAGGCAGGTTTGGCTATATCCATGTTATTGGATCCATGCTTTAGTATACATTTCACAGGTAGAGGGAAATGGAAACTAGAAACAAGAAAGGAAATTAGAGGCTCAAAATAATTTAGGAGATAGTGGGTGCATTAGTAAAGAAAAGTACAATGCTGGAACTGGTAAACTAAGTTAAAATACTTGAAAGATCAGTATTTCAAAGACAGTTTTAAAGTGGCAGCTTCCAGATATTTCATATGCTTGTACACAACTTGCTTCATACCAACCTGGAATGGAAAACCATTTGTGAAATAATACTTTACTTAGAGAAAAAACAAACCAAAACCAAAACAATCACAGTTATGAAAGAACTGTCTACAGTTGTCTAGAGTTGTGTTGCTTTGAAAATGCCAAGAAATAGGAACTAAGAAGTGGATTTCTTCAGGTTTTTATCAAGGTACACCAAATATGTTACATTAATATAAGAAAATACAAAGTGTGTTATTTAAAACCACAATGGAAAAGGGTAGAAAAATTATAGACACCTAAAGAAAGCTGTTTCTCCTACAGTTACAGTAATCAAAGTCATAAAGAGTAAGATAATTCCATGGGAAGAGTACTAAACACAGAATCACAAAGAAGGGATAAGTATTTGTCAGTATCACATCTCCAGTATTCCCCAAACTTAAATGAAGTTGCTCTTACAGGTGAGAAGAAAATTCACCGTTTCTCCAGAGTACAAGAGTAGTAGCAGAAGGAGGATCTGGAACTGCAAGACCACACCAATTCCCATTACCTATTCCAACATAAAAGATTCCAACTAGCACTGGATTGTCTTATGCGCCCTCAATAATCCCATATTTTATGTCGGTGGTCTTTTTGACTACTGTCATCTATACATTTTTTTCCTCTGCATCTTTGGGGCTGTCATCAGAACAGCACACTGTGACACTAAAAGATTGCACACAAGGTCTGACTATGTGTACGCAACAACAGTCTGGCCTCACTGACCATTTTGATTTGTCCACGTCACTGATAAAAATTTTTTCTCCCTTCAAGTTAGTAGATCCTACTTTCCAAGGTCTACCAAAAGTTTCAGTAAACTTTGGTCTTCGGAACGATTATATCATGTTTGCAATGTTTCCTTGGTGGCTGACCCATTGACATCACTCAAATGTCTGAGATCAAGAATATATATTTTTAGGGTACCATAACACTAAATTATCATGGTCCCACTGGGTAGATCATCAGTTCAAAAATACTTCAATTGGAATATTTAGAAATTATTTAATAGGATTACAACTTTTAGAAAGGTATTCTTCCCTTAACTCATCTAAGTTTGTGTGAAAATCTGACCTGAAGAAAATATGCCCTTCTGTTTTGACAGGTTTTATTCATGACAAATTGTCTAATTTCTTGATTTTTTCTTAGACATTATATAATGCTTCTTTAAAAGAGGATAGAGCAGATCAAGTAGGATCCCTTGAAAGAAATGGGAAAAGATTGTGCCATCTCTTGGGGAAATAAGTATGCCTGAAGAAAGATGTCTTAGGGGTGGGAGGCTGAACTCAGAACTACAGAAATTTAAAGAAAACTCTCAAATTATGCAGCTCACATGTTGACTCCTGAAAGGAGGAGAGAGGACCTAGCTGTGTCTCAGAGACTGTGAGGAAGATGGTGCGAAGAAATTTCCAGGGAAGCAGAAAAGGGTATGAGCTTCCAGCAAGGTATAAGACTGAATGAAAATATAAGTCAATCCTTGGAAGCAAAGACCTATCTTCAAGGAATTTTGGCAGGAAAAGAGCCAACTATAACCTCTTTATTTTTATTGTCCCTTCCCTACTTGCATTTAGGTGTTTTGGAGATGTAGAACTTGATGGTTTTGATCTAATGCTGCGTTCTTTCACAGCCAGCCATAGTTCCTCTGAATGAGGAATTTCCCCATTACAAAAACTGGGGGGAGGAGGAAGAAATCCTAAGACTGGTAGATCTCAGCCATGCAGACCTCAGGACTTCAAACTCTTCTTAAGGTACATGATTCTTTCACTGTTTAGCTTATGAGCAGTCACATTTGTAATGTCATATATCAAACGTGCCCCTTTATATCACAGGAAAAGACTAGAAATAACTTAATATTGCATGGAAGGAAGGACCAAAATGTTTGGTCTCCTCCTGTCTTAGCTCTCTGTAATGGCTTTGCAAGCTTTAACCCAAGCAGTTCAGATATTTTCATAGGCAACGCTTTTTCAGATGCCTATCAGCTTCTGGTTATATTTCACTGCTACCATAGGTATTTCTAGAGAAAACTGATACTTCCAACTTGAGGAAAAGGAGGAAACATTCTTATGCTGCAGAGCTCTGTTCAATGAATATTTATTTTCTTTTTAAAATCACAGCTGACTGCTTATTTGGTGAGGCACTAATCCCACTTATGTCTGCAACCAAAAAGGCTCAATGAGGCCAGTGTTGTCTTTGGTTTTTTTTTTTTCAGAAGGAGTACTGCCTCTTCACATTAATGTAGGTCAACTCCTATTTTTGCCATCTGTACTCCTGCTGGGACCTGCCTTTCATCCTTAGAAACTCACTGAGCCTCAAGACAGGGGAAAGTATGCCAAGATAGCATTCTCCTCCATCAGTTTTTCTCTGGAGCTAGTTTCTTGCAAGGCTCTAGGAATACTTAGAAGCTGAGGAATGTTTTGATTACAAATGTAAGGGAAGAATTTTTTTGTCCTTCATGTTGAAAGAGTACTGACGTAGCAAAGAGACAATCTAATATAGTTTGCTATTTACTACTCTGATGGCCAGGGGCTAAATGTCGACTTTTCAGAAACTCAGGAGAAATATTGGGGAAATGCCAGCTGAAAGGCAAATAAAATCATGCTATTATTGGTATCACATTAAAACAATAAGAAAAGAAGAACTGTGAATTTTAATGAATCTACATAAGAGAAAAATTCAATCTGCAATATAGAAATAATTTCTCTTTGGATATTTTAGTTTGTTGTTTTGCTTTTCTCCCATCTTCCACATTAAAATGCCTTTGTGTAACTATATTCTAAATTATGGATATTCTGTATCACAATAAAATGAAAGAAAACTAAAAGGAAGTAAAAAAGCAATATCGTAATCTCATTATCAATGCAAAAATTAAAATATGTCTATCAAGATTCTGAAAAGGACAAGTCTGGCACTTAGGTAATGATCTGTTAACACAGCAGAAAAAGATGTCCATGGTAAACTGCATGTATCATGGATCTCTTGAATTACTACGGCTTCAGACAAACAGCTACATTCTTGTGTAAAATCTGTCCTTTCAGTTTCTGCACAGATATCTGAAATTTCTCAAAACCACAGTGCTGATAACAGACTGATGACAATAACTAATTTTATTAAGCTGATCTTGCAGTTTGGTTTAGATTACTGAAAGAACATTTTAGAAAGTCCTTCAGTGTCCTTTTTTTTTGCTAACTCAGCCTCACACAATTCCTTTGGTATTTTTTCCCCCTTTTCCCGATCTTATAATCAGATCACAAGCTTTCTTAGCACACTAAGAGAAGAACAAATGAACGAAAGAAACCCACTAAAATTTGTCTTTGCTTAGAAAGCTATCCTTTCTCATAACCCTGAAGATGAACTGTGTTTTCAGTGCATAAGCTCTATTGGACCATATTCAAATCTACACAGACAGATTTTTTGTAATTACAAAGTAAAAGATTTGTTCATTGCTCAAAAAACTACCTATTCTGCCAACTGCCACTACAAATCTGATTGTGTTTTCAGCTAGTAACAATCCACAAAAATCTTAGAGATAAAAGATGTGTAAGTAGCCACTATTAAATGAGTAGTTAGTGTATCTTAAATAGCCAGATCCAGATCCCAGACTAGTGAAGAACTCTTGTATCTTGCTAAATAGTGGTTCAAAGCAACAGATCAGGTCATCAAGAAGGGTGTAACTCCCTAACAGAAAACCCTGTGGTGACTTTTCTATGAAGTTCTACCAGTGACCACTTGGGAGAAAGCACCACTTATCATAAGACTGTCACTTTGTCAAAGCAGATATCCTACTGGTAAGCAAGATAGTATATGGTGGCCGCAGAACAAAGTTGTGCAGGTCTAATCCATCAACAAAATCAATCAATCAAACAAAAAGCCCCCAACCACTCCCCACTCCCTACCCCCACCCCAAACAAACAAAAAAAGCCAACCTGCAAAACTCAATGTCTTGAAATAAGCCATGACTTTTCTAAAATTTAGAGATGCAACCAATAACAGGTTTTGTGGAGCAAATGTCTTGCATCAAACTCACTGGAATACTGCCATTTCTTGCTAAGATTATTTCATTTCAGTATTTTAAACATGGTAAGAAACAAAGCCATACTCACACTTTTCTTAGGATTGTAAAGCTGTTGAATTTTACTTACTTCTTGATAAGGATTGTTTAACAAGTTCCAAATGGGCCACGTGGAAAACAGCACAAACAAACAAAAAGGGTGTGTGTGGGGGGGAACAACCCCACAAAACTCAAGTATGCAGCGAGTACTGCAAAACCCTGAGCATTTAGTTTTTTGGTTTTTTTTAATCATCGGTTTATAATCAGCATGTAACTGAAATTATTAAGACAACAATTGATTGCACAGATATGTGCAACATACACTACAGCTGTGGGCTTGGTTGACAGGTCCTTTATGAAAAGCAGAGACACTCTTATACTGTTTAGATCTGGTCATTTTTTTGAACATGATAAAGGGTATATATATTACTACTTCTATTCAGCCTGCTAACTACCATGAAGTAGCCATTGATTTATTTCCTAATTTGTGTGCTTGACTTGTATGGTCTTTGTCCTGTTTTCTTGCTGATCACTGAATCACACAGGGTTGGAAGGGACCTCTGGGGATCATATAGTCCAACTCCCAGCTAAAGCAGGTCCACCTAGAGCAGGTTGCACAGAGTCACTTCCAGGTGGGGTTTGAATGTCTCCAGAGAAGGAGACTCCACAGCCTCTCTGGACAACTTGTACAATAGCTCTGTCACCCTCAAGGTAAAGAAGTTCTTCCTCATATTCAAAAGGAACTTCTTGTGTTTCAGTTTGTGCCCAATGCCGCCTTGTCCTGTCACTGGGCACCACTGAAAAGAGCCTGGCCCCATCCTCTTGACACTTGCCCTTAAGATATTTTGTAAATATTGATAAGATCTTTTTTCAGTCTTCTCTCCCGCAGGCTAAAAGGCCCAGCTCTCTCAGCCTTTCCACATAAGGGAGATGCTCCAGGCCCCCAGACACCTTTGTAGTTCTCTGCTGGACCCTCCCTCCAGTAGTTCCCTGTCCCTTTTGAACTGGGGAGCCCAGCACTGGACACAGCACTCCAGATGTGACCTCACCAGGGCAGAGTAGAGGGGGAGGATCACCTCCCTCGACCTGCTGGCCATGGTCTTCCTAATGCACCCCAGGATCCCACTGACCTTGGCCACAAAAGCACACTGCTGATGAATGGGTAATTTTATTAATTTTTTTTTCCTACTTAAGTGCATCAGACTTTCATATACTGACACAAGATGTTTTCCACAAGAGTGATGAATTTCCACTTGGCTTTCTGTCAGGCTATTTTCATGAGTTCTACTTAATTTCACATCCCAAGACTTCTGAAAGCTCAAAGTAAGTTGCAAGCTTGGTATGACAATTTTATTCTTCGCAGTACTTCTCCTGCTATTATTTCCTGTGGAGACTTAAGCTGCTGTACTTCAGAGTATAAAGAAATACAAGAACTCTAATTTAATACTTACGGGATTTATTTTCTCATTTACTTCTCACTCAGCAACATGATAGTAGACCAAAAAAGCCCGAGGATTATTTGATTCAAGTACGAAGGAAATTGTGCTCTCTTTACAGAATTATTTATGGATTATACTGATTATTGTTTAATTAACATGTAGAAACATGACAAATTTTTATTACTCTTCCAAAATAATATTACATCATGAATTTCTGATCTATAAATTCTATAAATTTACAAAATTTTGGTTTGTCTGCATTTTGAACTTTCCCTCCTGCCTATTCCTTTACTTACCCCAGTAGCTAAGCTATATGAAGCATGTAATCCAACATAGTAAAATCCTATTTTACACTGTCAGAGACTCAGGCTGATGAAGCCATCAAATGTGTATACAAGAACTAGAAAGACATCCGTGCCATGCAAAAATGTTCATAGTCAGTTACGGTAAGAGAAATAATCTCTTTAAAAAAATAAAAAAGGGAGTAACAAGTTTGTCTTCAAAATGAAAGGCAAGATGGCTATAACTAGAATGACAGCTCTGTTGTTTTCATCCTGGTACTTAGAAAACTTGCTTATTTGGTGGTTTGTTTTTTTTTTAATTATTTTTTAATCAAAGCTAAAATAACTATATTAATCAAGCAGTGGACTTTTGCTTTACTCATATATTCAGCCAGCTAAGAAGGAAGGAAAGGTTTCTGAAAGAATCGTAGTGGCAAAGTACATTTGCATTTATTTGTCCTTAAAAAAAGAAAAGGGAGAAAACACAGGACATCTGCCAAAAGATCTGACTGTGTAAAAGGTGAAGAAAAGGAGCCCACTTGTAGCTTAAAGGAAATCTGCAGCAAACAATGTTCTAGGTAAGGTCCTACTGTCCTCTAGGAATCCAGATACTCCTGATGGAAGACTATTGTAAATGTCATCAACAGGTTTATTGGAAGAGAGATTTTGTTTAGTTGTTTGTTTTAAGCAGCTGAGCATCAAGTCAATTTACACCCAAATAATACAGTAATTATGTCTTCAACTCACTCGGAGTGTGTCTTTAGTATTAGGACTCACACACTAGACAGCAGAATCAGTCACGCCTAGTGACATTTCCTATTTGTGTCTTGTTTAGAGAAATTTTCTTATTTAACTGATTACATATTTTCCAAACAAATGAATTATGGGCAAAAATTATTTATGTTTCTGATATCATTCTCACTGGAGGCAATGGCACTTTTCCATCTTTAGCATGAAGTAGATTCAGACATACTACAATACATGCTGTGGTAGTGAAAACTAAATTAAATCATGCTTTTGTCTTGCATTTTCTGCTGCAAATAAACATTTATGTTTTGTGAATAATGACTGATAGTACATTTAATGATCAGCAAATTAACATTGCTTCAAATTTTCTAATGAAGATGGCCTTTCAGAATGTTTGTAAAGCATATCACAATCAAAGGCTACTAACTGAGCTGAAGAAAGATTTAGTTGCAAAAAAAGTTTATGGTCATCAGTTATTTGTTACAGCTACAGAAGAGAATATTTGACTTAGCAGGATTTTTAGGTTTTGTTTTAAATTAAAATATTATGAGAAGCAATCCCTTTGTTCCTCTGTAATTTTTCTTCTAATCTGTAACATGTAGGCTTTTACCTGCTCAGAAGAGATAGAAACGTATGTAAATTCAACAGGGTGGAGTTTCATCTGATTTCTGTAGAGCTGGTCTGGCCCAACTTGTCTAAATGAGATTTTCAGTAAATTTGTTTTAGTGTTAAGAAGTAAAGTGACTTGCCATTTTTGAGAAGCTTGTGTTGATTTTGAATAATACAACCAAATACCAATATAATTATTTAACATGGCAGCACAAAGAAATACTATATCACTTCTGAATTTCAGGTAAATAAAAAACATATCGAGAATTGAAGCCCCCAAGCTGCTTCACTAGGGAGCCAAAGGAACAGGAGAATGCTACTGGATTGCAAAGAAACCCAAAATACTTTTTCCTCTCTTCAAATAAAAAGGTCAGTACACCTGAAATAGTCTGCTTGCTTACATAAAATAAAGTAGATGAGAAGTGTGGTGTGTCTTGGAACACTCTTCCTCTTTCTCTAAATGAAAGTGATTTCATTTTAAAACCACTATTTATGATAAAGATTTTGGATTTTGCAGTGAAAAGTCCCTTGAAGCCTAGGGAGATGTAGAAGAAAGTATTACCTTCTACAGAAAACTGTCACCTAAGAAGGTAATAAACTAAATAATATATATATATGATATATATATATGATATTTATACACACACACACACACACACACACATATATATATATATGCTGCATTAAAACAAAACCTTTGCAAATGGATTAAATAATGCTGAGCTTGTAATGGTACAAAGCATGTAAAAAGAAAAAAAACGTGGTTTATATACTTCTGTCAGGCTTCATTTTTCAAAATATTTATATACTGTCTTTAACACCATTTGTGTTGGTTGATACCATTATCCCTTACTTCACTAGTTACGTTATGTTATGTTATGCTTCTATCATGTTTATATTATAAACATGGTATGATGCAATTAAGAATATTTTAAGTACTTTTGCAAATTAAGTTTTCTCTGAGAGGTCATCTTTGGTGTTTATGTTTCTTTTGATTTAAAAACTAGCAAGTATATTATGAACTTAAAAAAAATAAGGTTGGAATTTAAATAAATGAGTATTTCATTATAATTATAATAATAAAGAATATAGAGTTTGAAACTTTATATCTTTAAAGTGCAGGCACATGGTATTTCCTACAGCTAATTTTTCTTAAGTTTGTCCTTCTACACTGTGGCACAAAAGTAAAGTTACTTAGTTTTAAAAGGGAAATGATTTAATTGGCCAAGCTGGAATACTATCAAAAGTTGAAGAGGCTGCCTATGAAGGTACAGTTAAAGTGGCAGATAATCTGTGTTCTCCCATGCTGTCATCTATCTCATCTCATCTCACAATTTTTCCCACATCATTCTTACATATTAACAGGGAAAGAGAAAGAAAATGAGGGGCAATTTCTGGTTCCTGTCCCATCCCAGCTCTTATACAAGAATACTGCTTTCCATATAACTGGGCGGAGCGAAAGGCAGAAGCATCTTTTCTATAATTTCTGTTCCTCCTTTCCTGGTCTCTGCAGAGACAGAATTTATAACATGGTCTATTGGGATGTAAGTCCTATGCTATCTCATGCTGTTTTTCCATACTGACGAATGCTATTTGGAAGCAGAAAGACATGGAAAAGATTTATTATTCAAATGGATTACAATGGAATCCTTAGAGCTATGCATTTCACAAAATATTAAGATTTAGCCCTGGAAGACAGAAGAAAGAAATATGTCAGGGTCAGATTTAAACGCTAATCTAAGTTTTGGGATTTTTATAAAACTATAAACAACTCTTTCACAACTAATATATCTCATCTGAAAAACAAAACATCTGTATCAGAGAAAAAAAAAACCCACTAATCTGGCAAGGGAAGGAAAAAGATGGCAATTGCACTTGAACAGATTTACTACTGTGAAATAAGCCATACACATTAAAAAAAAACCCATTCCTGATAAGAGTGATAGATCCACTGTACAGTAGTGTTGGCTCAGCAGCCTTGCTTAAATTGCCAAACTTCTATCCTTCATGTGATGGCAACCTAGGTGGACACTAGTTTAAATACCAGCTTTATAAAGCTAAACACTCTCGGATCAAGCTATTATTTATATAGAAATTATTATGCTGATGTGTCCAAGTTAGCAAAGCCAAGATGATGCCTGAAACATCAGTAGGGATCAAACTGAGGAGCTTAGCAAGGTAATTATGGTTTCATCTTTATTCACTTGATAGCAGGGCTGTCTTCAGCTAAGGCATACACCAAGCCCACTACACTGAGCTGCTTTGCTATGCATCTGATCACCATGAGAAACCCAGCAACCTTTTCCTGCTCCCTGAACTGATCATTCTCACCTCCTGACTTTTGGTTCTACTTTTAGGGGTCACTGTTGCACAGAGAGCTTTACAGTCTATTGAAAACAACTGGAGGAGGTAGCTTAAGGAACCACTGTGCAAGGCTCAGGATTCTTAGTTACAGGCAGGTAATGAACTCCGTAAAATCCCATTAGTCTTCAGAGTTAAAGGTTGTTCTGATTTTCTTTTACCATTAATCACAAGATCACATCATTCCATATACTGTTCTTCAACAATTTACAAGACTAAGAAAAATGTAATAATCTTCAAGTTTGCTGAGCCAAGGTTATTCAGATCCTGAAACATATTCAGTATCTGTGGTTTTCATTAAGTTATCTCTTATTGCTCTAATACCAAAGAAAAAAGAGAAACAGGAAAGGGAGGTTCCCAGTTCTGCAGCTACCATAAGGCAGCAGAAGCAGAAAAGAAAACTTCCATACTTCTTCACATAGTTTGTGATGTGCTACAGCAATTAGAGACTTTCAGTGATACATCCTTCCTTGTTTAACACAATGAGCGTGGTATGGATTGGGTAAATCTTCAGCTGATGTAATCTTTCATGAGATATTACAGTATGTATGGGTGGGTGGGTGTATGCATTTATGTGTGTGTGTATGGTACAGACTTTTCCAAATACTCGGTTTTAGAGACTGTAAATGCAAAGCGAAGGCTTGCAAGTACTGATGTAATAATGCTGGTTATGGGACAGATTATGCAGGTCCACCCTTTGGCAGACACCACTCAGAAGTGCACCTGATATTTTCAGTACTTTCTTCCTCTCCCTTTGACACATTAATCTGCTGCTGGAAAAGTCAGACATTTCCCTCCCCCTTCTTTGGCTGATGTCTTAGCTCTCTTGGCCAGTACACAATCAAACAGCCCAGCTGAGTTGCGTGAAATTATACGTAGCTGTCAACTGGATTAATGGAACGAATACCTGCCCTGGAAATTATGGTCCTCCAGTATTGTTGCACAGAAATATCCTTACCTCCAAGGTAATATGACCATACCCCCCTGCTCAAAGAAATATTTTCATATAACCTTGTACAAAAGCTGGTTATAGGCTGTTGTATGATGTGAAGTGTTTTACCCTTCAGATGATGAGGCATTTGGGCAAAGTGACATTTTATGTACTTTTGTAGTGTTCAGAAATAAATAACAATATTCCAGCAAAGCATCCTTGCTACTATTATACCTGTACCATAACAATGCCCTCAGGCAGATGTAAAAAAGGAGGTAGGACATGTCATGTTCTGGCTAGAAAAACATCTCAGGTGAAATAATGTCATAACATGTAAGTAATTGTTTTTCAACAGAAACAAGTACCATAAATACAGGCTTTCCTTTTATTAAGTGCTTTAGGGAGAGGGACAGGAGCTTATATCTTTACATTAATAGTTCCATTTTCTTACTGTGATAAGTTGGTTGTTCCAACATCAGAAGTCTACAGAAAAAGTCTTTAGGAATACAAAAGATAAAATTGTCCTCCTTCACTTAAAAATAACTACCTAAATGTAATTGGAACATCTGAATAAAAATGGTCTAATTTTCCAAATTTCTCAGGGGTCTAACTCCCACAGACTTGGAGTTTCTTAATATCTAAAGCTTGACCTTTAGCTATAATTATATTTATAGACAGGAATTTTTGGTAGTAGGTGAAACTAGTTTAAGATTTCTCTCTTTCCAGTAGTCTTTGTGAAAAGATCATACGTCACAGCTGTACTTCACTATAGAGGCATCAATTTTGCTCTACGTGGCAAAATACTGCTGTAAGGACAGAGGGAAAATCAAGATCTGGGAACCAAGTTTATTCATACATCTAACCTACCATGGAAGTTCTACCTGAAGGTTTTCTGGTGAGTGGCCATACTAGACTAGAGTCCTCTCTCATCTCTGTTTTATTATTTTCTGCGTCAAAGAATGACGACAGATTGTGATCTTTCCTGCAGTACAGGCATTGTGGGAAGTCTCTCTCCCTTATCCAGCTAGTTTTCTATGAATTCTCTAGAAAGTTAATTCTTCTCTTTTATACAGCCACCAGAAAGCTCTGTTCATTTTCAACAGTAATCAACTGCTGAGTGTATCAGTGTTCTGATTACCCCCACAGTCAAGGGAGCCCCAAGATTTTGGAAGCAGCACCAGAAACACATCTTTCAATGTATTGGCAGACAAAAGGAGCATCTGGACAACTGACAAAGGAAGGGAGCACATTAAGTACTTTAATACAGCTTACTGAAAAGTAAGTCCCAAATGGCAAGTGTAGCACCTTTCTGACCACCATAAATAAACTTGACATGCTGTTTTCTATTGCCTCTAGTAGGTAGCCCTTAGGATGCTGTCCTCCATCAGAGGAAATAATATCCAAATCAAATAAGCCAGTGCTAGAACAAATCAATATGGCACAGTTGGCACATGTACATATAGAAATTGGGGATGTATTACTAGGTGATGGACCAGAGAAGCCTAAACAGATAATTTCAAGACCTGGACCCAGAGAACTTGAATATCATATCCCATCTTTATTTCCTGATCATGGCACATATAATGGGAACAGCTTGGCTTTTGCTCAGAGTGAAAATAACTTATTTTTCTCTCCACATTCACATTGGCACAAAATGCTCACAAATGATTAAGCAAAACAGTGAGTGGAAGCAGCTAACTTCATATTTACAAAACATAGGCCTAGGTTAAAGATAGGATCAAGATTAGAGATTTAGCAGTCTGACAGGCAATTCTGGCATTTACTGTTCATTGTGTTTTGGTCACAATGATACATGATTAGTCCTCTTTTACAATTCAGCAATGTCTGGGATTATAAATCCCAGAGATTGTGGTTGCTGGAAAAATTCCCATGGGATGGTAGAATTTGGCTTCTCAGTCTCTTGTCTGGTCTCTGTGTTTGCACACACAGAAACCCAGACACAGCTGAGTTCTGCAGTCTAGACCAGTCCTTTGGATGTAGGTTCCTAAGGGAAAAAATACACCTCCTGCATTGTGTGCAAGGTACTATACAGTATTCTACTAAACACTGAAAATATCCAGCTGTCCTCCACTGAGTTAAGCAACACCGATATGCTGGAGTCAAGGATAAACCAGCTTTCACTGCATGAACCATGGTTTGTGAAGATGGCAACTGAATGGGTTCAGGCAAATTTTATTAGCTTTCAACAGCTCTTGGGACACCAGATTGATCCAAATTTTTCATTTTTTGAATGGAAGATTTGTATACTTGTAAAATATATTGGCTCATCACACCGGTAGATAGTCTGGTGCTATGATTCTGCCAGAGTATTTTTGATTGTTGAAAGCTTTGAGCTGAAGATAGAGGTGAAACAGAACAATGTGCTTTTTTGCAGTGGTTTGCATTTGTTTAATGAAAAGACACTGCATTGTAAGATAACTTGTGTAAATATAGCTAAATATGCAAAAAGTCAAGGATGTACTTCATATCACTGTGACATCCATTATTCTATTGCTCACATACAGCAGTTTTCTGTATACTTACGTAAACTTGGGATACATCCAGATTAAACACATTCTTGCCTGTGTTGTCTTTTTTTCCAGATAGTTCCACTGGAACTTGCCCAATCCAATTTATACTGGCTGACTTAGTAATTTCCCCTCATGATATTTCTTCTGGAAATGCAGACTTACAAAAAAGGTCATGGTTTACATGCCATTTTTTCTCCATTAACTGCTTCGCTCCCGTTATTTTCAACTGCAAGTTAATATTTTGTAAATGTATTTGGTGAGGAAAAGAATCTAACCGCAGTGTTCTCTGACTGCAGGAAGACCACATTGTAAAAATGGAAAAATCAAGAAGGAATTTGAAAACACAGTTGAAAATGGAAGGACAAATAGGGTTTTATGAAGATCACACTAATACTGTAACATCCAGACAAGGACCTTCACTATTGATTCTGAAGTTATCCACTTTCTGTAAGGAACTTGGTTGAACAGAAGATAGCTAGGAGACATAGACAAAACAGGTCTCCATCCCTTGGAAACTCTAAGGTGCTTCTTCCTGCCCAAACTAATTTCTATTTGGATGGTCCCTGCATCCTAGTTTGTGGGCAGTGTTAGGGTTATTGGATTTTGTTTTCTCCATCACTGATTATTTTGAGCTGATCACAAGGTACATCAGGCATTAGCACTTTCACCGTAACCAATTTGAGTAATTTTTTGTTTGATGCCATTGTATGAAGGAAATTAATGTCACGGGAACAAACATTCATACAAACTTCAGAAACTGCTGTATGGATATTTCCGCAGAAGACACTGTAAGTTAATTCCTGCAAAAAGTACTAGTGGCTGAGAAACAGGAGTTCTGAATGAATTATGAATAGTTAAATAAATGCACAAATTATTTATGGATTTTCTGTACACAGTGAAAAAGTGAAGGACTAGATTTTAGCATCTTTTAGCATAGCTTAGGCCCAAAAAATTTACATGGGGATTTTTGCACCTAATGAGTAAACTGCAGGTGCCAAACAATTTACTTTGTTCATTACACCTTCCGCAAAACCAATGTGGAAACAATTACTGATATTTGGATTGCCGATTCAATCAAAGAATGATACAGGGCCTTTGCATCAAAGAAGACCTCCCATATTTCCATTCTGAGAATTTAATTGAGAGGTACATTTATGCATATCCCCCAGGCAGTGCTGAATTCACAGGATAGGTGTGACTATGGCTATTCCAGTCAGTAAACAATCCACTTGAAACTCATTTACTGTCTAGTTTAGAGATAGAAGAAATGGATTTTATTTTCAGTTCACCTTTGTATTTAATTGTTTAGCATCATTGTTTCTAAATACTATACTCTTTACATAGTTCTGAAAATACTGAAAGAGACTGTTTGACTGTGCCTTCCAGAATGAGAAAAATAATAAAATCAAACAGAAGTGGAGTGTCCTGCTGTTTGATCTGACAAACACTAGGCCAAAAGTGGAACATTCTGACTTACAAATGTTTCTAACTTGTAACTGTTCCCATCAGGATCAGGGAGACAAGCTTGAAACCATGAGTCTATTAACAAAGCAAGCATCAATAGTCTTTTTCTCTACAAACACGGTATTTTTTCATCACAATGTTGTCCAGCAGCCTGAATGCTGAGAAAGGACTGATCCAAGCCTGTTTTACAGTGAAGTTAATAGGAGAAGACTGACTTATTTTTTCCATAGTTAAGGGTAAGAAATTAAAGAAATATAACTGTATCAGCACAGATATAAAACATTATTCCTATCTGCACTGAAACCTTTTAAGATGTTAGATCAAATGAAAAGAGTAAGAGTCAAGTGGAATGATTCTTAGTGCTACTCTAGAGTCAGATTAGTGAGAAGGAGGACATAACTTTGTCAACAGGATTAAGGGGAAGAGATAGTTTTACTTTTACAAGTTTTATTTATTGAGAGTTTCATAGTAACCAAGCTGATCTGAAAATACAGAGTTCACAATGCACAGGGGTGTTCATTGCATAACTGAATGCAAACCACAATTTGGTGTGTTACATCTCAAACTTTACAAATTGAGTAACAGAAGAGTTTGATATCTTATCTTACTATAGACCTATAATCAGCACAAATACTGTATTTATTAGCTTTTGCTTAAGAACTAGAAAGTTGTTGACAGGCCTAAACAGCTGCTTTTTCTATTACTAAAAATTCAGTGGGAGAAGAGCATAGCAGGTTTGAAGGTCCTCACTTTGCATTTACTTACTTTCTGTTTTTTAACACAAAAGACCTAGAAACAAATAAGCAACAAATAAATAAACTCTTATTATATATTGATATACATGGAGGAGGGGAAGGTTACGAAGCATCTCATGTAAACAATTGTATTTCTTTTGTTGCCTGTGTTAAACTAAACTGAAAGCAGTGGATCCATCTGCTTTTCTTTTACAAAAATAATATTTTGTAATAATTATTGGTAGATACAGGATTCATTAGCCCTGGTAAGCCTTTGATGCTGATCTAACCACTCTTGTGCCCAGCTTTCCCCCTCCCCACCCCTTTTTTTTAAAGAAAGGGAAGCTAATTGGAAATGATCCAGCTGAGTTATATTGGAAGTAAAAGAGTCAGTCATTGAACAACAGATTTGTAACAATATGGTTCACAGTCTGTTCTCATTTACTTTCTTCCTTGGGATTAATTCCATTGAAATCCCAGGAATTGCTTTGAGTTACACCCCTAAAATTAAAACCAGAATAAGACCTGTGGATTTTACAGACCAAATCACATGATCATTTGCTGTTAGTGAGAAGTTTCTGTGTATAGGCACTGAAAGTCGTAATATATGACTCTTATAACAACAAGGAGTTTTGGCCAGTTTTGATCATCTTTTAATACCAGATGTTCTTGGTCCCAAATGAACGTGAACTAGCTTATGGTTTTCTACCAAGGAAACACAAAAATCTGTGGTTTTGTACAGTTTGGATGTGAATTTAGGTGATACGGGATAGACGAGGAAAATTTGTTTTGGGGCATTCAAAGGAATGAGGATTTTAAGTCTATAATTTTTCAATATTTAAAAATGCAATATTGTTTTGATTCTGAAACTTGAACCAAATCAAAGTGATTGAAGGGCTATTTATGCCCGAAGAAAATTATATGTGACAACATATCATATGGTAGAAAAACAAAATTGAAGTCCTGAATATTTGAAAACATTACCTGTTTATTCTGTAGTGCTTGATGTGCCAAAGCTTTGATTGTAACAAGTTATAGTTTGGAAGATACAGCAAATCTGTTATACCCAACTCTATGTATTTTACTTAGCTCAGTGGCATCCATTCTGGGAATTCAACTAACAAAAGGTACCCACTTTCACATTCCTTCAATGAATACCTTGATTTCTTTGGGAAGACGTGTTCAGAGACACAGGTAAGTGATCAGAAGGGCTTTAGACTGGGCAGTGATTTATGGATCACAAGATATGAAGGTTGGAATGTCCCCCAGAAAATTTTTACCCAACTCCCTGGGATGGTGCAGCAGCTTCAGGTACACCTGCCTGCAGGAAAAGGCTTAACGCTATAAGGACTCTTGAAGCTGAAGGTCATTTAACTGAGCAAGTTAATGACGTCTCAAGTATTCCTCTTTACCTGCAGCAAGGGACATTTAATTCCTAGCCTTTTGCACAGTGTTTCAGTGTAGCAAAAAGCTTAAAACTTTCATTAGCCCCTAGAGACAAGCCCTCGTAACTGAGACTTCACCAGCATTGTTAGCATTCAAATGCACAGTAAATTGTTAATCTTGTCATTGTCCTTTCCTCTGATTCTATCATGAGCATAACTAAAGGCGGCAAAGGGTAGGATCACTCTCTCAGTACTGAAAGTGCATAAAAAGGTTCTGAGAATTGAAATGTGTTTGGTAACAAACACATTAGAAGCCTGAAAGTCTAAGGACAAGCACAATTTCCTTAGAGATGTTTAGTAACTTACACTGCTGCAGAGCCCAGATTGCAATCATTAAGGGCAACAGTTAGAAGAAGGAATTTAGTAGCATTTTAAGCATTAAATAAAGGGAACATGACCTAAGGTGTTTCTCTTCCTGAAATGAGTGAGCAAAAATGGCTTTGGTTTAATACCCATCTGAAAGATGGGGTTATTTATGCAGCATTCAACATTGTGCACCACCATTAAATGTACAGTGAAGTTCTTCAACAGGACATTGCATACTATTCCATTGCAGTAATAAAAATCCTGTCTGTCATCTGAGTAAAATGTGGTTTTACTACTATATTTATTACCATAGTATTGACCTTTCCCAAACAGTTGCTTGACACTTTTTGACTAGTGAAGCCACTTTCAGGTTCTATTATTCTGAAGCAAAACAGAATTTTGAGAAGTAAAGCTGACTCTTTGGAGAATAATTTACTGATTTTAACTGAAACAACATTTCGGACTTTAAGACTACAAGCCTGAGTGTTAAGTGATTCGATACTTTCAATTCATCCTTGTACCATGTTTTTTTTTTCTAAACTTAATGTAAACCAATACAGGGCATAAATTT
The DNA here is from genome assembly GCF_023634155.1 of Falco peregrinus. NCBI lineage: Eukaryota > Metazoa > Chordata > Aves > Falconiformes > Falconidae > Falco > Falco peregrinus. Next base: position 20,251,060 of record NC_073724.1, read on the forward strand.
TTTTGTAGGGAGCATTGTTTCATGTTCATACTGAGATACATGTTTATTTCAAAGAATACCACAATCTCACTATAAACCAAACCAATTAGAACACTGTGGTATACATGCATGCATAAAATAAGACCGAGATGGACATGAAGATCCACAATCACCTACACCCATGGTGAGGTCTTCAAAGTACCTTTGATAATTTTCCATTGCAACTTCAGCTTTAGCTTTTGTTGCTTTACCTAATAGTACTTTTTAAATTTAGCCACCTGGCTTCCAAAGCAAAAAGATTTACTCCAACTCTGTGCATCTCCACATTCCTTTTTAGTTTTTTGTATGACAGCAATACTTAAGAGACCCCCAGTGATGTTAGGGCTTGAATTGTACAAACATAAGAGACAGCAATTGCAACAGATTGTTTTTAAACATGTTTTATTCCTGCGTATGAGGTGGGGTTGGTGGAATTTTATGGCTTTGCTTGCCTGTTCCTTCTGGCTACGATCATGCATTTGCAAAGTTTACCCAGAAGTGTTTAGTTTACTGTAACTTTGCTTCTAGCATCCATGATGACACTAGCAATTATTAACGTAATTTGCCAAGATTCTGGGATGCTTAAGTGTTAGAAACTACTAAAGGGAAATTACTTTTTCTGTTTATTTTCAGAATGTGTCTCCTACATGTAATAATTATTACTATTTTAAGTCTCTAAAATCTAGTCTGCTTTTCTGTTGGTCTTAATTTGAGAAAGCAGTAGCTGTGGTGCACTGTACTTCCATTGGCAAGAATTGAGAATCCTTAATATAATAAAAAAATAATGAGTTTATGTTGAGGAAAAAACCAAGAGTTTTAATATCTGAAAGAGATATATTCAAGGTCATGATCATACCAGTCCTGAACCACCTCTTCCGAACCTGAATGCCCTCCAATCCTACTTCGTGTGTTTGCTATACTCATAAAACACAGCTGAGGGTACTAAACCCTTCCCTCCAGAAGCATAACTCAGCCTTTTTGCTTATTGCCTCTATGCCTTTTGAGCTTGTGAAGTCTAAAGCTGTAGGCACCATAGTTTGGTGGTAAGAAACAGGAAAAGTGAGATGATAGAAACGTATCACTTTTCCTACAAGAATGCCCTTCTCAATAAATGAGAGGTGTTCTCCCAAAGTACCCCTTACAAACACCTAAAAGAACCTTTGGATCCATAAAACCAGGTCTGTGCTTGTTACGTATCTGAGGATTTCACAAGACTATTTGTTAAAGTAAGAAAAAATAGGAGAAAAAATATTGGTGTTCATGTGCTTGTTGCAGTGTGGGAAATAAGAAAAACAACAGTATCTTGGTTTTCATGAAAAGGATAGTGGTCACTAATTTTTACAGACACTTTACTAGCACACACCCAGAAAAGATCAGAAGCAAAAGCTCGTGCAGTCCTGTGCTCCCAAGCTATGTCTTCAGGGAACATAGTCTGTCTTAAAAATCCAGCAACACAGATGGCCACATTTAATAGTTTCATGAATGTTGAGAAATATTATTTCATCTATATTGCCCAAACCAATAGGAAATTATTCAAAACAAGTAAGATCTTTGAAAACAGAATAAATTCCTTTGAAGTGAATAGTGATCATGCAATCTACCACAACTCCCCTCAAATGTCTCAGTCCTTTACCGTAGTGACCATATTAGAGGTGAGACAATAGTTCAGCCTACATCTACTGCTTCTGTGCAGAGGCTATAATTAAGGGCAATAATTAGTCCCCATTCCAAGTGTTGTTTTCTGAAACAGATACATCGTACAGAAAGCAGAGCAAGAGTATAACCCATGTCAAATGCACTATCATTGACTCATCACACACTAAAACCCCTTTACAACTGACATAAGTAATACTGGAACTGAGATGTTGCTAGGCTGCATGTATCACAGATACAGACCAGAGCTCTCTAATTCCTCTCTGTACCCCTCTACTTGGTAATTAACAAAATTACAAGCTAATGCAACTTTAGAAGCCGAAAGTTTAGGATCTCTCACCAACTCACCTCCAATAGAGTTGGTCTTCTCAAGTAATCATTAATGCTATGAGATGATAAAACACCATGAAGATGAAGTGCTACGGAAATGCTGTCTTACAGTGTGAGATGTTATAAAGATTCCAGGGAGATCATCATGAACAATCCTATAAGATGACTCCTTTCTTGTAATATGGGGAGACAAATGATGTGTAATTGAGAGTTTTACATTAAAGGTACATTTCTTATTCCAGAATGATTCAGCAGATGAGGTGTAAATGTTAAACAACCACAGTGATGTCATCGCCCTACATGTAAATCTCTGGAACAAGACCCTGGCAACACAGGTAATGATGTTACTGTACTATAAGTAAGCCAAATATTGTTTAAGCAGTTGTAGCACAGATTTCCCTACTGGAAGCCAAATGGACTTGCCAAAAAGTCCTCCTAAGGCCTAATAAATAAGAAGGTAACCATGATCTATATGTCAATAAAATAGCTGAATCAGCTGTTATAACTCTAGAGAGGATGCAGCAACAAAACAAATGTTCAGATGACTTACCTAGCAACACTATAGCAATCAGTCTGTGTGTTTGCATGATTCAAGTAAAGGCTTCATCATGTTATTTTTATTCATGTGGGTATGCATGGACTGTCTGACAGGAAGAGTCTTCATCAGTCCCGTATTTCATAACAGAAAATGCAGATGTAATTTTCCTTTCTCCTAGAAGCAGTGAAGATCAACTCCCACCATCTGAGAGAGGAGATGCTTTCTGGTGAGGTATGGGCTTCCAAGGTAGAAAACTTTATGGAGCATGTCCTAACTCCAGATATTTATTTTTTTTTATTTGATTTGAAAGCTTCATTGCTGAGTTACTATTTCCTTCCTAGGTAGCTGTTGACTCTGTAGTTTTAAAAGCTGCGATACATAATTCAGAAGAGTGAGCACCACAGCTAATGCTGAGCCAAATGCTAGAACAGAATTCTCCATTGCTTTCAGTACTTTCCCTGCTGATGGAGCAAGAAATGCCTGTGCCATAGATACCCAGAGCTGTACTGGAGAACACTGTTTCTTATGAGTCAAGAATAATGTCTCTAAACAGTTCTCTCATCAGCTATACTTATGTTCTTGTATTCCAAAAGCCCAAGTAAAATTTGAAACCAAATTTCATTTCCAAGTCTTTTTTTTTGCATTTTTTATTTTATATAATAATAGTCATGAAGTTGTACTAGTCCATAAAGTTTAATCTCTTACTCTTTTTTAATGTGTTTTAAATGTGAAGAGAATTTTTTTAAAAATATAATTGAGACCAACTATTAAAACCCCACCCCCTCTCCCAACATCAATAATAAGAGAGAGGATAGTTAACCCAGATCTTATTTAAACTCTTGCTTATGCATATTTGAACTAGGGCTGTAAATCAGAACAGACATTTTCTTTCCAGTTACATCAGAAATGTTACAGCAGTTGAGCATATGACTATATCTCAGCAATTTAAACTTCCAGCAGAAATCAGAATGCACAGAGGTGTGTAGCCATAGCAAATAACAGGAATAAAAGATGTGTATACATGAGTGTGAATTTTCAGGGAAAATCTAAAGCAATCTCTCTTCACCCTTCCCCAAAAAACACGTGTTTGGCTTTCAGTCTGTAAAGTTACAGTCTTCTAAATATTAAGCTTCCTCTAATCCCATTTACTCTGGAAGTGTTAAATCCTTCTGATAAACCTTTCCATGGAACTTGATGGAGTTTCCTGGTTATCACGTGAAGAGGTAAGTCAGCACCACTTGGCATCCAAAACTTCCTTCTCTTGTAACAAAGCTTACCTGCAGAGTAACTCATACTTAAGACAATACAGTATCAAATTCATGCTTTACTTTCAAGTAGCCAAATACAAATCTTTAAAACTTCAAAGATCAGATGTAGAACCAATGTATTACTGGTAGAGAACTACTGTGTCAATGATAGAGCACTGCTTTTTCCCCGATGCGCAACCATGAACTTCTAAAAGCACATATGTATATATTCCAGTTCCAGAACAGGATTATAAACCCAGATTAGTGTTTTATTTCTATTTTTAATGACTTTGAAGGTTTCCATTAGGCTTATCTTTAGATGATTTTAGTCTTCTAACCAATTAGCAATGTTCTCAGAGTTAGTGCAAATACTGTTATAACCAGATTTATAGCCCTGCTCCCTTCCATCCTCTGCCCTCTTTCTTACAGTCATGTTAGAGGTTTAACTTAGAGGCTTGATTTATGATTGATTGTAGGAAACTAAATTCTATTTGAAATCAGAATGATGATAGGATTGATATGATAACTGGAAGAGTTTCTTAATACTGAAAGTAATACAAAATAAACTAATAATCAGCAGTCTTTGCACACGTAACAAACATTTGCCTATTTTATGCACTAAAAATGCATATTATTTTGTCACCTGCTCAAAGTTCAGAAAATCCTAGAAAAACCAAAAGTTGTCAGAGTAGGTCTGCAGGCAAAAAATGTCACTCATACAAACAGCAGATTTTACTGCAGGTTTAAGTGGTTGGTAGCCTTAAACGAAGCTATTCCCTCCCACCACTACCACTACTTGCTTTTTTTTTCTTTTTTCTTTGTTTTGTTTTAATGTAGCAATTAATATCTGCTTATATCATTCATACATGAAGGTCAACTTCAGCAAAAAAACTGCTGTACTTGTAACCTGGTAAAGGGGACCTGGTCTTGCATGTTATTTCAGTAGTGTCAGAGACATTTTTGGGTGGCTTTTTGGTGCAATGATTAATTAATAAATACCTAGTCTAAACAATTTTAGAAATAGAGTAGGCTGGTAAAATTTGACTAGTACTGATACTTTGTATTTTAATTTACTATTAAAAACACCAATTTGTTTAACTTAAAATGATTTGATAAATTACTTATTTTCCAGTTGAACATTAAATTTTTTTGAAAGTTTGAAATGTTGTTATCAGAATATATCAACTATTAAGAACAAATATTTCAGCTTTCTTATTGAAGCAGGAGTTTGTTTTTCTTGTCTTTGATCACATAAAACAAAATTATGTGTCTGACGTTCCAAGGGTTTGGTTTAAAATTTGGGTGTTCAAAATAATCCTGATGGTTTATTTTTTTTGTACAGCATTGATCTTCAGTGAAGATTCAACCTTTTAAATATATATTTTGTTCCACCTCAAAACAAGAAGAATTTTCAAAGTATCAGAATGTCTTGCAAAATTAAAGAAAAATAGTTCTTATTCCTTAGTAGATTTGCCAGACTATAGTTGTTTAATTAAAAGCAGGATTAAATGAATTACATGTGACATGCTGCTACTATCAAGGCCAATGGTGACCTTTGTTTAAACAAAAATATTTCTCATTGTTGTCAAACTTTGTGTAGTATATTTAACTTACTCCCTGTCAGGATTTGAATGACCAACTTCCAGTGGTTTTAACTGGGCAAGGAGAAAAATGGAAAGAGATATGATTACAGCAAATGAAGTTCGGTGCAAAGAAGGTAAGAAGTACAAGGTGACAGCATGTTCCCTTAGAAGGCAGCAGTCAGGAACTAGGAAACTCCCTACTTGCAGCTGGAATCTGAACTAGAGAACAGATGGGGCTGGAGAAAAGTCACATGAAGGACAAAATATGAGGGAGAAAAAGGTGCTTGGAAGTAGTCAGCATGGGTTCACAAAGGGAAGTCATGTTTCACCAACCTGATAACCTTCTACATTGAATTGCCTGGCTTGATAAGTGAGGGGAGAGCCATGGACAGCATCTACTTTGAGCTCAATAAGGCTTTTGACACTGTCTCCTGTGAAATCCATATAGAAAAGCTGATGAAGTATGGACTAATGAGCAGACAGTGAGGTGGTGTGAAAGCTGGCTGAACAGTTGAGCTCAGTGTTGTGATCAGTGGCACAAGGTCTAGCTGGAGGCCCATAATGAGCAGTGTACCCCAGGGGTCAATATTGGGTTTAACCCTGTTCAACGTCTTCATTAATGATCTGGAGGCCAGTAACTAACATTATACTCCAGGGGTCAATATTGGGTTTAACCCTGTTCAGCACCTTCGTTAATGATCTGGATGATTGGGCAGAGCATACCCACAGCCAGTTTGCTGATAATACCAAACTGGGAGGGTTGGCTGATACACCAGAGGGTCATGCTGCCATCCAGAGGGACCTTGACAGGCTGAGGAAATGGGCTGACTGGAACTTCATGCAGTTCAACAAATGCAAGTGCAAAGTCCTGCACCTGGGAGGAATAATTCTGCAATACTGTGGAAAAAAAAAATAAAAAAGAAAGAAAAAGGAAAAAAAAAAACCCCAGAAAACCCCAAAACAAAAAAACCCACCCCCAAACCAAAACCAGAGAAGTGTGTGTGGTAAGTGCTTTATTACCAATTTGTTTTCAGTTTCTTTCACAACAATTACTATAAACAACAACCACAGTATTATTCCGTTTTCAGTTCTCTTTTTCAAAAACTTTTAGAAGGAATGTCTGAGAAATACAAGGTCAAAGTGTGATATGCACTAACAACTACCTTTTGTAGGATGTTTATCACAGGTTAGAAAGCAAAGATGAGAAGTAGGGATGGCAAAATCCCATCTGGTGGCCATACTCTGACCTTCACTTGCTTCCCAAAACTGTCTTTGAGCCTACTTAAGAAGTAAAAGGGTGGGGACAGAGAAGAAATGGGAATGTATTGAAAAACACAAAAAGTGTCACTTCTCAGGATTACAGATTATTTTTAAGCTTTTCCAGCACAATTTACCAAACGTTTACCTTAACAAGTAACTTTCTCCCTACTTCCATCTAACCTTGCCTTTGATGCATTAAAGAAAATGCACAAGGAAAACCAGACAGTCGTTAGAACTCTCAACACTGTGAAGCCTGAAAATCCTGAGATGCTTAACCAAATAGTTCTGGGTTTTGTATGTACATCTTGGGACAGGCAAAGGGACATGGCTAGAGTTAGTCTTTCCATCCTCTGCACCTCTATGATTTAGTATGACACTCGCCCATCTTTTAAGTGAGGTTCCTGGTGGACATGTGGCTACTTTTCTGATGCCAATCTTCAGTCATCAGGGGACAGGGCCCTGAGTGTTTAGTTTTTCTAAACTAGACTTAACACTAACTAATGTTTCTCTTCATTTCCTTGGACTCCTGTAGTCTCCAAACTACTTAATTTGGTGCATCAATCTCACTAGTTTTAGACAATCTCTCAGATGAATTATCTAGTGCATTTGTATAATGTTCAGCACTTTGATTCATGTCATAATGACACAAAGACGGGTGTCCCCAACACAGAAAGGCTTAGCAGGTGCGTGTGGCGTATTTGATATCTGTGATAAAAGAAGCTTTGTAATTGTAAACTATCAAAAGCACAACAAATGGATGATGTTGTGGAAAATACAGGTGAGGCAGGGATCGTGACAGCTGTTCTTCACATAATATCTGCTCTTCTTTCCTTATCCCCCCTACAGAAAAGATGAATATTTGCCCCATCTGGCTCTGTGAATCTGTGGCCTAGAAGTGTACCATCTTACATTTGTAACACACTCATGGAGAGCGTCTGAACAGAGCAGTAGACTAGAAAGTCTATTTTTGTTGCTCAAGTGTTTCATGCACACGAGAGGGCCAAATGAAACCAACAGCTAAATTTCCCAGGCACCTTCTAGCACCACTCAGACAACACTTCCAACCCAGATACCCCGCAAAGAGCATTCAAAATACACTTCTGTCTGACAAGACCAAAATCTAACACATGTCCTAAGGTAAAGTCAAAACTCAAATCATCTTGCTAATACCTGCTTGCTAACAAAAATTCTGAAAGGAAACTTTGCTATTAGCTATGCAATATAACTAAAAATTACAGTCAGATCTGTGGTTTTGTATGGTTATCTCTGAAATACCTGAATGTCTGCTGCTATAATCCCATCTTGGCTAAACTAACCCAAGATAGGATACATTTACAGATACCAGACAGATGCTCCCTTAATATTAGTGCTAGTCTTTGTGTTCCCTTGTGTTCCCAAGTTTCCCAAGTGTTACCAAGGTTCCCAAGTGTTCCCAAGACACACATCAGTTCCCTTGGCTAAATTAACTTTTTCTGTATATGAAAAGAAAATTCCAAGTTGTCTTTCATGACATGTCTAAAATCTGAGTTGTTTTTATCAGACTGTTAAGGAGAGAGGAAGTAGAACTGTGTCTAATTTTTTTCTAAAATGATATCTGCTACTCTTTAGCACTTTGAGATTAGGGAAGAGATATAGAATCACTATAGCATACTACAGACCAACAAAAGCAACATATCCATCTTCACTGAAGGGTTGCAGGGTTGTTTTTAACCCCTCATTTTCAGAACTGGAAATCTTTCTGAAGCATAAGTTTGTGGAAGCAAACCCTCTTGACAGAGCAAATGGTGTCTCACAGTTCCTGTGGAAGATTATGTTCAACCACAAAAAGCTAACATTAAAGAGTGTGACTTTCCCTGTCTATACTAGGAAGTCAATAGCTCAGAATTCAGTCTGGGAATTTCAGGATGCTGAAAATTCTAGTTAGATGTTTATGGAGCTGTTTGCACACTTGATTTGCTTAAAAAGAAAAATACTTTAAGGCAATTCAATGAGAAATTGAGACCAATTTTTGCACAGGATTTTTATTTCATTATGCATTTTTGTAAATGTACATATATATATCAATTAAAAATCTGCAGAAACAGTCAACTTCTAGGAAGATGATTTTATATTGTCAATGATACAAGAATATTTCAAAATAATACTTTCAAAGTTTACTGGACTGAAAGATTCCCCACAAACATATGTCTAAGAAAGTGATACTTGATTTTCTTTGTAGCCTATACCCAGAGTCGAGAGATATTTTGGCTTGCAATAGATATGCAGTTTCAACATGACATCATGCATTTCTTACTGCCTTTCTCCAACCACTGACATCAACAAGCTGTTTAGCTTTATTGTCAGTGATTTTGATAGGTATGATTTCTCTTACATTTCAAGTTTAATCTTGAAATGTTCCCTTGAGGGCCTATTAAGTGAACCAAGATTTGAATTATATGGAAAAAAAATAATAAAAAGTGAGAGCTCTTGTTTTCTTCCTATGACTGTTAAACTGAGGTGCCTGCTCATGTCATTGAGCTCTTGCGAGAGGCTGGACTAAGACAGTTCTCATGTACGCTATTGTAAACTTGAAGGATTCCGTTAAATCAGAAGATCTACTTTCCTTTCTTTTTGTGTTGTTTTGGGGTTTTTTTTGGGGGTGGGGTGGTAATTTATGGTTTTTTGCCTCTTTGTAGCTGTTACCCCACTGAAAATGTGTAAAGAAAATGGAAACTGCTTTTAGAAGTGATAAAGTGCTCTAGAAAGAATTAAACCAGAGTATCTGTATGCCAGCTATGGCTGAGGGAAGAGAGAGAGTGGAATCTTAAATAGTGATCAAGTTTATTTTTAACCTTGGATTACATCTAGCCACTGGAGCCAAACTGTAAACTACAGAATAACCAAGACAATCAATGAGCCACTGGTCTGTGCTAATGTTCCAAATGTTCAAAAGGGATACAACCTGAGCTAAAGGGTCAGAGAATGAGGGTCAGCAGTCTTGTACTAGTTTACACTGTTACATCATATGTATTTATTCATATTAACCATGTTACAACACCCCCCTGTTTACCATGTGAAGACCACACATTTTCCAGTTCAAGCACTTTACCATGATGATTGTGAAAAGTTTTGTCCTCTGAGGTTTTACTGCAGCTTACCACTAGACACATACTTAACCAAAATGGCAATATCAAAGATTAAATGGGAATTCAGGCAAGGACATCTTTTATTTTTCTTTTGCCAAACAAATGGTCACAAATACCATACAATCGGAAGATCAGTGTTTCTAACACAGAGCCTTATTTAACTACTGGTCCATAAAATTATTCATTTATGTATTTTTTCCCCCAGTTACCACTTGGATCTCTTCAGAATTCCTTCTCCCCTCACCTCCCCCCCATCTGTGTTATCCACAACCATTGAATCACAAACAGTATGAACAAATCTTGCAGCCTTTTCTCAAGAAAAAAATTCTGATAGAATTCAAAGAGATCCATCATTTTATATTCCTCCAATAAACAACAATACTGCTTTCTTTTTTCTGTAGCTGCATACCTTGATGAAGAACCACACAGAGCATGTGACAAATATAGGTTGCTTAGATGAATTATCCTTCATCTCAGACAGAGGAACACTTACTCATCCCTTCTTGGTGGCATGTTAGCCAGGCTTACCTCACCATTGGGTGAGCACCTGCAGACAGAAAGTTCTGGGGCTTCTTACACAATGCTTTTCTGGGCTATAATATGCTCAAGGGCATCTCTGTATCAAACTGTCTGAAAGAATAGGTAAAGAGTCCTTTAAAAGGTATGAATATATTCAAGCAACACCTACTGTACAGCAGTAGAGTGGTATTTCATTTAAGTAGCCATAACTTACATTTTGACAGGAAAACAATGTTTTCTGTCAAAGGAAAAAAATATTGTAGATAGCAACATAGTCTGTAAGTTTTTATAGATACCTGTGTTCAGTGTGGACATGCAACACTTCTGTACCACTCAAAACTTACTAAAACATTCACTTTTTTGGTCTAATGAACCATCTGCAAGCTCCTCCATTTACAAGCTCCTCCACTTTTTTTTTTTATTATTATTTATTTATTATTTTAAGGGATGATTGGCACATTTTGCCAGAATCTGATCAGATCTAGTCAGATCATATTTCGTATACATTCCATGGCAATAAACTCATTATCAAATCTAGACACCTGATACTTTAAATGTCATCAAAATCAGCCATCACCTTCCTGACTAGTTCCTGAACCTGGCCTAGCCACTTTACTATGGTTTCAGGGAAGATTTCCTGATAGACACGTATACAAAGAGTGGTTTAATACAAGGAGCCACCCAAGATCACATACTAATGAAACACTTCACTGTGTTCTCAGCCTATTCATACCAAAACATGCATTTCTATAAGTGGTAACAATGGAACAGAATTACTTGTGTGTAAGATGGGCATCACTGTCGTGAAAGGAAATGTGGTCTTAATGGAATGCCTACACAACTCATTACTCTTTGCATAAAGAAAAGTCTATCTTTGTATGCAATAGTATCTTCCAAAAATAATTAAAAAGAAAGAACAAAAAAGTTCAGGTGTCATAGTAATTTAATATGCTGCTCTTATGCTGTAAGATAACATTATAGTACTACTTCAGGATTTTCAACAGACAGAAATATGACAACAGTCATAAATATTATCATGACCAGCAGGTAATTGCAGAAGCATGGAGCTGCCAGTACTGCCAGTGAACACTTTCCAGTGCTGTACAAGAAACCTGGAACTCAGAAGGGCTGGGTCACTGTTTCACAGAAGTGCAAGAAGTGAGTTTTGTAGTAAGGCTATTGTTGTTCTTCTAAAAAATGTCATTTGTGTGGGGTTCAAACCACAAAATCTCCCTGTCTGCACTGACTGGGTGCACAGCCTAGGTTTGTGCCTGCCTTCCTTTCACCTGCTTATTGACGGGAAGTGGTGGGCACAGGACAGTATGGGATAAAGGAATACCACCTGCTAGGAGAAGATAAGCAAAGAGCACAGCCCACGATTTTCCTCTCCCTTCTGTCCTGTCCATCTACTCATTACTGAAGTGATTCATGACTTGCGCAGTTTCTTTTGCCTTAGGGTACTGGCCTTCAGCAGAGGTTTTATTTATGATATCTGGCAGTTGCCATTGCCAATGTTGGAGGAGTGCCATCTAGCACCTGGTGTTTCTTTATCGGCTACACTGAGGCAACTTTAAGGTCCTTTTACACCAACTGATCTTAACGTAACATAGAAGTTGACCTGCTTATCTTCTGAGGTTTAGGAATAATCAGGTTCTTTACTTTCTGGAAAGGGGGGTGTGGGGGGTATGTGGAGGGTGGGGGAGAGAGAAAACTGCTCTTTGATGATTAAGACCACCTTAAAATAATCAATACAGATGTTATAGCTAATCTCTATGATTTTGGTGAAAGAATGCTGCTTCTTTTGTGATATTTGAAGTTGTAAACTACTTCCACTGTTTCTATGCAGTTTAAATCAGTGTCTAGCCACCATGCTTAACCACATGCTGCTGCAGAAAGAAATTCAAGAGCACATTTACACGTCAACTATTCAGCCTCTTAAAACTAGCCCACAGTTGATGCTTTATGCCTACAGGTTACCCTGTGATGAATACGCTGAGCAGAGTTTGGTCATTTTTTATTACATCTGAAAATGGATGCACCATTCCTTTATGTTATTAATAGTGAGAATTAAAGAATAAAAGGAGCAAGAAATCTTAAGGGCTGTGGCTGACCTTGTATTGTCCTTTTTGTAGAAATTTTCATACAGTCAACACAGAAGTTAAAAAACACACCCCAAAATGAAATAATTTGGAGAAGAGTGTCTTAGCTAGAAGACAAGATGAAAATTGTCAGTGGGGAGGTGTTTCAGAAGCAGCATCCCCTACAGGAAACCTAAGTAGCAGCAGGAGAAACACTAGGGAACGAGTCCGCAGGTATCCAAAAATGTTATAGTCCCCCTGAATTTTACATATAGCTCAGCAATTATGGTTAAGCAGAGCTCCACATACTTAAGTATTTTAAATTATTTGGACACATTATCAAGGATGCCAGGTACATAGTATTTTCCATTAGGACTGGAAGGTGGTAAGGGAGAGATATCTGATGACTTCTAGAAACATCTAAATATGAAATAATGGAGGAAAATCAAGCCTGGATCAGTGATAAGAAAACCCCACTGGTGCAGGTAAACTAAAATATGAAAAGAAAAAAAAAAAAAAAAGAGTAAATCAATTGGTATTAAATGACATATTTCAGAGAGCACTCTTTGTGTTAAAAAATCACTGTAAATGAGGAGTTATTGTAACAGTGGTAATCCAAGTAGAAGTCAGGTATTTCTTTTTCTTTGTGTGAATAACTATGCACAGTTATTGTACACATTAGACTAAATAGTTCATAAGTTTTGCTTAAAAGTGCTCATTGTCCTAGAAGGAACTATTCCAAGATTTACAAATGTTGAGCATGAGAACACTGTAATATTAACTTTAAGTTGTGTTCAAAGGTAGAATGTACATTACATACCTGCTGTGTTTGCATTGGTTTTCTTCCCACTTCCCTTACTTTGAATCCATGTCACTCAATACCAAAATTTATCTATGTCTTGTATCTGGAACGACGGCTACTAAACCAGCCTCTGGAATTCAAAGCTTCACTGACAAATCAACTTACAATTGCGTTAAGTGAACAACTCTTTTGTTTTTTACAAGACTGAAAATGGATGATATTTCCTCTTTTAAGTGCTAATATGCATTCCTTTAGTAATTTTTGCTTCCATTTGAACAATTTCCTCTCTACTTTTTCAAAATCAGGAAAAAAAAAAAAAAAAAAAAGCCCACGGGAGTGACAGGAAGACTAGCTTTCCTCTTGCCATCATTTGCTGTTGTATAACATTGACATATGGTATCATAGCCTCATTACTTCTGTGGTGTCCTGCTGCTTATAGGCCACTGGGTTGTGATTCTGGTCTCTGTGCATTTGAGGGTTTTACATTATGAAAGGCTATTAAAAAGATATACTTTCAATGCCAACGTGTAAGAGGTGTCTGGCTGCCAAGCGAGGCTTCCTAAAATAAAGCACAACACTATTTTCACTAAGGATCTACAACATATATTAAGACAAGCTACAAATGCTGTGACCAGATCTTGTATGTTCTTAGTGACATAATATGCCTCCTGTTTCTCTGTAGCAACTACCTGATAAAATACAGGGGGTTTTAAAATGCAAAATATGTAGAATTTATAATTATCTCCATGTGTTGTAAAATTTAATGCACCAAGACACATCTCTACCATTTATTGCTACAGGCTTCATTCAGAGGAAAACCTAATTCCTGACTCCAAAATATTTCACTTTTCAGTGATCACTGGGAATCTCTATCCGTGCAAAGTGCCCTTTCACCATTTGATGCAAAAAGTGAAGGTGAGGAGCAAAACTGTTTCCTGCTTTTCATTCCTGTTTCATACATGGAGTTCATTACGTAGTGGAAGGCTTTGTGGTTCAGAGAGACTTAAAGTTCTCAGAACTACCTTGGATCAATAACAGCAATGTAACCCGCTGATAATGCTGCAGTTCAGAGCTGAGCCAAGTGGTCATCTAATGAAGTACAAAGCCTGTTTTCTTGGTGACTTCAGCAAAGGGGCAGTGATAAATGGTAAATTCCTCTCCAAAAGGAAACCAAGAAGAAGACATGCCAGATCCCACCTGAACTGCACCAACCTGGGACAGGGAATTTCAGTCTCTAAGGGTGTCAGTAAGCAACAATTTCATGTATAATAAATTCAATTTTCACACAATGAAAAAAAAAAAAAAGACAAATTAAGGTTTCTTCCTCTGGCAGTGCATAAGATTCACAATCCAACCATTATTATACTAGGAAAACTGTGGAAATAAAATTATCTCAATGCAGTCTTAAATACATTGGCTCTAGAACTGTATTGCATTTCATTTCAGATATTGATGTATAGATACATGCCTAAATTTAGATATGTCCTTAATTCTGACAATCTTTTGTATTATCTGGCATGTGTCTACAGCAAAAGACATATTTATGTGTTGCCTAGTATCTGGGATAAAATTAATAATTTACTAGAATGCCAAACTATTTCAACATTTAATTCCAAATCTTTGCCACAATGCTGGATAAATGTAAGCTTGTTTGTTTATTCATCTATTTGTTTCTTCAGGCAAGAAATAGCAGCATTTGAAAAGCCAACAGTATTTGGTCACATAAACTTTTTTCTTTCACTGAGATTTCTAGAGAGATAGAAGGAGAAAGCAACGAAATCTAAAGAATATTGTTATCGAATTAAGGCTGTTGGATTAGTTCAGTTATTTTATAATCTAATAAATCTAAAAATTTTGATTTGGAGTTGCAGAGAGAAATCCATTATGAAAAAATTAGTATAGATATTACAGTTAGAAATTGTTGAGGCTGTTGTGTATTGCAGAGGGAGTGGAACAATTTTGTTTTCATACTTCATGATTCATTCTTAGTTTCAGTTTTCATTTTTTACAGTTAAGGTTAAAACAAAATATTTGTATAACACACCAAAAATGTTTCAATTGCCTGAAATAAATATACATGACAAGTGAAGCTTACGACATTTATGCTTGCAATGTACTTAAAATATATTTCACAATTAGAGTAGCAATTAAGTATCACTACATTGTTATGCATGATGTAATCTCAGATGGGAAAATGAAATCACAAAAAATGTTATTGATTTTGAAGAAAATCTGTAAGTCACCAAACTTAATATATACTACTGCAAGACATTGGAAAACATTTTTGCAGGGATACTAAGAATATTCTGCCTTTGAGTTCTCAAGACTGAAAAAATTCTGCTTACAAAAATTCATAAATAAGCTTATTATCCAACTACACTGGAATAACATTAAATTTGTTTGCCTATCTTTAGATTATTAAATGGAGAGAACCTTACAATATTGTTACGTATTGCAAGACAGCTGTATTAGCCAGTTTATTATTTTCATATCTATGAAAAAGACCTCTTATCTAGGCATTAGAAATACTAAATCAAGGTCGTATTATAACAGATCTTTCAGGGCTGCAGTGTGCAGGACTAAACCACAAGTGGTCTTCCACCATAACTACTTGAAGCTGGACCAGATTAAGAGAAACTGCAGCTATCATTGGTCTCAGGAATCCTAAAGAACTCTGTCAACTCTCTGATCAGCATGTTGGCCTCATGGAGACATATCTTTCTTCACACATGAGAGAAATAAGATAATCAGCTACTTTGAATTAATGGCACTTTTAATCTGCCTGTCAGGATAGGCCCTGGGGTTCTGACATCTAAAAAAAAAACCCAGAAAAAAACCCAACACCCCTCAATGTCTCTAGTAGACAGACTCCCAAAGAGAGTTACGTGTCATAATATGACAAATCAACACATGATCTGACAGAGGTTTTCCATATGTGATGATAATGTGTACCAACTTGTAAAGTTCAAGATACTGGTTCACAGCATGTTTATATAATGCATTTAGTAAGTAAATTGTAGCTAAACTGATGCCAATCAATTTGGAATGTGTAGTTTCAAAATTCATATGTTTTTAAATATATGCAAGTCATCCGAATACACAATAGTGTACCACACAAACTGGCAATCTAGACGCATGACGCAGTTGCTTTCATCAGCTTGACTCTTGCAAAAGTTGTGAACCAAAGTTTGTTTCAAAATTACTTCCAGTTCTCTACCCAAGTCTACTGCAATTCCAACCGCCTGCTTTTTTTTTTTTGCTTTTGTAGTGCTGTTTACTTTATGCGAATATGAACTACCAAGACTTGTGCAGAAAAAAATTTTATATTTAGGCCGATGATACATTTGAGTGATGCAAAATATTTAATAAATGATACGTCATATAGTGTGTAGTTGTATACTGCAGGCACTGTAAGAGCAGTTTCCTTGGACAAAAGTGAAAAAGTAGTAAAGCTTTACTGTCCATAAGTGAGCTGTCTTTCTGTAACGTCCTGACAATTCCAAAACACAGCCTCCTTCACTAGCATTGAAAGTTGCATATATAGGAATTTGCAGATGCTAATGGTCTATTTAATTCAGAGACAGCACAGGATTTCAGCTAATGTTTTGCTGCAGTAAAAAATTCTTCAGAAAGATATTTGTACTGCTTTACAACAGCTTCAAATAAAGGAATTAGTCACAATATGTATAGTGACAATAAAAAACACCTCAAAATCGTGTGCAATACAGCTGAACCCCTGCCCTTCCTACATTTAAATATAATGAAACTAAAGGTTTGTGATAGAAAGGATCCCGTTTCCTAGTGCTCACATGGCTCTAAGGCAGCCCTGCAATATGCTAACATAGAAGCAAATCTCATGTCTTTACATTCTGCCTACCAGTTCCTTAGTTACTGTATTCAGTACAAGTGGACAACTAAGAAATTTGTCCTCAGGCAGAAGCGAACAGAAGATGTGGACACCTTACTGCCTTTTGCTTGTGTTTGATTCATGATGTCACTCTTTTCTTTGAGTACTGACAGTTTGAAAAGTCTATTAAGTTGATTTATACCACTTTTTTGGCCAGTACAGCAGGAAAAAGGCAATTAAATATACTGTGCTGCCCCCATTTCTAATCTGTGAGATGAGTGCAAAATTCTGAGTCAGTAGCTTCAGCAGGAGGCACAGGAAAAACAAAATTAAAACCATTCAGTCATCTCACTGAACAAAGAACATATTTCTTGTAATGACTTAATAATCCATGACACGCCCTTTATGACCTGAAGAATCCACTTATCTGTAGAAAGACACCTTAAAACCTATAAAGCAACTCAATTTTGGAACCAGATCCTTGCCAAATGGAATTCAATATTCAAACAGACATCAATAAATGGGCCTTCTGAACAGAAAATGAATTACATCTCCTGAATCCAAGGGTGTGGGCATAATGTCCAGCTGGCTTTTTTTGTGCTCTAGGATATTTTCTTGAAATATGAAGCAGGATCTCAGGCTGCTGCAAACTTTCAGTATTCATTCAATTTCCAGAAAGAGTGGTAATCAAGAAAAACTTTCTTCTAGCACATTTCAACAAACTCAGAAAAAACAGTTTACAATTCATGCAATCTGATGATTTGCATCTATTTAAAAAACGAATGAATTTTGAAGCCACACATTCCAAATTATTTGGCATCAGCATCTACTTACCTTTTCAATCCATTATATAAGCATGCTCTGAGTCAGTACCTTGAACTTTCCAAAACCTGCCTTCAACAGCTGGAGCAGCTCCTCCAAAGCCTGCATTGCTGTTAATCTATTCAAGTATTTTTTTTTTTTTCCTTTTTCTTTGCTCTTGAAGAAGACAATTAATTTCTCCAGCTGGCAGAGAGTTCTATAATCACATTACTTATGACATTCATTGATAAAGCTTCAGATTGCTGAGCTGCAGTAGGCCAGGACTGAGTAAGCTGAACAAATGTGACACAAAACCATCACATTGTGTTCAGTGGTATTTGAATTTGGGGTATTATACACTTAGAGTATTAAAAAAAAAAAAATTCAGGAATGCACAGAAATAAAGTAACATTTTTGTGATTTGAGACCACTAAGCCATTATGGGTTTAAAACAGTGTTTCCTCAGTATAAAGCAAGTAATTTTTTACTTCTTGCTTCTTAGCTACAACATTCAAACATGTTAAAGAGGTATACAGTATCATCACAAATAAGCAGTTTCCTCTAGGAACAAACAGAACAAATTAGTGAGTTGTGTTTCCATATCTCCATTCTCTTCATTCCTAATTCCTATTAATTTTGTAAGTGATGTTAATTCATTATTCATTGAAGTAGTGGTAAAGCAATATTAATAGAATAACAGAATGTGTTTTGACTGCTTCTGTTTGTCTCTGTCTAAACCAGAGAAGAACTTGGCAAGCATAAATGAAGAAGGCAAAGAAAGAAAGAAAGAAAGAAAGAAAGAAAGAAAGAAAGAAAGAAAGAAAGAAAGAAAGAAAGAAAGAAAGAAAGAAAGAAAGAAAAGAAAGAAAAGAAAGAAAAGAAAGAAAAGAAAGAAAGAAAGAAAGAAAGAAAGAAAGAAAAGAAAGAAAGAAAAGAAAGAAAGAAAGAAAGAAAGAAAGAAAGAAAGAAAGAAAAAGTTAGTTACCTGAAAATGATCTCTCTGCAGAAATCAGTGGGCATAGACTTCTGTAGACCCTTTGTTTTTCCATTTTAGCTTAGTCACACTTATTCACTTATTTTCTGTGTTTAAGCCAGTTGGGTTTTTTTTCTTTTTTTTCTTTTTTTTTTTTTTTTTCTTTGTGCAGGGGAGGGGGTAGTGAGAGGGAAATAAAAAGCTCTTTACCATTTACCATTTTTAGTAGGCTCAAGATAAGTGTCAGCTGGTCAGCTTTGACAAAATTTCTGAACTAATTTAATTTCCTTTCTAAATATATAATCCTTTCCTATTAGGACCATAAGAAAACCACTTGTATTTGTTCCCGGAATCTCAAATTATAATCCTGAGCCTCAGTCATCCGATAAATATATATTACAGAGTGCACTGGGGCTTTTGAGAACTTAGCAAGCCAAGAGGTAGGACCCTGCAGATAATGCTCTGTCCCCCACATTCTTCATTTTAGTGAGAAAGGAGGAAAGACAGCTGAAGATTCACTTCAACAAGAAAATCACAGGACAACAGGAATACAAACAGAATTAACAGCTGCTGTCAGATCTATCAGAAGGAGTAGACCACTAGCAAAATCAGGTAGATAATTATGGTAAATCATACGTAACGTCATATGTAAATAATTTGATAAATGGTGTGAATTTGCATTCTCATGAAAATAGACTTGACCCTTAGGACTGACTTTTGTGCAAAAGCTTCAGGAAATTTTTAGTATCTCTCTGATTGATATGTTTCTGATCTACCAAATAGATGTTTTTTATTCTCTAAAACTATTTGAAGTCACTTATGTATGCTCCTTAGATTTACTTTACTCTGAGCAAAAAGATATTTCCATTTTTTTTTTTTTTGTAGTTTATTTTCATGAAATTGGTTGCACCAATTAATAGGAGGAAAGCAATCCTTATGTTTAAACATAACTTGATATAGGTGAGTTTGTGTGCAACGAATGCAGTTAGATTTGCCTCATGGTTCACAGTTTTTCACCCTCCAGGGCTCAAACTTTTGCTTTTCAGTGAGTACAGATTTCAAATACATAAATGTTGGGAAGAAATTATTTGAAAAGCCCAGAAAGCACATGGTAAGGTGGACCATGACTGAAGTATATGTAGCAGGATCTGAAATACTCTCTTCTACTTCCAAAGAGGGGTGATGTTTATATGATAGTTATGGAGCAATTATTTTAAGATGTTTGTAATGCAAGTGGTAACATCACAGAATGAAATCTATCATTATGAGATTCAAAATAAGTGTCTCAAATATGAAAGTTACATTAAAACAAAACACTAATAAAATTATATTGGTCTTACTGTCATTGCCACTTAATATGTGATTAAGCCATGCTACTTAGAAAACTCCATAAAATGACAATTATTAAGAATCAGGAAGGTTCCTCTACATATAGAGACATAATCCCAAATTCAACAAGCACGTATTGCTTATATTGAAGGGTTCATAGAGTTTCACCTGGAGCTCCTCATAGGTTTTGAGGGAAAAAATCAAGTATTTTCTGAATCATATACAGGAAGAAAACTTCATGCTACTTTTACTTTTTTGAAGGAAAAGAAGCCACAGCAGTCCTTATGTGATACGCTGCTAGTCTTAGGTACCATCTGTCTAAAAGGCTGTATGACACATGTATACGCAAATACAAAATACAAGTTAAGAAATATAAAACAGAAGATCCATTCATCATGCCTGAAAATCATCTTGAGGAACTACGTCAGACTCCAAAGAAGTTTTAAACTCTAGCTGTTTTTCCCTATGTTCCCTAAACATCCCAATGGATCTCAAATGTTCAAATTATTTTTTACAGTTGTTACAGTTGTACTTCAGAGTGCAGTAGTCCAGTTCAGGAAGCACTACTGCTGCTAGGAGTAACTGTGAAATTACCTTAGCCTGTAGATACTAACCCCCCTAGACATATACCTCAACATCAAATATATCATTAATCGACTATATTCAGTTCTTGGCAAAGCTAGACTGACATTAATTTTTACTGGCCTCAATAGTAAAGCAAATTATATATTGATGATTGATGTTAGCACAAATATTTCAGTGGAAAGTATTCACATGCAAAAGCCAGTGCTCCAGAATGAGTTACCTCTAGCAATGTAGAGATGGCTAATAATCCTTAGAAGTATTTTTTTTCCTTTTACTTAGTTTTGATTCTATTTGTAGAAAATTAATTTAAATGCTGTCCCCCCCTTTCTATCATAAGTCACATTTAACAAGGAAAAAAGCTTCTGTGTAATTAAGGATTGCATCTGTAAAAACCTTGCCCAGTCTGCATTAGAGATAGCTGCATTCCTATGGACTAAAATAAAACTTGATTTCACTTCTTTTGAATGAAGAGGAAGAAAACAACCCAATAAAACAACCCACTTTTGCATTTTGTATTTCTACTGAAAACTGAAAGTAAAGAAATTAAATAGTCCAAGGGTAGTATTCTCACTACCTCCTTAGGCTTCAAAACTAGGAAACACATGGACATACCTCACACTTAACACTTGGGGAAATGTTTTAACTTTTGGAAGAATAAATATTTCATTAAATTTTGGCAATTATTAACATTACTTGAGGTTTCGGTTGTTCGGGTTTGTTTTGTTTTTTTTTTTTCTTTGACTGCTCAGTTGAATAGGCAGGTGTTTAAGAGAAAGACTGTGTTTGAGTTAGCTTTTGTTTAAAATGTACTGCTTCTGTGTTGCTCAACACCACATGATTTTTCGGTTCCCTGGATCATCAGCCACTTGAATGTACCTATTTCTCTAAAATAATGTCATTGGAAGAGAAGTTTTAGTACTTTAAGTGAATGAAGGAATGTGCAACCTGACCCCTAAATCTCAACCTGGAAACCCTGTGAGGTGCAGTCACAGGTAACTAAATGGGATTACAGAGTGTGGGTCCCCGCAGGTTTTACAAGAATCCAGAATGATGACTAACATATGTGCTCTGTGTTTCTTTACTAGCTAAACTGTTTGTTTGTTTATTTTGGCCACAGTGGGAATAAGATCTTTAAATGTTAATATCTGAAGTGTTTTATTTTGTCTTTAAGCGATACAGTCTCTCTGTAAAAGAAGTGCAAATAAAATATAGTATTTCTTTCACATCACGTTCCAGTCAGATTCACGTTTTTTACCCTTCTGAATTGATTTTTAAAAACTGAAGGTTAAAATTATTTTATGCTTTCACTGTGCCAACTGAAACAAAACCAAATTTGAGCCATTAGCATGTTACAAGAGACTATCCAGAGAGATTTCACAAGGCTCCTGTCTATGGAAAAATATTTTCTTTTCTATGTATTCCATGTGTGATCACCAGTCAGTGGCAGACATTCAAACCAGATGTACAAAATTAGCAGTCCCACAATTCTTGGTTGGTGTGTCTTGATGCATTTATACTGATATGTAGCTATTGCCTCAAGAGTGATTTCAGGTCAAATTTACCACTTGTATACACTTACTGAATAGTCTCAGGGCTTGCTTGGACAATCTAGCTAGTATTCCTGGGGAAAACCTATGATTCTTCCAGAACTTGAATATCTTCCTTGCCACCTAGTCCAACAGCATTCTGTTAGCCTGTTTTCCATTGCAGCTCCTATATTGGATCCATATCTAGCAGACAAAACAGCCTGGTTATTTCCTAGGAAGACCTTGACTTCATCTGTCAAGATAACGTGTGCTTTGTAGTCAGCCTGACTTTGTTTGCCTACTCAATAAAAGTAAAGAGTAAAATCTTGGGAATGCCAAGAACTTCAAGTCACTCAGGTGACATTTTTGTTTAGGAAATCTGATTCAACTACCACTTCAGAAGGATCTCAGTTAACTAGGTCAAAGGTAGTTTAAGCAGCCTGTGAACCAATATTCTTAGGGTATGCCACTAAAACGTCAGTGGAGTTGTTCGGAACCTTGAAGTAAGAATTTGATATCATGGGCCTGATTGCATCTCATGATTATTGACATAACATGTTTGAGGGGTGAGGAGTTGGGATTTTTATATGTTTTTTGATAAGACTATGAGACTATAAACACCTTGGTAGAACAGAGAAATTACTGCAATTTTCAGAAATATACCCTTGCTAACTTACCCTCCTTCTTTACACTTTTCTGCTGCTTCCATATTTTCAGTCATTACATAAAACTAAACATAAAATAGTCATTTTATATATATAAATATATAAGTATAATTGTAAGTAAATAATATAAATATACATAATAAACGCAGGGAAATTTTATTTTGAATTCTTACTCATACAGTATTGCGCCTTGAAAAAGTATGACCAGTGAATGTATATTTTAAAATAGTTCCTAACAAGTTAGTAACACACCTTTAGAAACATTACTTCATCTGTTTTATCACCCTTTATCTTATCCCTACACTGTGCTGAATTCAATTTCCCCTGCCCTCTTTTACTCTCTCCTGGTGGTGAATGGCCTCTGGAAAATATTGGGTGTGTATAGACTTCCTCGCTCACCAGGGAAGAGAGGAGTTTTCCCATCCCAAGAAATGTTGGTTGTTATTTTTCCTCACACCCTTTTGAATCACATGATGTAACTCTCTGCTTTTCAATATCAGTCTTTTCAACACAGGACAAGTGAAAAAAAGTACTTAAAATCATGCCCTCCACTAAAAGCCACAGAAAGTACTGTTTACCAGGCACATGGATAAAATTTGCCCTTGACATCTGACCATAAATCTTTGATTTCTGTGGGAAACAGACATATCATATACAGTAGATATAAAAAGCATAAATTTTGCCCTGAAGTCAGTTTATTGTGAGGTTATTGCTTCTTCATGCTTTTGATTAAGTTCTGCATGTTCATCCCCACTGTTCAGAGGGATTCGTCAGTGGTACAGGCAGATTGCATGCAAAATGAACAATACAGAGCTTTTTGCGTGATAAAATAGTTATATGCTAGCTAGCTATCATAAAACATGGGAGGGTGTATTGTGTATTTTCATGTGGACAAAGGGGACTCCACCTATTTACATTTGGGATTTATCATTAGCTTCTCTCACATTCATTCCAAAGATGGAAAATAAATTAGATCATATAAAACTCACAGGAGTTGCTGTCAAAATGGTTTGCTGATTTGTCTTCAGATTATAGAGTTGTCACAAATGTACTGTAGCTTATGCCAATACAATATTTGGTTGTCTAAAGCTAATATTTTTAAAATATAGTCAACATATTTTGATAGTGAAATTAGTTGTGATTTGAACTGTACAATGGATATTCTCTGTCAAAGTTACATACTGTATCCTCCCTATTGCTAAGAAACAAGCCTGATCCTGTCCTTCCCTTGAACAGGATTCGTCTTCCAAAAATTATGTCCTATAGATTTGACACAATAGATTAAACACAAAGTGGAAAGTGTACAGTAAGAGAAACAGAATAGTACTGATGCAATTGTTCCACCCCCTTCTCTTTCTTCTTTCTTTTTCTGGAATACCTGTAGTCTAGGAAGGGAATGGAAACAGTGCAAGAATGTTTTTTGTTGCAGAATTTCTGTCAAAGAACCCTTTTCATACCTGTTCAGGAAGTGAAAGGATGACCTGAATACATTTTCTCTGAATTTCATCTCTGAGCATGCTCAAAACCTCAAAGAGTTCCTTAAAATAGGAATGTTACACATGGATAAATATTTGTCCTCAGTGTTAGAGCAAATCTCTTTCTACAATGTTTGATCTACAGCACAATATCAATGACAGTGACAACATTACCCAAATTCAGGATTCATAACATTAAAAATATAGTAAATTCTACATTTTTAAAAAACTAAATAATACATTGAGAGATTTAAGTAAATTCTGGACAGGCACTTTCTAACATGTATATAGTTCCTTACGTCTAATTCTTTGCTTGTTCTGTACAGTCTACAGACATTATCCTGGAAAATATACCTTATTATAGTCACAGCCAAATCCTCTACAGGAAATCTAATACACTTAGTTTCTTCAATATGTGTTCTGCCCCCCCCCCCCAACACCTACCCCCCCCCCGCCCCAGCTCTTATTATGAAAACTCAAGAGTAAATACTTTCTTGTATAAAAGTAGTTACATTTTAAAATGTAAGTGTGATAAAACCTCAAAGGTTTGACAGTAAGTTGTCATCAAGAACTGAGTAGATGGTATCCATGACTGGGATGAAAGGTACCACACTAAATACTCACACCCCAACTAATTTATTCATTTCATTGAAAGTATTTTGAATACATACCAAAAAATGTTGTTGCATATACACTGTGAGAAAACAGATTCTAAGTAACAGAGGGGAAAAAATTAATTCCACAATAAAAACAGCTGCAGAAGCCCAGGGTAAATACAAACCAAGTGTGATCTTATTCAAGCATCATAGTTTTGCTTTTCTCAGAAACCACCATTCATATCTTTGAAAAAAGCTTCTGACTTATGCTAGACTAATTCTAATATTTGGAAATACATTTTCAAGTTGTGTTTTATAAAGCTCTCCCACACAGTCAAAAGACAGCCTATCTTCCCCTCAAGTCCCCATTTAATAATTACAAATTGTCTGACTTGCTCATTTAGTTCGTATTCTCCCAATTTCCCCATTCTTCACATTAACTGAAGTTGGATTACAGAAGATAAATTCTTTCATCACTCACTCACCTAATTTGATTTACAAACAGGCTTTTGTACAGCTAATATGCAAAAAATACCACTGTAAGTGAAACCCACTCTTTCAACTTTAGCACACATTGCTACTTGCTCACTTTTATTTTCCCAGGCTTCTGCAGACCTTTTTGTTATGACGAAAGCAGGAGTGAAGAACTGTGACTTCCACTTATTATTTCAGAAGGTGTGTCAGGACAAAGCCGGACATGGAAACTTCTGCTTTTTTTTGGGAGGTGGAGAGGGAAGGGGTGTTATTTTTTTCTAAGGTGAGAAGCAGGTCTCAAACAATAAGCTTTACACAGGAAAAATTACTCATCTCTGATACTATTCCAGGGAAAGGGAGTGCTAAGCCCGAACATGCTGGAGGAAATTTTACATATCTCATTGGCCTCCAACACTCTTATGAGAAAGTGTCATTCAAAAACCTTCCTTGCTGGCTCATTTACTCTTTTCTGAATGAACTTGGAAAAGGATGTACAAGCATTGTTTATTAGGAAGCATTTTATTCCAGAGTAAAAGGTAAATCAGGTTTTACCCGTTGAAATTTCCTTTGCCAAAAAGATCAAATCCTAGCTTGTCATATTGCCTCAGAGGAGACAGATTGCTCTCATTAGCCCCCAGTAAAGGACACATTAGCAATTGGCCTATTCAAGTACATGTGAATATATATGTAGTTACACGAAAATGATCTTTTATTTGACAATGTTTGTGTATTCCTAACATCTAAGCCCTTCAAAATTTTTATTTCATGCTTTATTTTGGAAGTGTTTAGAGATACAATTACAGAACAAAGGTACAAGGGTCTAAGGCCTGACTCAGATTAACATTTAGCCTTCTAATGTCCATTAAAAAAAACATGGCAACTAGGTAATAACTGCTGGTCTGAGCCTAAATAATTTACCAAAGAGTTAGAAAGGAAGCCTGTGGAAGAACAAGGAATCAGTTCCAAGTCTCCTCAAACACGTATCTTATATACATTTCTTTCAGCAGTAGTTTCAATTTAACCAGCTGCTTGGCTGAATTATTTCCTATCTCACTCCACTGCAAACATCACCTTTTCTCTTATGCCAGTTCAAATATTAGTGTGGTGCTTGGTAAAACAGATCAGGGAACAGAGACCTGATGACATGTTCCATGTATGTTCCAGGACCAGATAAAAAATGCTGCTAAATCAAAGGCATTCTAAGAAAGACTATAACAGATAAACACTGTTTTAAAAGACAAACATGAGAGACAATTAAAATGAGAAATAAATTAATCTAAACAAATATTCTTCACCAGGTTTAGAACCACTGTCGGTAACTAAATGCTTGAAAATCCCCTCAAAAACCAAACAGTTCAATGAATAGGTTTACAAACAGTGGAGTTACAAAATCGTGATCTACTTTTAATATGGTAGGGCTACGAAAACTAATTTGAGTTCAAACCACTTATCTCAGTTTAGACTGCCCCCTTCAAAAGCTGGTATAATAATGTTTATTTTATTTCTAACTGAAGAAATAACAAGTACTATAAATTATGGATAACACTACATTTGGGCATGGTAGAATCTCTCTTTCCATTTCCATGCCCTTTTTCCAGTCTCAAGTGCTTGGTCTACTCCCTACTTTGTTTTCACCAGTTCCTGTCTTTAAATCTGTTTTCCGCCTTCCCTCAGCATTCTCTCTGTCCTCCCCAAGAGATAATTACCTTATTGGAAAGTAAACCAATAGTGTTAAAGTGAATACTTTCAAAGATTCACAGAGGTTAATACGGCCTGAAACAAGAAAAGCAATTTTGTTACTCCCAGTATTTGTAACACGCTCACACTACTGAGATACAGCTTTTTGTCAGCATTGGGAGCCTTCTATCTATCAGTTTGTACACCTGAAACTGTGTCTTAACAACATTCCCAACCTAACTGCACTTTATGCAATAGTTGAGGAAGCTCTAGACCAGGGCTCCTCAAACTTTTTAACCAGGGGGCCGGCGCGCGGATGCAGTGGCAGGCTGTCATCTGTGGCTGCTTGGTTCCCCCCCACACCCCCCTCAACCCCCGGCGGGGGGGACAGGGGGGTCTGTAAATACCGGGGGCCGGACTGAGGACCCTGGGGGGCTGTATCCGGCCTGCAGGCCGTAGTTTGAGGACCCCTGCTCTAGACTAAGCAGGACTTTATGACATTACTAACCATGAATTTTGAAAATATATTTTAATTTTCATATCAGAATGATGTGGTAGCATTTCACACAGATGAAGGGCCCATAAAAGCACAAAATGAACAAAAATGTGTCAGTCTGCCAATCAATCTATCCCAGTCAAATGATGGTTACAATGCTACCACCGCAGCATTAATCGTACAACGATTAATCAAATCCACTGTAGACGATTTCTGAAAATGATTTAAAATTGAACCACATAGTAAAGATATTTACATTTTGGGCTATATGAGGTGTAGGCTTACACCCATATACAATTGAATACCTTCTCTAAAATATAAATTTTATAATTGCTTCCTATTGCATAGTCTGGGAAACATATGTAAGAAAGGAATTGTAGATCCCACCAAATGTTTTCTAAACACAGTTGTGCAGAGTTGTGGAAGAGATTTGGCTGGCAACAGTGTCAAATGCCTACACATCTATTTGCGTGGCTTTTGGTTATTTGTCACAAGTAATTAATCTAACTATTCAGACAGCAAACATTATTTTTAATTATTTATTTTTAAACAGTAATTAATCTAACTATTCAGACACCCCAAAACAGGATTTTCTCTTTCCCTTCCTGGCCACACCATACAAGGTTCTTAAATTCAGCTCATGTGTCTGTATAACTTCCCAAGAGAAAATAAAGCTGCTGCTTTGCTATGATATTAGATAGGAAAAGATCTTCTTGTGATTTGATGTTGTGTTTTAACCCCAGCTGGCACAACAACAACAATTGTAATGAAAAGGAGAGCGAGAGGGAGAGAGGAATGAAACCCAAAAGGAAAAAAACCCACCCTAATGATACACAATACAGTTGCTCACCACCCTCTGACTGATGCCCAGCCACTCCCTGAGCAGCAACTGACTGGCCCCAGCCAAGTCCCCCAAGTTTATATACTGATCATGGTATTCTGCGGTATAGAACATCCCTTTGGCTACTTCGGGTCGGCTGCATTGGCACTACTCCCTCCTGGTTTGGAGTGCACCTGCTCATGGTCAGAACATGGGAAACTTGAAAAGTCCTGGATTTAAAGCATTACTTAGCAACTAAAACATCAATGTTATCAATATTATTCTCACACTAAATCCAAAAAAAGCACTGCACCACCTGCTAAGAAGAAAACTAACACTATCCCAGCTGAAACCGGGAAAACTAAGGTCTTTGTGCTTTTTTTCTCTCCTTGTTTTCTTTGCCATATCTGATCTTTACTGACAAATCAGTTGCTCACTTTAACCTTCTGTGTGATACACTGTAAGGTTTCCTTTACTAGCCATTTCTTGACTCAGCTTTCTGAACAGTAGATTAATTGATGTGAAGGACTGCATAATTCCCAAAAGTACTAAAAAAATAAACATTTTGGTATGATGCATTATCATAAACTGAATAGACCACAATTAAACAAAATTGCACTTCTGATGAACTGGCTATCAAATGCTGATTAGCTGTCAGTTTCGTTCTTCTAAGCCAAAACAGGACATATGGTAGCAGGCTTTAGGCCTGTATTATTTCATTGTTATAATAGCAGGGCTGAAAAGTCTAGCAGAATAAAAAGGAGAATTGGTATTAGTTTGATTTTTAATTGCTGAAAATTAGTTTCACTACTGTGAATATAATTATGATAACTTTTCTCTGGGTCAGGAAGGCTTATCAAGGAAGCAAAACTGTAAAACAGCTAACAGCCCTAACATCATTAATAAATCATCACTATTTAACTCAGTTTCTTCCATGGAAGATTATTTTCTGTCTGCTGCACATATTCTTATAGCTTTCAGTTGTAATATTCAGTCATCTCAGAAGCTGATGCATTTTCTTTCCTTCTTTGCTTTTTGCAGGATGAATATTTCATGCCTATTGAGCAAGTTTGGTAAAAACAATCAACAACATCCCTCTACCTGCTTAGTGCAAAGGGTAGGAATCACCAGGAAACCATTCATAGATATGTGCTTATTAGCAAGAACATGCACCGTGGCATAGAATAAGGATCCTGAACATTTCTAACCTGTATCTGACAGCAAACACCCAGAAAATGCAGCAGCCAGCTGGAGGTAACAGGATGACATAGCTCTAAAAATGCCCCAATCTTTTGCCAACCCAAGCTAAAGCACAGTGTGTGAGCATATGTCAGGTATCTGGGGAATAGTCTGCTGGATAGATCTGGCTTCCTGATACCACCCCAGAGTATTTCAAACAGGCAAGAACATGAAATAATCTGGCTGACTATACATGCAGTGACTGCATCCACAGTTAAATAACAGAGGGTATTAAAATGTACCTCAGATTTTCTGCCAGCTAATAACCGGCATATTATTCCATCTTGTGTTTTCCTGAGGGCATTGGCACTTCATTTGTCAAAGGCAGCCCTGTTTTATAACCAGTATTTTGAGTGTCCAAACTTTTCCACAGACATATATCCTAGAAAAGTAAGAAGAGGCTGTCTATTTTATCTTCCCCTGTAGGTAAACTCTCCTAAAAGAATAAACTAAAGTTTGAGATAACACACAAGAGTTTGGACTTTTAGTCAGATATCAGACTATATTAGACATTAAAAGGCTTGGGAAAAGGTATGTTTTGTGTTATATGTGGTAAAAGAAGCAGAAAATAATTTCTGGCTCCAAGAAGCTCAGTCTCATTGCTCAGCACACAATAAGGAGATGAAACAAACAAAGCAGAAGAGAATTTAAAACCGTAAGGAAACATACAAGTGAAAAGATCAGAAGAAAGGAAAATCACAGGTCACATCTTGCAGAAAGGGTACCTTTTATTGTTAAACATAACAGTATAAGTGATGGTAGTGAGGAGAATTGCACTGGTTTTCCTCAAGGACAGATTTCAAAATGAGTAAAGCAGTGGCTTTACAAGCGGTGAGACCCTCAGGAAAGAGACTGGAAAGCTGTCAGGTCCTTCAGGTAAAATGGTTGTATTGAAGGATTCTGACTGATGTCTAATGGCAAAGTTCTATCTAACTGCATCAGAAAGTTGGGACATTAAAAAAAATCATATAGTCAGCTTTGAAAAATAGGAGTGCCAAAACATGCATTTTATATGTGTTTAAGAATGAAAATAAGGAAAATATTACAGCTATAAAGGGGGAAAATGCAGTAGTCACAGTCTGAATATTAAGTTGACAGTACTCCACCAACACTCAACAGAAACAGCCATCAAATGCTGGCTATTAATTTTTGGTTGTAAAGGTAAATATTGGAGTGGGGTATCAGCATGTCAGCTAGTCCCAGCTAAGACCTACTGGAGTCTCAGAAATTTGAGATACCCTACCTTTCCAGTGCAAGGATGTCTGTTGCAACTCAGAAAAGAGGGAAAGGGAGGAGAAAACAGCAATACGAGATCATTTTTCCCATCCTAATACCAGAGGCAGACCATTTTGGCTTTGCATGCTAAAGGAAGCAAAGCTACATCTCAGATCTTCCTGAGCAGATGGAGAGATGTTCTTTCCCATCAGCTGAAGGTATTTCATGGTCAGCTATGAAACACAGTCAAGGAAATAAGAGCTCTTATTTAATAGAAGAAAGCAACTATGTTAGGGTACAGAAACATAGGCATACCGCAGTGTTAAGAACAGTGAATCCAAATGCAAAGCTTGGAAGCAGTAAAACAAAGAAGGCCAGAAAGGACCAGTGGATCATGCTTGGTTAAATGAATTTGAAAGAACTGTGTGACAGCAGTGACCTGAAGGCTTAGAGCTTTATATGAGCCTTCAGTATGTGATAGAAGATCTGTGGGGCATGAACCAGCTGTGTTACGTTTTTTACATTCACATTTATTTGTCTGCTGAATAAAAAGATGTACATCTTTCCTCTTTGGCTGTTCAGTAGGTTCTTACTGCTCCTGAGCTATTGTTGCCTCTCCCAGTTGATGCTGTGTGCATCACCAAGATGTGCAACACTTTGCTGTTACTCAGGGATTAAAATATGTAAGTTCAGACATGATTCTGCTTCCTCCACAGCTGCAAGTAAGATTTTTCCATTAGCTTTTTGCTGCACGAGTGATGGTTTTAATGTTCTTACCCCACTGTAAACACCCAGCTTACAAAACAGAAGGATGACTAAAATGGTGACAGCAGCTCTTTGCAATGAGAAGTAAAGACTACATCTGGAAAAACATAATGAAAACATTCCTCATAAGGGACTCACAAACAAAGAGCATAAAAATTAACTCAGCCAGGATGAGATTTTTGCTATCAGGTGTGATTGTCCTTTTCTTTTAATGCCTTGCTTTCAAGGGGGTTTAAAAGCGATCTCTTAACATATGGATCAGTAATTCAGTATTTCATCTCATGTTTTAAAAAGGGACTTGGCATTTATTTTAAAAATATTTTAATAAATCTAAACTTAGAACAAGGTCAAATATTGTCTTCTGTCTTGAAAATCTTTAAAACCTCAAAATTTTTTAAAAATAATTTTCTCCATGTAAATTTTAAAAGCCAGTTGGAGGACTGGTTTTCTTTCACAGCACACCGATACCAGCACTTACAAAGAACAATATACATGTATATTAAGCAATAACTGCCTTCACACCTGTCTTACCACAAGTCAGTGTTCCTCCTATACTGACACGTTTGAAACCATGCCATGTCAATGCCTTTGAAACCAATGCCGTGTTCATCACAGACAAGCAGGACTAAATTTTGCTAGCTTGCGACTTTCATAAAAGTAGTAGTAATGTTTTGTAGATCCATACCTGAAATATGAGACATAGAAGCTTTTCATAAAAATAGAAGTTAGAGCAAAAACTTCCTTTTTGGGGTGAAAAAAATCTCAGAGATAGGAAAATTATTGCATTTTGAAGAAGACTTCAACATTTCTTAGGACAAGGATCATCAAATGTTGCTTACAGAAATTTGTAGAGGAATGAAGGCAGTGGGTTGATTAGCATTGATAACATGCAGCTGTGGCCTTGCCTCAGCGGCAGTGGGTTGATTGACATGGATGATGTGCAGGTGTAGCTCGTTCCTGCTGAGTGGTTAAATAGCCCTGAGGAGTGTGGGA
Organism: Falco peregrinus; assembly: GCF_023634155.1. Classification (NCBI taxonomy): domain Eukaryota; kingdom Metazoa; phylum Chordata; class Aves; order Falconiformes; family Falconidae; genus Falco; species Falco peregrinus. The sequence continues at coordinate 20,283,689 of NC_073724.1, forward strand.
GGGGGCTGGATGGAGGAGGAGTGGTGTGGTCTGATCTCTGGAGGAAGGAGAGACAGCACAGACAGTAGAATCTGACCAAGGGTAAAGCCTTGTTGCAGCCTACTGGTTTGTTTGTGCTGCAACAGAAATTGACACAATATTCTTGCTTGGTGTTTCAAAACAAACTCATGATGACATTCCACAAGCTCTCTGAACCCTGACAGCCTCAGCAGCCAAGAAGCTTAGACTCATCCCGTGGCTGGAATTCTGGCACCAGACAGGCAAACTGTGGTGAGGTAGGCAAGTTTCCATGGAAACCTGTCTAGTTTCTGTCCAGAGTAACTAAGAAAAACCAGCTTGTTCCCACTTTGTTTTGATGATACTGAATTAGCATTTTTTCAAACAGTTCTATTAATAAACTACCTAGGCTTGTATCTGGGGGCTAGTTTTGAAGGACTGACTTAGTAGTATTGAGTAACACATTGTGATCTGGAGAAAAAAAAGTTGATGAGTCTGCTACTGACTTTCTTATCAGGACTTAATCTTCCCAAGGCATCATTCTTTCCACCTGGGCAAAACCCTCACTCTCTTCTACACGTCCATATATAATGTATATGCAAGTGTGTAGGTACACACATGTGTAAAGTGGCACAAACCCACAAATCGCTCCTTAAAGAGTAAGCTCTTAGTTACTTACTTTCAGCATTGTTTACTTATGTACTACTACCAATTCAGTAACAGTAAGGAGATTTCTGAGCCTAGATAAAATAGACCTTTACAATTCTAATATTAAGTTATTTGAAGAACCTTCTTTTTTTTAGTGGAAGACCAGTCAAAGATTCTAGCACACTGTTCCATGGTAGAGGTTTTAAAGAGCATACAGACGCACGGATGATAAGATAAAAAACTTAGCGATCTCTGTGTTTCAGAAAACCATTATTTAAATTCAGGATTACACATTGAGAAGGAGGGTGCACAAAGTGTGACAAGAGGCTAGTATGCTAGCACTTAAAGTTACATTACCTCAGTTACTAGTCTTCTCTGTGATGAAACACAGGGCAGCAACAGATGATAGCCCACATTTATCACTAGAAGATGCCAGAACTATATTTTGCCTACTGAAGATGCAGGCTGTGTTTGTATATCCTTTAAAAAGAAAGCAAATATTTGGGGAGCAATATGCCTTTCATTGTAACAGCAGTAATATGCCTTGTTCCTCAATTGCAAGTAATTTATAACCTTGAACATCACAGATGGAGACCTCAGGAAGTACAGTTTCTCTCGGAGTCAGGCCTTCCTACATTCGTCTGCTCAGCTTGCAGGAGGAGTTACAAAATTATTATACTGACATGATTTCTCACAACTCTGCAATCTACAGATCTCTGTCTTTCAGTGTATAAGTACGGATTTCTTTCCACAGTGCTTTTTGTTGGTTTATTTCTCTTTGTGGGCTGGGTGATGGAAGGTAAAATTACTTTTTACCACCATGCAAATTACTCATTCTACACCTGAGAGCCTCCAGGGCATATTCTATAACATATTGCTTCCAGGGTGCTAGCTTTAGTTTAGATGAAAAAGAGGAGGCACATGTATGGCTAGCAGTCTTTGTGCACCAATAATCATGAAAGAATGTGAGCTAACTTTAAGATTACGAATTATATGTTTTACTTTTTTTCTGCTAGTAAAATTTTGTTGAGATTCTACTTACTCTTGATGAAATAGAAAGGATTTGTGTTTTTTCTGAATTGAGAACTACTAAAAAAATTACTTAGTCTTCAAGAGCAGCTTTTCTGGTAAGACCGCATTATACAGATAGATCAGAATTCTTACATGGTGCTTCTCACAGACACTTAGAAATCTGCAAAAATATAAACCTCTTTAGAACCTTAATAGCTTTCAGAAATATGGATATAGCTATATCCATGTGTTCTAGCTATACTAGAATTGTTATAGTAAACACCAGAACTAAATTTTCTTTCAAATTTAAAGCTAATTTGTCTAGTGGTGTTGCACACCTAATTACTGTAGACCTAATTAGTAGTTAATGTAACTAAAACATTAAAGACAAAAGCACTGACATTTATAGATCGATTACATACAGTAAAGGCACATATAACAGTGCAAGATAATGTAAATAAACAAGCAGGACCCTGTTGTGTTGCCAATGAACTATTGCATCATTACAAAGTAGCATGCAAACTGGAACAGAAGATAAAATTTTGCCAGTATGTACTTAAAAACTTGGCACTAGCTTAATTTCATTTAATTACTATTCTTAATCACATAAAAAGCATCCAGAACAGCAGGATATAATCTTTATCATATCTGACGTCAGTAACTTACGACAGATAATGAGATATTTCTTGGTATCTCATCCCCTTAAGGCCTTCTCAGTTCAGAGCAAAGGATTCTTTGGAATATCAAAACTAAGTAGACAGTTGAGATTTGAGTAGGTGCTGGAAATGAGGTTGTCATTTTTTAGCCAGGGAATTACAGCTTTTTCCTATATAAAACTGAGGTTTGAAGTTCAAAGAGGAAGTAACAAGATTACTTTGGCACACAGGATTACAAGCCTGTTTCTTCTCTTTCAGATTGAAGCACTACAACTTTTATTTGAGCATGTGAGTTACAGTACTCTCTAGTGACTTAACTGTACTACCACTGTTTATCATACTAGCTGCCCTCTCTAGGTAAATAGTCTATATATAGACAAATCACTCAACTGCAATACATTATGTCTTCAGGCTGACTCTAGAGGTCAGCGATTCCTATGTAACTTGTTCTACCGTGGTCTCTCTTCCAACAAGGGAAAATAAGATTTCCTTCTCTTTTTGATCTTCCCATATAACCCCCTAGTTGTTGATATTTCTAGCTGCCTCCCTGATGAGCTCTAACAATTATGCTATTATGAAGGATTTCACCTCAGAAGAACATCCCTCTTCTGCCAGTCCTTCATGCTACTAAAAGTGTAGCAAGCTCACTTTCTTAATTAATACTAAAAAAAATCAAATCAAAACAAAACAAAATCCCTTGAAAAACTATCACCTGGAAAGGCAACTAAATAGGTACAGGTTTGTCTAATTAGTGGCCTTTTAATGAGACAGATTTAGGATCATAGGGTAAATTGTGTTCAAAGGGACCTCTCAAAATCATCTAGTCCAAACTACTGTTCAATGAAAGCTCATCATGTATATGACAGTGTTAGACTAATTACAAGAATCTTTGTATCTATGGTTTCTGTACATAATAGGGCTAGATGGTACACCTGGTCTAGATTCTAAAGAAAGGGAAAAATGAAGATATTGAGTTCTTTAAATGTATGGTTGTTTACCCTGGCTATTGTTTACATGTGCACAGCATGCAAACTGTGCAAAACAGCATTTTCTTGTCATTGTTATTGAGATTTTGTGCCTGAAATGAACTATCTTTTTCTTATAACCTCTCTGCAAAGGTATTTCTATACATGGCATCTGGTTGCAATATTAAATTATTTCAATGTCAAACAAATATTCATCCTTTACTTTTCAGCAGGTGCCAAAGTAGCAGTTTCTGACAAAAGACCAAGTGGTAGCAAATGGGGGGGCGGCGGGCTGTGGGGATGGGGTGTGGTCAGGGAGGGAAAGGAAGAGAGACTAATTTTTTTCAAACATCACGAAAATTAATTGCACCACTTTGTAAGTGCTACCATAAAAACTTTCTCACAGTTGCCCTTTTGGCATCCCTTGGATTAGTTACCAGTTTCTATTAGTACCAAGCTAATCAATCAGTCAAGGTATGCCTTAGTCTTTTCTGCTAAACAGAGATTGTTTTGTTTGAATATAAATGAGATATGTTATGGCCCTAAAATCCACAACTAGTGTTGTGAATGTAGTTTTACTCCCAGTTATTTTTTAAACAAGCTTACATGCCAGTTTTTAATTTACAAATATTTTAACTTGCTTATGATTAAGCTTCACTTGCCTTCCTCCTGATTGATTGGTATTGACTTAAGGACTGCAAAATACTTCAGTTTGATCTCCATTCTCAATAAAGTGCTTTGACTATTGACATATGTGATACAGAACAGTTTCACCTCCTGCTTATCTTCCAAAGTCTGTAAGACCAGATCTTGTCTGTTGTGCATTACAGACTGAGAGAGGATGTGTTGAAAAAGAACCACCAAGACTTTCTAAAGACTGGGGAGAGAGAAATTAAAAAATAGCTTCAGATAACAGCATGCATCAACTCTTAGGACTTAGTCACAGTCTAGCTGTGATTTACAAGCACTACAAGGTATTTGATTAACTTAAGTATGTATGAAAAAGTGAAAGGGCCTAAATAGTTAGTTGCACACCACAGAAGGACAGCACAACCTAGCAGTTCAATAGTTTCAATGTGTAGTTTTGGAATGTAAGGCTCAAACTATAGTCACTTTACATTGATTCCATCTTTCTTTTTTAAATGTAAATGTCTCCATTTATGTCTAGCATAAAGCATGAAGACTCATATACACAGAATTTTGTCACATAATGTGTGTGTGATTACATTTTAATACCTCTCAGGTTACTTCTGAAATTCTTTTTTCACCTAATTCCCCCAAACTTTGCATTAACTCAATACTTTAGAATGGTAATAACAAATTAATTTACTGAAAAAATGCACTATTAATTACTTTCATAGGTCCACTTGATAATTTTATGAAACAGAGATGATCTTTTGTTCTCTGTCCTGGGCATGTCTGAACAATGTTAATCAAGCAGTTGAGATTAGAAGGGTATAGGGAGAAAATATACAATCTTGCCATCTATAAATCTAAAGTATGGCAAAGCTCAAAAAATATCTCTTTGGAAAACAGTTTTATGATTCACCTCAGCAAGATGCAGAAGTTAAAGAAGAGGTGTACTGTTTCAGTTGTGTATATTTCCACACTTTTCCATGACATGTAGAAAGATGGGGTAGCAGAAATGCTGGAGAGATCAGCATTTCAAGAAGAGAGATACAAACATGTACCTGTTACCTACTATGAAAAATTACATATTTACATATCAAACTGTGTATATTTGCTATGTATGTTATAGACAGGTGTTTATAAAAACCGAAGAGGAACAAAAAGAATATCTTAATGTTCAAAGACATCTTTCTGTAGTACATACTCTGGTGTTTTTTAAACCCCAAGCCAAACTTTTCAAACCCAGAAACGAAACTGGATTAATTAGTAGTCAAAGTGGGAAATAATTTTCAACTCATAATTGAAAATCTGTGTCTCACAATTACAAGCTCCTGTTCTACCCCTGGGCAGAGAGCTATTATAGAATGCGTTAATCTCAGAACTAGTTTTCTGAAATCTAACTGAAAATCTGCTTTAGATGTAATGGTAATTACTGGCAACTACAGTGCTGGTAAGGGTAGTGTTTGCCACAAATACAGAAATTATATTTTTTATTACATTTCCATATACTTTACCAGAAAATTAAGAATTAATAGTTTATGTGTTTAGTTTACACAAGCAAGAAAACTGAGGGAAGAATGCTTATTTGTTAGATAAAGGTCACAGAAATGTTGTAGAATCTCTTCAGACCATGTGAGACTACACTTTTTGTCTCATCTGTTAAATTACACTTAAGCTGAAAAAGATATTAAGTTATATATGTATATGTAATTATAACAGCAAACTATTATTTTTTTACTGACACCTCTAAAGGAACCACTCAGGTTACAATGCACTAACAATATACAAGCCTTCAGGCTGGTTAGATATACAGTCACAGACAAGTCCCTGTCAGGCTGAAATTCAGTTACATGATAAGCTCTGAACTGTCACTAATATTACTACTATAATAAAAATTTCTCATTAAGCTTAAGGTTTTTGTAGATAAGAGAAAGTCAGCTACAACATAATATTCAATTTAGTATTATGTTTTCATCCAGAAAATTTTAGCCAAAGAAGAATGTTTTCAAAAAGAAGGAAAAAAAAAAAAAAGAAAAAAAGAAGCAGCCAGTAGGCAGGATCAGAAGAGTCTATTTAATTAATCAGTAATGTATTTAATTAATCTGTAACTTACACAAAAGATACCTTACTTTGGAATCTCTTTTATCTATTTTTATTACTCTACTGATAGAAATTCTGACTTTTCCATTCTCTTCCTCTCCCAACTCCAGGCTCTCTTTCACCTTGTTCCCCGTGATTGGAATATCCTTGATAACATCACTAAAACCAAAGAGAATAGAACTGAATGCCGTGAAGGTTAATTTTCAGTCTGCAAGCGAGTGCCTGGGCTTAAGTATCTGAGTAGTTATTGATTTCAATGGGTCTTCAGGTACATTTAAATACTTTGTTCAGACTGATATTCTGCACTATTTTACACAAGACAAGAACAAAATTATTCATAAAGGATCAAAAAAGAAATGATGGAATTTCTGTACAATGAGTGGACAAAATACATAGCCACATATTAAATATTGGCATCAATCTCATACTTTCTAAAATGAAATTAACATGGCAAATAATTATCAAGAAGATTTCATCCAGGATCTGAAATTGAAGTGACATTACCGATTGACTTCTAAGACACTGAAATGTGTTAGTGTTTCTACACTAGAATTGAATACAGACATGCTGTGAAGGCGATAAACCTTCCTTCTCTAATCTGTGTGTGTTGTCGTATTACGTTTAGTTGGTAACCCACCTGAGTGGAGGTTATTCAGGATATTAATATTATCTATACTAATATTTAATTTTAGTGATTTCATCTATAGGAAATGCAATTAAATAAGTCACCTTTGTATCTTATAGTTGCTCCCTTCCTCCTTTTTTCAGTGTTTAACTAGATGTTTGAATAAGCCAGCAAGTGCTCTGAAGTGCGCACAAAGTAGGCTCATCTAAACAGAGATGGAATCCTTAGACTGAGCTCACCACCATTTACTGTCCTCCACGCTAGCAGAAACAGTCAGGCTGTAACCTACTAAAATCCAGCTAACATCACCTAATGCATGAAATACATTTACTAAAAAGATGGGGAATGGGAGGAAAACCAGAATCTTCTACAAAAGTTCCTTTTGTGTGCAGCCTTTTCTGTAGCATCACTTCTGAAAACAAATAAAAAAAAAAAAAAAAGAAATTCAAATGCTCTTTATTCCTCTTGGAAGATGGCTGTATTTCCTTCTAAATTGCCAGCTAAAAACAGTCCTGGCACCTGTGCATTGTTTCCTCACACAGTGACAGCAGCTGCTCTATCAGATCCCCAGAGAACTAGAACCTCTTTAACTAGGCCTTTAACTGAAAAAAAAAAACCCCACCAAACCAACAAAAACACCTTACCATGGGTTAATGGAAAAAGAACACATGTACCTGTGAAACAGGAAAGATTATTTTCTCATGCTCTCCCCACCATCGCCTCTCTCCCCTACCCTCCCCACTCACTTCCCTGCCACCATTTCCCCCTAAATATTCAAAAGTTTGGAAATCAATAATAAATGGATAATAAAAAATAAGAGGTTTTTTTTTTTGCTGTTTATGAGTGATCATCAAATTATGTTGATTTTTTATTTGCAACCCTATGAAAATATGTACTATTAAAAAAAGATAGACTTCCTAGGCAATGAGGTGATGCAATGATGCAATGATGGCAAGGAACAATTCCCCAGATACTTAACCATGATGAAAACAATCATATTAAGTATCTGTTATCGTGTTTTATTTAGTCCTCTCTGTTCACATTTTGAGTATATTCATAGTGTTGTAATATATTATTGTATTTTCATATTGCACTTGGAAAAGGGGGTAGATGCTGATCAGTTAGGATCATAGAATCACAGAATATCTCAAATTGGAAGAGACCCATAGGGATCATTGAGTCCAACTCCCTGCTCCTTACAGGACTACCTGAAACTGAATCATATGACTAGAAAGTGTTGTCCAGTTGCTCCTTTAAACTTATATATAGGTTATATGTGCATTATATCTATATACAAAAATATATATGACCCAGTTCTTATATTTGTAGGCTGAAACCTCACAAAACACTAAAGGAAAAATTCTGAAGTTAACAAATTGAGGATTAGGTTTTCTGAGCTAATGATCTTTCTTCAGGGTGGAAGCAGGGGTTTCAAATATCTTCACTATTAAAAATATAGAAAACTAAACGCTGAACTTTTCATCTCAGGAAACAAGCTGATCTGTTTCCCTTCAGTTTTTTTTAAGTTTGGAAAGAAATTTCTCCAGATCTAACCTTTTTGAACTCAAAAGCAGACAGTTGTCACCTGGATTAATGGGTATTCTTCAACATAGTTACGTTGCAACAGGAGTGCAGTCTGTCGTCCAAAACTCCAGCTACTTGAATTCACTAAAACATTGGTATGACCTTCATAAAGCCCATTTGGATAACTTTCCCAGTACATAAATAGTAACCCAGAGTACACTGAAATGTGAAGAATGGGGGTTTCCTGTATACACTAGCTTCCTAAACCAGCTCTACATTCCTAAATTGCACAGATTCATCTTCCCTTCCCCCTCAACCCTTCCTCTCACTGCTCACAATGCCAGTAAATTTAGAGGTGTCTGGCAATCTGCCTGGGAACTGGAACATGACTGCAGTGTATGCTTGTATGCTGATAAAAATCAATTGCTTTCTGTGCCAAGTTTGATAGTTGAAAGGTGGCAAGGACCATTCCCACCCAGCAGTCTTGATAAGGAGAACACTTTGCTAGCAGAAATATGGGTTGTTTTTATCCAGCTGCAATGTGGGTTTTTTGCCTCAGCCTTTTGAGTGGTACCATTAAACCCATGCTGCAGTCTTCTCTGCTGCTTCTGAAGCAGAGAATCTTGAAAGGATGTTTCCCCAGAAACGTGATCTCTCCCCAGACTGAGCATGAAAGGCAGGTAGTGCTTCCTAGAAGCAGGTTTTTGCTAGGCAGTTACACAGCTGGCTGACAATTCTCTCCCTTCTGATGATAGCATAGTTGCAATGAATTCTCCATTTAGGCTGAGGCTGATCATGTTTCCAGTGCCAGAACACAGATTGTCTCCTGTTGTGTTGGCCCTTCAGCCCTTGGTTGAAGATGTTTTGGCAACTGGAATATCAATGCTGGAGTACACAAATATCTGAGAAATAGCATATCTCAGCTCAGAAACTAGAGAGTAATAAAATACAATCACTTCTTTTAAAGAGGAATTACAAAAATCTACATTTTGGACGTTTGAGTTATGTTACACAAGTACTACTTTATATATCTTCAGTGGAATCAAATTTAACTTTTAGGTGGAGAGTTTTAACCAGCTTTACCAGCTTTTAGGTTTACAAATCTTACCAGAATAGCTTTGACTTGGTTTCCTTGTCTGATTTTTTTTTTTAATTTTGCTAGGAAGAGACAGATTGTCTTTCTAATTTTAAACCTGAATGTTACTGGCTTAGGAGTGACTCATACAAGATTTACAGGGAAAAACAGGAAAAGAAAAATCCTCAAAAAATAATAGCAGGTGTATTTCTCTCACAGCTGTTCTGAAGAGTTTATAGTTGTACAGTCCAGTTAGATATTTAAGTCACTCAAGCATTGTTTCCTTAGTGACAGATTGTAATGAAATAGAACATGAAAAATAAGCTATAGAAACATTTGCTAAAATAAATAGGATTAATAGACATTTGTATAATAAAACACAATAACTTATAAATCCTTAGAAATTATAGAATATTTATAGTATTTAATATCTCTGTACTGAGTCACAAAAGCAACTGAAAAATAATTCCTGGGTGTTGAAATCAGAAGCTATCACAGCCCCAGTTCTTCTGATCACTGAATGAGTGCTAATGCCAAATAAAATCAGTGGCTGATTAATTAAAAAAAACCCCAAGCAACAAAAGCAAAAAAAGAAAAAATCCAAGAGGACTAATGATTAAGAGCCTTGCAGTGTGCTGAAATCACAAAGACCAGAGCTTCTATGCTCAGTTTTCACAAAGAGAAGGCTGTTGCCAGCATGGTTCTACCATGCAGGTGTAACTGTGGAGAAACACCTAGCTGCATGTATTTTAAGCCAGCAAAACATCTGATTATTGCCATCTTAATTAGTCATCTCATCCATAAAATTACCATTTTAAGTATCACCAATAATAAACTAAATTAAAAGTTTATATGTATCTGGGTCCAGATTTTTAGAATATCTCAAAACACTGTGTGGCAGCTAGGGCTCAGACTATGAAGGCAGGTGCACAGGCACATGCTGGATGCCTAAACATCTTCGAGACCCATAGTATTAAGTTTGGAGGTAACACTTTAAGTTATGTGCAAAATGCAAGCTCTTTGGGGAAATACCATTTAACCTTTAAAAAAAGAGCTCATGGCACATTTTCTCACCTGACATGAGTTTCTTTGACAGCTGTTTCAAAGCACCCCATCAAATGGAGCCCAGAGAAGTGTGGAGTTAGGCGCAGGCTACAGTTCAGTGAGAATTCACTGAGAGCGCATGGGAGGAACGTGCAGAGTTCAAGGGAAACCCTTCACACACACACACGTGCCACCATGGCGGGGCTTTCTGCAAGCTTCTGGCTGCCCTTGGGGCAGGCCTTCCCCTCAGAGCAGCCCCGCCAGGGCCAGGCTCAGCCAATTTGCCTTGTGCTGGCACTGTGGCCCCTGATCCAGATGGTCAAACCCCTCCAATAGCCTTTGACTCGCTGACACAGGGTGCCGCCAGGCTCCCTCCCACAGCACCGACAACATTGAGGGAAGGCTTCTTGAGGAGCCCAAAGAGTGGTGGTGAATGGAGTTACATCCAGCTGGCAGATGGACACAAGTGGTGTTCCCCAGGGCTCAGCACTGGGGCCAGTACTGTTTAGTTATCTTTATCGATGATCTAAACAAAGGGATCGGGTGCACCCTCACTAAGTTTGCAGGTGACACCAAGTTGGTAGAAGCGTTGACCTCCTTGAGGGCGGAAAGGCTCTGCAGGGGGATCTGGACAGGCTGGATCGATGGACTGGGGCCAATTGTACAAGGTTCAACAAGGCTCAGTGCCGGGTCCTGCCCCTGGGTCACAGCAGCCCCAAGCAATGCTGCTACAGGCCTGGGGCAGAGTGGCTGGGAAGCTGCCCAGTGGAAAAGGCCCTGGGGGTGCTGGTCCACAGCCAGCTGGACATGAGCCAGCAGTGTGCCCCGGTGGCCCAGAAGGCCAGCAGCATCCTGGCTTGTATCAGAAGCAGTATGGCCAGTAGGACTAGGGGAGTAATCAGCACTGGTGAGGCTGCACTCTGAATACTGTGTTAAGTTTTGGGCCCCTCACTACAGGAAAGACATTGAGGTGCTGGAGTATATCCAGATAAAGGCAACACAACTGGTGAAGTGTCTGGAGCACAAGTCTTATGAGGGAACTGGAGTGGTTTATCTTAGAGAGGAGGACACTCAGGGGGGACCTTATCGCTCTCTGCAGCTACCTGAAAAGAGCCTGTAGGCAGGTGGGGGTAGGTCTCTTCTCCCAGATAACAAGTGACAGGGCAAAAGGAAACGGCCCCAAGTGGCACCAGGGGAGGTTTAGTTTAGGTATTAGGAAAAAATTCTTCACTGAAAGGGTGGTCAAGCATTGGAACAGGCTGTACGGGGAGGTGGTAGAATCAATAACCCTGAAAGTGTTTAAAAAAACGTGTAGATGCAGTGCTTAGGGACATAGTTTAGTGATGGATTTGGCAGTCCTGGTTTAACAGCTGAACTTGATCTTAAAGTTCTTTTTCAGCCTATATGATTCTGTGACTCTATGAAACAACTGATGGGAGAGGTGGGTCTCAGCTGCAGTGCCCACCCAGGTCAATTTGTTATATGCATATACCCAGGTCAATTTGGAGCTGCACTGCTCGAGTGCAAGAGACCACAGCACAATGGTGCACACTGGAGCACACATGTGCCACTGGCTGGAGCCACAGGAAGACCTCAGGATCCTGTAACCAGGCTCATAAATCACAGTGCACGGGCACTAGCAGGTGCTGGATTGTGAGTGTACAGGTGTTAAAGCACAGGCAGATGTTTATAACGTCAAGTTTGCCTGAAAGCATCAGCACAAAAAGCTCACCTTTCATTAACAGCTCATCAGTGCCAAACAACTATGCAAAATGATGAATGCTCATGAAACCCCAAATCGTGGGAAATTGCATCTGACTATAATTGCAATCTGTATTTCACACACAGTCAGAATGTGAATTCTGGCTGCCTAGAGAAAAAGAGCAGGAAAACATTGCTCAGTTGTTGAAAACACTTCTGTGGTTGTGCTACATTGCCCTCTGCCCTCCAGACAGAGCTGTCTTTCAGAGGAGAGACCAGGGCATTCAGCCAGATCCAGTCCTTTGGACTGTTTAAGTTCCCAGTGCATAATACATGCAGAGAGGGAGACAAGCAATTTGAGAGGCTGTGGAATACTCTGAAAGATAAATGTAGGCAGTGGATTTATTAACCAACTTTCCCCTCTGAAAACTTGGCCTTTCATGATACGTGAAAATATGAACCCTGACAGCTAATGGTCTACTACAGGGAAATTTTTAACATGCTGGCATTTATTCTAAATGGAGCAATACCTTACAAATTCCTAGCCTCCTGAATTTTCACTTCTAAGGAGAATATTGTATAGTGCTTGCCTTCTCACTGTACTATGTTCCTAATTCATACTGCCCCATCAAATAAGTCAGCTAGCACACCAGAATACTAACCAGGTACTCAAAGAACATAGGTATGTTGAGATTTCAACTACAAAAGAACCTTACCTCATTTTCTACCTCCCCTGCAGAAAGAAACTCTGCTTTTTCTAACAGTCCCAAGTCCAGTCTCTGTTTTGGAGTACAACAGTATCACACTGAGCCAAGTTATTTCTTTATCATTTGGGCTTATTGTCAGATTTAACTGAAGAACTCTGTAAACACAAAGTGAAGGTGGGAGATCTGAAAGCTGTATGACCCATTTTTTGTCATCTTACAAAGAAATTGAGAAAGCTTTATAAACATGCCTAACCCACACATCTGAGAACTAATAAAACCTAATACATTGTTATGATATATTTAAATAGACACAAAATGCGGAAGTTTCTCAACTTTTCTGGTCTATAATCCTGTAGTTTGTATTTTAAACATAAAGATTTGACCCTGTGGAATTGAAACTCTAAATACAGTGGTAATCAAGTGGAATGAGGGAGAAGCAATAACGGTTTGTATATGAGAGCTTTTCCTAAGCTTGCCTTGTGAAGGAAGTCATATTGTGGAACTATCATAATAATTACTAAATAATTGTATGACTGGCTTTTAATTTGAATGGAAACCCCAGGGATTCAGAGGAGTTACATTTACACCTTGATTACATGTTTTGTCATGCACTAAACCCAAAAGTTTGTTGTTGGAATTTTGTTGCTCATTTTCACAGCGCAGTGGCAACTAGAGGCAAATGGGCACAAAAGAGGTGCTAATGTGATCCAAGAGCAGGGGTCTGTCCTTGGTAATGAAGCTTAATTCATCTGTGGTAATCTTATGCACAGGTCTGTTCCATTTGCATTCACAAAGGCCACTGCTCCCTTAACAAAGGGTGTTACTGGGACAAATAGCAGGAACTTTGGAGTTTATCCGTTTCTCTTCATAGAGCACTTGATTTTCCTAATGTGAATGATAGTGCAATTCCAACTGAACCGTAACGAAGTTTTGAAAAGAGGTCAAAAACTCTTGAAAACATTTTTTTCAGAGACTTGTTCCTGGCATCCTGGATACAGAACTGGATATAATTAGACTAGGAAGTGAGGAAATCATGGAAATTGCAAGTATTTTTCATGCTCACATGAGAAGAGGTTACAAAAGGGAGCATCATCGAGTAAAAAGTGATTAATTATTGACACTATAGTTCCCCCAAAGCAATACTGAAACTCATGGAGTTCCCTGGTGAGCTAGTAAAACTAATGCAGATGTGAAAATCCTACAAGAATTTACATGGTGCTGCTCTGTGTAGCAGGGATGAAATTGATGGGGCCAACTCATAAAAAAATTTAATACAGCCTAGGGAGTGAGTAAATATAGATGAAGTGTTGAAGGAGCTTGATATCAAATTATGGGGGTTTTGAATTTCAAAATAAAATGTATTTTAAAACTGTGAATAAATAATTACCTTTTACAAATATTTTTTAAGGAAACAAGGAAACCCTTCAGAACATTTTTTTTTTTTAGTATTAAAATTAATATGATCACTTAATCTACTGTTGCCCTTAGATTTGCATGAGCATAATCCAAACATAACAGCAAACTTTAAATTTTTCTGACTGCCATCTACTCTAAATCTTTATGGATTTATATATAATTATGTATGGAATGGAAACCAATTTTTCTACTACACTATATGGGAATTTTTTTTATTAAAACTATTTCATTGTAAACATTATTTTCCAGGCAAATATATCTCAATGTTGCTGTTTTTTGTTGATAGGGGGGCAATGGAATAGTAATAATCAGCTTGCAGGCAGCTTTCAGTGACTTCCTGTATTACATTTCAAATGGACAAAGTAATCATCAGTCACAATGTCACCATTTGTCCCCATTCAGGCTCTTGACCTTTAGATTGCCCATTAAAGAGAGGAAGACCAGTTCCTATCCATCTCTTGGCAATAGAAGAACTTTTCCTGCTGTAGATGGACATTTGTTCAACAGAAGTTGCAGCCCAATTGACGTCCATCTGATTTGGAAGTTTCCTTCCTCTTTACTGGAATAGGAAGCACATGCAATTATGGGCTAGTTCATTAATTATTTTTAAGGGGAAAGATTATGAGAGAGGAAAACATTGCCTACATAGATAGAAATGCTGAAGTTTAGATAACCACTAAAAGGAGAGAAAATGTTGTGTTGCATCTTTATGGCTTTTGAGTGGATACATTTGTTGCTGAAATGAATCCAAATCCACTGATGGTAGGAACATAATATAGCTCTTGTGGCACTGTCCCTCTACTTATAATGCAAGTTGCGTGCTGGGGTGGGAAGGGAAGATAACTGGGTGGGATGAGAATAATAAAATAATTCAAATTCTGTGTAACTTCAAAAATATCCATGATGGGCTGGTCTTACTGCTTACTTCATAGGATCAGTTGTCAACACAGCCAAATTTGCAACTTTTTTTTCCTCCACAGGTATCAGAGATACTGTAGAGATTATAATATATTATACAACGGAAGGAAGAGAAGAGCGTACGTCACTCGCCTTTAAACAAAGATAAAGTCAAGAGTAAGCCATACTCTCCAATACAAATTCTCACATAACAGTGGAAGACAGTTCTTCCCACATTCTCATTCAGTGAAATAAACAACATTTTATATAATTTCTGAACAGAATTTTACAGTATAGTATTTGCATTACATTTCCAGTAAGGGAGAGCTCACCACCTTCAATAAAATAGTGAAGTCTGTCTCAGATTACAGAGCTCTTGATTGCCAAGAAAATTAAATGCCAATTGTTTAGTTGGGGTTTCCCAAGAGTAACTGCATGTGCAAGACTCCAAAAGGGGAGTACATTTGGCAGTGAAGCTCAAATCCTGTGCAGCCAAGGCATGCCAAAGAGAAATGCTGTAGTATAAGCTGTCTAGAGATTTCTGGAAAAACTGGTACTCAGAGCAAAAAGGAAGTGAGCTTCAGAAAGACATCTCTCTTTTCTTTGACAGCTGGCCCATAGGTACACAGTGGACATTGATCTACAGTTTTGGTATTTTGCAGAAGGCCCTGTCTTCAGGAAACTGCAGGATCAAAAGAACTAAACATAAGCCTCAGTTGACTCTGAGGATGCTTGTGTATATCCAAAGCAGGACTTCAGTGGCATGCTATTTGAATACTTCATTGTCCCTGCGTGTGAGTTTTGAGGAAAAGCCTGGAGATGAATAACGTTACATATCTCTCTCTCCTAGGATTGGGAGGTACTTTTCAGTTCTTTGTCAAGCAGAGTTCTTCACTGCAGGGAGTAAGTGACACAAAGTTTGTGTCCCTGTAATTGGGTGTGAGCCAATAGAAACTACACGTCTCTCAGCTTCCTGTCCCATCCCCCCTGTCCCATTTCCCCCTTTACAAGTGGATCCCACTTCAGAAAGCTATGCAATTCAGTACCAGAAGTTAAATTCTATACATTCTAAATACATATATATACATATTCTATAAACTATGCTGGTGGCCCTCTTGGTTTTGGTTACATTTTGAACTGATAGTAAACCAAGAAAAGTTCTTTTAAAGCACAATTAAGTATAAAAGAAATATACAAAGGGGGCAAGAGGGTGGTTGTGGCTCTATTAAACACATGTGGAAGTGAAAGGACTGCCCTAGTCTAAAGAAGTGTTGAATAAACAAAAGCGGTAGAATCTATGGTGGAGGCCAGGCCGCATCAGGAGTGGTTTTGCTTTAGGGAGGAAAAATACTTTAGACTAGAGAGTGATTATAAGTTATACGAATGAGTGGAGGAAAGACCTGTGTACACAGTGTTTTCAATCAGTTTTATCCTTTCAGTGTTAAACTCTTGCCTTTTGAGAACCTAGAAGATTTTTAAGTGTTCTGGCTCTATCTCTGGAAATAGTATCAATATTTAGGAACTCACACTTTTAAATGAATAGGAACACTAGCTTCACAGTGTGCACTTCAGCACCTGACCCACGAACCTCTCCCTCTGGCCTTTTGAAAGGGAGCAACTTCTCAGAGCAGTGGCAGAACTAATGCAGACCTTTCCTTTTTTTAACTTTGAACATTATGTGAAGACCATGTTCTTCTGATTCTTAAAGAACAGACCACTCTGCTATACACACATTTACGTAAATGCTTGTAATTAAATCTGATGAGCACATCTCTTACAGAAGGAGAGTATTTTGCACATTATTATGTTTTACTGCTTTCCTCCTGGCTACCAAATATATGAAGGAGTATATATTGGTGTAGGCTGATCTGTAAAGAAGTTGTAGGCAAGCAATGGAATATAAATTATGCTTTTCATCATTACTGTTGATAGCAGCATGGAAACATTTGTATATTTCTGTGCAAAGACAAGTACAGAATTAAAAGTACAATGACATGTGGAGAGCAAGAAGAACAAAGTGCATAAAAAAATACTGCAGTGATGAGGAGAGTCATCACAACTGGTTTTGAAATATTTAAAAGGACACTGCAACAAGAAAGAGAATAAGGTGTCCTCCATGTCTAAAGAAAATACAATAGACATAAATTGTAACAAGAGATATTCAATATAGACCTAAGGGGGGAAAATCATAAAATGACAGCATTTTCAAAGTATTATGAAGCAATTGAACAGATTCCTTGGAGAGGTTGTAAAATTTGTGTTATAGAATATATTTAAATACAATCTAAATACCTCTTAACCCCAGCTGTAGGCAAGGCAATGCAATGGACCAGAAGATACCTTGACATCTTTTTTCACACTGCAATTCAATGATTTTCAGAACACTGATAATTCTCTTGCTTTTTAGAAGTGGAAAAAGCATATCCTTCACATAGACTCTTGTTTCACTTCAGTTCTTCACTAATTAAACATCTCCCAGTAGATGTTGCCAATTGATACACCTAAGACTGAATGATAACCTAAATCCTACACTTTGACATACTTGGGCCTGCCTTTGTGTCCTTCACACAACTGAATTTCTGAATTGCATGTGACTTTTTCTGTCACACATTATATGTGTAACCATAGGTTGTATCTTTGGAAATGCAAAACAAAATTTAAGTGACAGATAAAAATGTAGAAACCACCTACTTGAGTAAATAGTTTTCATAAGGAAATAATCTTAATATACTACTGTCCTTTAAGATTTTTGTACGTGCTTTACAGTATTAAGTTAAAACACTTCTCAGTCACCATTAAGAAAATACTTGTATTTATATATTAATAACAAAGAGAAATGAAATTTAAAAAGAACAAAAAGCCAGATATTCTTAGGTAAGATGTAGGTTTCAGGATCTAAAGTCAGTTGCAAATTTTGTGGCCAACTCATGAATTTTTATTAATAGAAGCAAAATCATACATCAGGCCATGCTGAAATTTTGAATCAGCCATAGGTTATCCTATTTCAAGATCAAGGTTTGACAGCTCCTGACAAAATGAAGACTTAGTAACCAGGTTATGAAACAATTGAAAGAAGACTCCATTCCATCCTAAAAAGTTGTCATTTAAGGCATCTATAACTCTTGGATATTGTATTGCCATATTACCATTTAAAAATTTAAGTACAAATGTGTAGGTTTTGCCTTTAGTGAATTCTCTTGCTGGTTTTAAGCAGTAGCATCTGAGTAAAAGTTGTTTTACAACTTTTAGTCTCTGACCTCTGGAAAGCATTTATGCAGTTTATCATTGAAAAACAGATAAAGCCCCTCTCCTTTCCCCCGCCTCCCCACCCAGCACAATTTCCTGAGGTTTAGAAGTAGTATAGTCACACATCTCAGTGCAGAAACAGCATAGAAGTTTTTCCTTCTGGTCTGTTCACAATTTTCTTATTTGTACACTGATCCACTCGAGGAAATTGTGTCCTACATGTGACCTCAATGTTTAAACAAATTATTTGCTTCTCTTTCTATCAAAGGCTAAAACATCCATACAAATATGAGCATCTAGAAGACAGATGAGAGATATACTTTATGTGTCTACAGCTTGTAGGTTTCAATTTTCAGCTGTAACTGATAGAATGATTGCAGTCTATTGGATTTTGGATCAAAATCTGATCTCATTCCAGAATCAAGTTATGCTTGTATAAGTGAAATCAGATTTGAGACTTATATGACATTATATAATACGTAAAGAAACAGTTATTTGCCTTACAGTGACCATCATTCTGAGATGCATTGTGCACTCTTGGAGTGTGTGGATATCACGAGCTTAAAAATACCACACTGAAAATATTCTGGCCAGCCTCTTTTCAGGCCATAACTGTTAGGTAGTGCACTACCACCCTGTCCCAAACATGCACTGAGGTGATCAAAACACCTCTTTACATTCCTTGCCAAAGCACAGGCCAAACACATACTTCGTTTAGAAGTGGGAAATGACAGTGGGCTCTGGGGTACAGCAATGAGTTTGAGCTTTATATTGACTTCTTGTTCTTATAACTGTACCTACCCTGAGCTATTGTAAAAGAAAAGGCTGTGTAGAATTAAACAATAAATGGTAATTTTTACACTGGTGAACACTATTGCTTGGTATCTCAAGTGACTACCAAGTAGCTGCCCTCCACAGTCAAGGAAAGAAGAAGAGAGTTGCTCACTCCAAAACAAAGGCTGCAAAGCAAAGGTGGGAGAACCACTAACCTGACATGACTCTCATTTAACAAATAGTGCAATTGTCTGAGTTTTGACATCTGGTTGCACAAGTCTGGGGGACACTTGAAATGCTTGTCTCTTCTAGTATCTACAAAGGTAATATTTACCCTTTAAGAGACTTAATTACCTTAGTTCTATTTAAGTTAGAAGTATTCCACTTAGGATTTAAAAATGATGAAGCTGAAAATCTGGGTTTAGGAGAAAATGTGGTTAATGCATTATGTAGTTTGGGCAAAATCCCTAAGGAATTTGGGGAAAACTTTGCATGTAGCCTGAGCAGTTTGTCTTTAGGGAAGCTGGAGCATGATACACCTACCATAAGCTCCCATAATTTTGCTGTCTTGTAGGCTAAAATGGGTGGAAAACAAGATTTTTTCTTGGGCACATTATGGAAGTATTGATTAATCCGAGCAAAGTATTATTAAGAATCCAGAATGGGCAATGGAGGGAAATGCTCCTGCTGTGAAAACACCTACAGAATTTAGAGGGATGCAGTTGTTTAACAATGTGAATATAAAGCATGGTACTATGAAGGTGGCTCTGTTGCTATTACAGATGTCAGGTGAACACTAATCTAGCCAAGGTTCATGTTTACGGTTATGTCTGCAGTCACATCATCTCTGCAATACAGTCTGAGCAATAATGAGGCTTTTTATAGATCATGACAACGCTGAATTATACAGATTAATTATACTGCTATCCTCCCATCCAACTCTGAAGTAACTGCTCTACCTATGGAAGAGCAAAGGTATTGTGAAAAAGCTCAGGGAACAGTCAGGTTTCACACACTGCATGAACTCTCTCACACAGGGTAAATTAAAATGAGATCATAAAAAAAGAAGGGGAAACTATGAGCGCATAATGGTTATAGTGCCTTGTAGGATGCCCTGTGGAATTTAATTGGGGACTACTGAAAAAAGTGTAGAAAAAAATCTTTGGCACTTCCATTAAGGGTATGTTATTCTTTTAGAAACTTTGAAAGATCTTAGAAAGAGAACTCATTGTAATTTGCAAGACATCTCTTGTGTCTTCAGAAAATCAGATACCTCTGTCAGGGAGGAAGTAAAAGGCCTAATAAGCTTACTTCTTAAATACAATCCTAATAAAACACTTAATTTTTACACTGCCAGGTAAGTGATAATGCGAATTAAATCTTACATCAGATATATTTTGTCTAAAGGGAGGAGGACATAGCAAGTTTACTTTGGACATAATGATCAACTTTGGTCACTAGGTAGGTCACCTAAACAATTTGCAATAACATTATTATCAGCTGAATACGCCACTTGAGAGCTTGATTGAATTTTCCCTTTCTTGTCAAATACTGATGAAAACATTCTTTTATGAGTACTGTTAACCATTTTCTACCGGAGCTGCACTACATTAAAAGAATTTAAATATTACACCTTTGAAGTACATTTTATTAAGCTTTGGACGTGTGTGTAGCACTAAAAAAATCTAAGAACTCTGAAGATATTAAAAATCTAGTCTTCACAATTTATATTGAGTCAGGTTATCTCAAATTCCAGTTTTCAAATTCCATCAACCATCCAAATTCTGGTTTATATTGGAATTAGTGTTACTATAGGATAGGTCAGCTATAATGTCTACCTTTACAAACATCTTAGAGATTAATTCCAAGAAAAATTATTGCAGTGTCAACAGATGCCTTCTATTGCTGATAGAATAGTTACCAGAGACAAATTTGATATAGCATTTATTAATATTAAAAAACTAACAGATTTTTAACCCTTCCCTTTCTCAGGTGCAATGACCAAACTTGTATCTAAACTTTACAAATTTACTTTGGGGTTGAAAAAAACATAAAAATGATACTGTTATCACTGGAAACCTCAGAAACACAAAATCACAACCCCAAGTTTCCCAGTTCTATGCAAAGTAGTTGAGAAACTGCAGGAGTAAAAATCAACATTAGTATTATCTATAAGGACTTCAGCTGCTAGAATAGTCAAATGATACTATTAACTATTTCTGGTGGAACTAAGCTGAATATTCTTGAGTCACAATCACGTTGTATTTCTTTACATTAGGTACAGGCCACAGATGCAGCAAGAACTATCAATCTGCAGTAACGAAAGAGAGAAAGAGAGAAAGAGAGAAAGAAAGAAAGAAAGAAAGAAAGGAAAGAAAGAAAGAGAGAAAGAAAGAAAGAGAGAAAGAAAGAGAGAGAGAAAGAAAGAAAGAAAGAATGAAAGAAAGAAAGAGATTCTATAACAAAAGTAATTTTTTAGGTAGAACCTTTCTTTGATCCAGAATATGACAGCTGAGCTGTCCTTTGTATATCTTTAAACTATTTTGTTACATTTTTTTCTTTGTGGAATATTTTGTGTCTAAAGCAAAGTCATTGAAAATAAACTGAGCAAGTTCTTCCCTTTTCCAGAGTGTGGTCCTAATTGATCTCTCTGTGTTATGTCATTATGGGCTTTTTAACCTCTAAAAAAAAATGAATAGTTCTAAAAAAGTGTTGTGTGATATGCAGTGCATGCTCTGAGATGGAGGAAGTAGGAGGAATAATCTGAACACATGCTTTAACGCTTTTCTAAACGCTACTTACCACGTCACAACACGTTCCATGAATATACAATACTAACAATCATAGTCTCTGAGGAAGGTTGGATTTTATAGTTCAAAATACAAAATATAATCAAAGCTTTTGTCATAGCATTTGCGTCATTTTTCAATTTTAGGTAAATCTGGAAACTACTTGTCTGAAACAGCAAATAATTTCTCATTTTTTCTTAAAGGAAAATCCCAAAGGTAACATAACGAGATTTAACGCACAAAGGTCATTAAAAGAGGCATCAAAATATCACTTTATATCTCAAAATTTTACCAAGATGCCTTGGCACAGGCATTGTGGGAAACTGAGAAAAACTATTACCAGTACTAGTACCTACACAGAGAACAAAAGATGGCATAAACAGCTGGATTTCAATCATTCTGCCACTGGAGGTAATGAGCTTTCCACTTTGGCTTTAATACACAAAATTTGGCCTCAAGATTTCCATACATATTACTAATTCTTGCTACTTTCAAAAATTGATGACATTCTGGAGTTATAAAGCTATAGCTATTTAGTTTAATATTTATTTGAAAATGTGAATACCTAGTTTGTTAATACTGTCATATTTCACCTTCAGTTCAAAGAGTTAGAATCCCTCTTGCTCTGTTTATTACCTATGCAAGTAGTGAGTTAAACCTTCTTAAAGTAATAGATCTGACTAACTTCCATAGGGAGCATTTTTATTGCCAGTGCAATTAAGTAGTCCAAAATAATCTAAAGATTACAGAGAACTCTTAAGTAGTAATGATTATGACTGCTCAAAGTAGCCTGTGGCCCTGTCTACCAAAGCTGTCTTATATTCAGTATGTTTAGACATGGAAATTTACAAATCATGATCAGCATAACAGAAAAGATCCCTGACTTCATTGGGACCATTGCCTTCTTTTTGAACATATGCCAATCTTTTTTCTTAGAAAAGAGGAAGACTGTGCTTTTTAAAATGTTACTTTAAGAGTAAATGTTGTACAATATTAGCAGTATCCTCTTTATTACCTGTGACTCAATAAGCTCCAGTGAGTCACAGTCTTAAGAACACGTCTGTTGAAACTTTAAGCCTGACTAGAAAACAACATTCTATAAATAATCAAGTCACAAGTACTCAAATGCATTTTTCCAGATGGAAGCACATTCAGGGACTTAGCTGAGTCTGGGACTTAACATGTATGCCTTTGAAGGGATTAGCCAGTTGGGTTTAGTAAATTTCATGCACTGTTGTAATAAAAATGAAAGTACATATTTGTCTCATGAAATTTGGAAAATGACAACAAAGAATTGCTGTTTTAAATATGATGAGAGACATTTAAGAAATTCTTCAGTGTTTACATCTTGGAGAGTAAATAAACATTTGTGGTAACGTACAAGCAATGTCAAGGTACTGTTATAAATTACTAATTTATGCACAAAAATATATAGTAGATATACTGTGAAGTCACTCCTTCCCTTTTCAAGGGGAGTTTGTGTGCTATATACCACGGTTCAGAAAGACTCCAAGTCTTTCAAGCTTTCCAACTTTCCAAAAGAAAGTTCTTTTCAAGATTTCAGTCTTTCCAATATATTAGCACCTCTTTTATTTCCTGTTTACATTGTGTTTTAAAATCTCCTTTTTCTCCTGACAAGCTTATTTGGACTCTTTACTGGAAGTTTTTTATTGAGACTGTTAAGAATAGTAACTAGAATTATAAACTTGAGGGAAGCTTAAGGATCAGTTATATAATATACATTATATAATACTAAAAGTGACTGACATTTCAAACTGAAATAATTTTCAAAGTAGCCAGAAGTTTTAGTCAAAACCATAGCAGTGTATGAACTTTTAAAAATCTCTTAAGTGCAAAGAAAATTTCCTTTTTTAAGTGAATTACTTTTCTTGTTTATTTTCTTTTATTTCTGTGCTTTTGTGAATTATGACCATAGTTCATATATTCAGAACACTAAGATTAAAAATGTGAACCTTCAAAACCACATATGTTTCTTTTAATATTTTTAAAATGTATATAAATCTTCTGCACAAAAATCAGGTTATTTCCATATTTATATTGTGATTATAAGAATCACTTTTCTTGGCAAGGAATTGGTTCCCATGTGTAACAAGTAAGGAAAAAACTAGACTTTCTTGTTATTTTTAAGCTTCATTCCAGTCAACAACATTTAAGTCCACATGTATTCATCTGTGATGAAAACTAGGACAATATTAATATAAGCCCTGAAAAAAGAAAAGGACAGCAATAAAAGTATCAGGTGGGTCTTTACAACATGGAGAGAAAAATTCAAACAAAAATTGTAACTGTTAAAAAAAATGGAATCTTTATGTGGAAAAATGGGATACATTAAATTCTAGTAATATACCGAGGTTTCCAGGTTGCTCCCTTTGTTCACCTAGATAGCAACAAACTAGATAAATATTCAAGACTGATAAACCTCTGTTTTATTTATGTAATCTCTTGAGGTAATTTTTAGTGCAGTCATTATATTTGGTGGACTAGTTTTCTAGAAAATTCACATTATAGGTTTATACAGCAAAATCTATCAGAATTAAATAAGCCAAGAAGAAATGGTTTCAGTATTTTATCAGATGCTGAATGAATGAACGATGGAAATAATTCCTGCTGGCATAAACAATAACATTTACTCTGGATTCCCCCAAAATACTCTGCATTCCCTTTAAAACACCTCATGGACAGTTTTCCAGTTATATAATCTAGCATTCTTGTAAATTCAAGACAATAGTTGAAAAGTAAAGGCAGATGTATCTGCTGGTCCCCTAAGAGGAGTATCAGGAAAGTACTCCAAAGCACCTGTGAAGAAAACATAGATATCTTTCATAGACATTTTCGTAGACAATATAGAGCATTTTGTCCTCATAAAATGAGAATTGAATCAAATCATAAAACTCAGTCATGAGAAATCACAGCTGCATTTGAGCTTAAAAGTAGAACGAAAGACACATTATTTGTTTGAAAATGAGTTTGAAATCACTATTTTTTTTGGAGGGAGCTAGCTTAGCCCACTTCTCTGTCTCTGTATATGTTTAGAAAATGGAACTTGCTGCCCTTTACATTTCTTCCGGAAGAATAGACTTCTGCCAACCTTGGCTTTCTTCCCTTTATTCAAATATCGTTATGCTCTCACAATTTAAGTCCCAACATTTACTCCAGAGTCCAAATAAATTCCCTGATGCCCACAAACTTCAAGAAGAATGGCTTTTGGAAAGGCTGAGCTCCATATGATTCCCTCCTGATACTCCCCAAAGGCTGGTATCTTTCTTTGCCATGACAACAGAAAGTGAGATGGCACAGGGCTGCAGGTAACTTGAGAAAAGTTACGTACTTCTCTTTTAATGTCACAGTTAACTAGCAGGAGGTAAGAAAAAACCTGTATCTTGATAAGTAATAGTTTGGTTATGATAAACTTTCCTGTCTTTCTCTTTGTTTTTGTGGTGTGCTATAGTTATCCAGATATTTTATCTATTACCATAGTTGATTTCAAGTATCCTGTATTTGCTTTGAAGGCACATAAATTTTCTAGTGCTCTTTGTCTTCAAAGCAGATGAAAGCAGGAACAAAAATGAAATTTTACTTAGGTAAAGACTGTACCTTTAGCCTGGATACAGTAGGAAGAAAAAGCTGAAAAGAATAAAAATACCTTTAGTAGTACATTGGCATATGTATTGCACGATGTTACACATTTTATTGCCTTTTTAAAAATGCATGAGCTGGCTCTTCAAGTCAATACAAAAGCTATTTAGTACACTGCATTGCTCAAAAATATGTGTGGCATTGACCTACGTTCTAAATTTCCTTCCAAGCTGAGTGTTCAAGTCTTTTTTTTGTTGGCTTCTTTCAATATGTCCCTCCATTATGACTGAGAAATGAAACAGTCTTCTCTGACTAAGAGGTAAACTATTTTACCTTGTTGAGGAATGCACCTTCATTTCTGTTTAAATGACTAGAAGTATAAAAAACCTTTACTCTAAAATCTGTGTCTTAATTCTTTTTTTTTTTTCCAGTGCAATGTCACATCTCACCAGAACAGACTTTTACAAAATTTCAAGTGCAAGTGCTTCCTGTCAGCAGCTGAATTTGGATGAAGTATTCAGTCTTCATTTCCACACCAGTCCTGAGGCAAATGCGAAGAAAAAACAGAAAGAAAGTGAGTGTGCTTTTTCAAATTGAAAGGAAAAAAAATCATAAATTCAATTTCATTTGAACTTTTAAAGAAAGGAATTGGTTTTCATGATGCATTAATTGAATAATGAATTATAAGATATTTATAATGTGCCCTTGCTCTTCACTGGAATTTGTAGCATAGGCATTTTTGTTCTATTTACAGTGGAAAGTCTTTAGAAGTTATAAAAGTGAATGTTGCTTGGGTTATTATTTGGCAGGGAGATAAACAAGGATTTTGAGCTGTATCAAAAGTAGTTAAACTACTGAGAATATGAGATGCTTGATGTTTTATGAAAAGTGTTATTAGTTATATCGTAATAGTTCTTAGGAGTCCCAAGAATGAGTCATTACCCAACAGTGATGGGTCTATACAAAAGAGAATATGAATGCCCCTCTCTAATGAGTTTTCAGACAATGTGACTGCAGTGTAATGTCTTCATCAGTGAACCTGGGCTTAAACCACCTGATAAAGTACTGAGAGTGACGTAGCCACAACAAAACTCAAATTGTTTCCTGTTCAGTGGCTTCACATCTGTGGTAGGCTGGCCCAATCTAAAAGTCCATATCCTTCCTCAAAACTAGACTCCAGTATTTGAACTGCAACAATGCATCCTAAAAAAAATTTTGGATGCGTATGCCATCACAATCCAATTGTATCAAATTAGGGGGGGAAATCTACATTTTTAAGAAATATTTTTAAAATTAGAAGATGAACATATCAGTAGCTGTTTTTCATCAAACTATGAAAGATATCAGGGTTCGATATGCTCTACTTTGACAATTGTAAGAAGACCATCAGGGACTTTTGCTTGAGGTTCTTGCTAGCATAAGATCTGGCCGTACTGTTCAGTGAAACAGGATTAAGTTGAAAAATGCTGACTTCTTGTCTGAAGTGCAAACATTACATAAATGAGAGGAAGGGTGTGAAGCTTTGTATACATTTGTGGAAAGCTGCTGGTGTTCCTCATGCATCACTATCAGCACTTGTGGAATATGCAATTCTGGAGTGGTTCCCTGGTATTTCCATGGCCTACAGCTTCACAGCAACCCAGTTGCCCCAAAAGCACCTATTTTCACTGCCAGAGAGCTGTGGGATGCCCAGCTCTCCCTGCTGCAGAGCTCTGACACGGTGTTTGGGAAGCAGGCTGGTAACCGCAGCATTTCCAGACACTTGGTTAACTAGCCAGCACTGTGGGATTTCCCTCGAGCACATTCAGTCTGGAACCAAATTTTAAATGTTTCCAGTTAATGAGGTGGGTTTTTTTCTGTCAGCTCTTTCAACTATTGGTTTCACTCTCAGATTTGCCACTAAATTCAGTGGGACCGCCATTTTACTCTAAGGGTCTGAAGAGATTAATTATTATGAGATGAATGAAGCTTAACTTGGCCTAAATGAAATCAAAATCCCTTACCAGAATTGATAAATACCAATTGGTCAAGGTATGTCTGAATGGTACAGAAGTTCACCATATCAAGAAGCTGAAACCACAAACTGTCTTGTGCTTCCAAGTAGAAGCAAATGCACCACCAAAAGGATATCTAAACACTGAGACTGAAGTTTATTAGACAGGAGAGATGAATGGCACAAACACAGGAAGTTACTGAAGCCAATAAAAAAAAAACCCATGAGGTTTAAACCTACATTGAACCTATGTGGTCGATTAATCATAATATGAACTGTTCATCACTGAAAACAAATGCATACACAAATAGTTCAAAATAATGACCCTGACGGGGAGAAAATCTGATTTCCTGGATGTAATAACTGTATTTTGTTTTTTCTCTCTGAGTAATGCAGATTTGTTGTATTTGGATCCCAAACTCAGTGTGACTTCCATCTTTTCAGAATAAGAAACAAAACAAAGCAAAATATTACATATTACTTCAACATAGTACTGGGAAAATTTAAGTTTTCTAAAGTTTCCTTGCTGAAAGACACTGTCCAGTAAGTAATGCTGGCAGTATTTCTCATAAATGCCAAAAAATAATTATATTAAAAACTGCAAATATTACCTCAGAACTCAGCAAGGTTTAGAAACTTTTCCAAATGAACTCCTCTCAGCTGCTGCTGAAAGGAAGCATGGTTTTTTAATTTGTGGCCACCGTCACTAGTAAAAGAAAAGGAAGTGTTTTGGTTTGGGTTTCTGTTGTTTTTGGGGTTGTTGGGGTTTTTTTAACAGATGTGCTGATTTTAACAGAAAGTAGGTGGATTTTTCTGGGAAACAGAATCCTTTGGTCATCTTCAATTCAGGTATCCCCATATATATTCTTTTCACTTACATAAATATTTCATGGAAGGAAAAATCAGTATAAATTCTGTTTGAATAAAAGTTAATTTCTCATTCTTGTTCTGTCTAAGCTTCAGCTGTGGTGGAAAGATGCAGAGATACTTTTTTCTCAGTTTTACCTTTCTAAGTGAATGTCAGTCTTTAATATTCTTTAATATTCTTTGCTTAACTCTTTCATGGAATTGGTAGTATTTAGGGACTCAGATGTCATTTTGCTCACAGTGCTGCAAAGACCTCAGACTGGTCTTTGTTACACTTCTGTAAAATTTCAACTCTGGTTCAGTGTCCTGGTCTTTACTTCCAAGGCCTTTAAAGTCTCAAGCCCACACTATTAATCTGTTGTTACTCTGATGCATCAGGAATGTACAGCAAAGCTCAAAATCAATCGTGTAGAAGTAAAGATTTTTTTTGGAAGCAAATTATGGAATCATGAACTAAGGTCATAAGAACCACCTCAAATCTGAACACTTTCTGCCCTGAATTCAAAGGGACAGCCTGCTGTCTACAATTCGCAGCTTGTAGAATCATAGAATAATAGAATATTTAGGTTGGAAAGGATCTTTAAGATCATCAAGTCCAACCATTAACCTAGCACCGTCAAGTCCACCACTTAGCCACGTCCCTAAGCACCACATCTACTTGTCTTTTAAATACCTCCATGGGTGGTTACTCAGCCATTTCCCTGGAAAGCCTGTTCCAGTGCTTGACAATGCTTTTCGTGAAGCATTTTTTCCTAATACCCAATCTAAGCTTCACAGTTTCCAACGCAAAACAGCAAGGGTTACTGGACAATTCAGCACTGACAGGGCCTAAATTTATGCACAAAGTGACAGTGTCATATTGCATGCTGTGTTTATTAAAGCACTTCATGTCAAAGAATGATCAGAACCTTATTACATGTTCTTCATTTTAAAAGAACAGCAACTTATGATACAACAGTAAAAGGATCAGAACACAGTACTGCTATTATTTAGAATAACATAGAAATCATCTGCTAAAAATGAGTAAATGTATGCAAGATCACTTATAAGCAAATAAAAACATTGTACAGAATACAAATTTATTCTGAAGGGTTTTTTTTACTGCTGTATTGTGCCAGTATTGATACTGTGTTTCATTACAAACTCGTAGAAATCTAGTGATGTGCAATGTATTTAAATTGATGAGTATTTCTTCCAGCAGACATTTCATAGAAAAAATTCTTTAGAAAGGCAAATATAAGTATAAATTCTGAAAAAAAGATGCAGACTGCAGTACAATTTATTTTTTCAGTCATTCTAGCTATATAATTTATAATATACACAATTATTATACAGAAAAACTAATTTGCCTCTGATTTATAAGGGACACTTCAAAGAAAAACCAAAACAATCTCTTCTTTTTCCCATTTTAATATTTGGCACTGTAGTCAAATTGGAAGCATCAAGAGCCTCTGATCTTGTCACAGGAAAGGATTATTAGTTGAGATTCAAAAGCTGCAGAGTAATGTTGTGAACATCTGATTGGGCTGTCTGCATGCTGCAGCCCTTGTGTCCTCATCTTGCGTGGTTTTGCATTGTGTCGGTTGCTCCTATTTCAACTCAAGTATATTTTGTAAGTTATTCCTTCTTTAAAGATATCAAATCACAGGTCACTTACCATGTCTGTTGTTAGGCTTTCTAATGGCTAAGTACTGTCACTGGTAGCTGCGACTATGTGGTCTCCTAGCCCTTTCCCCTTCCATTCCCTCAACCCTGTCAGCCTCTCTTGCTGATCTTCAGTTTGGGTGGAAATAATCTGGTCTAATTTTGCCAGCTGAAGGCTGGACAATTTACCTCAGCTAGTTGTCTGTCTTCCACTGTAGTCAAAGGAAGAAAAGAAAGATAGCCGAGAGCATAATTTTTCAAACTTCTGTTACGTATCTATGACCGATAAGAAGAATGGACTTTCAACATGCCTGTCTCTCACTACAGACTACAAGAGGAGATGGGACAGCTGTATGATAGACCTATGCTTACACACTCAAAGTCAGATGAAATTAAATTCATCCTATTAAGAAAAATTCAGAAGGGGAATATAAAAATAAATCACATTGTCCACAAAATGAAACCCAGCTAAAGAAGGAGCTAAGGGAAAACACATGGGCTCCTCTTCACGCTCAGTCCAACATGCCTTCCATTCAGGCCAAAAGGGAATTATTGGTGTTTTAGTTCTCTGAGTCTATAAGTCTGTAGTGCAGTAAGCTTATTGGAACTAGGACAAGGTGAGCTTGTTGGGAGCTATCAGAAAATGTAGCTAGAAGCCTTGCTGAAACTTTACTGAGCATGTTAAAATAACAATTTTCAAAGTTTTGAAGCTTGGCTGAACATGAGTAGATTCTCACTGAGATGACAAAGAGCCAGTTGGTCCTATAACACATGAAAGTACTACAGCTCTCCAAAGAAATAAATTTTAATATTGGGAAATCAACCTATTTTTCTCTAATCTCCCTTTTGGAAATGGCAGGGTGGTTTTCACTGAAACTCCCCTAAAAATTCCATTTGAAGTGAGAAGCAAGTGTGGAAAATTCAGCCCATCCAGTGAAATCTGGCAAAATAAAAAGGAACAAAGTTTATAATGAAAGTGTAAATAACCTTAATTGCAGACATGTCTACCAAGTTCTAACTGCTGCTGTGGGTGATGCTTTTTTTATAGCTTTTTGTTTTGTTTTGCTTTGTTCCCTCAGTTTGGGAACAAGCTTAAGTCTAGGAAAAAATGCTTGCATTGGTATTCAGTATTGGTTACAAAATGTTTGGGGAACAATGATCTGCAAACAGCAGTGGCTAGCTGAGCTTTGTTCTTTTGCAGAAGTCAGAATCTGAGGCTCAGCTACTGCATGGAAAGAAGGCTCTAGTTGGGCTACGATTCTTAGAAAAATAGGATGCCCTTAATGCCTCTTTAATAATTTCATGGTAGCATTGCCATGTGAGCACATAAACAAAGATGTATTTAAAAAGTACCTGTACTCTCCATTCATTATTTTTGTGAGCTAGGAAGACAAATTGCAAGTTCAAGAGAATTGTCAAGCAAAGTGTTTCTGCTTCGAAGAGAAGTAATACTACTATCCACACAAGTTGTATGTGGTGGATTTAACTAGAAGCAAGGCTAGACTGTTAACATTTGAATAAGGTCCATATTACTTGCATACATCTGTTGTGAAAGACTTTTGAATTTGTGTGTTTACATTTTTATATAGGGGTGTTTTTGTGTCTAAACATACTCTTCAGCCAGACATTTTTACTCAAGTGCACATAACATGGATAAAAATGGTTGTAATCCAAGATTGTCCTGTGACTTTGTGATGCTTGACGCAAGTTCCATCTTCTTCCTGCCTAAGAGTGTCAGAAGGGAAAAAGCTACCAAGGATCGACGTTTCCTCTAGGTAAGATGCAGAGAAACCCTGGAGGCTGCCTGGGGAAGGTTCACAGTAATGCTCTACCAGTAACCAACATTTTTTAAAAATCTCTGAAAAGTTATTAAGCTACAATCACAGGTATTGCCTGGAACTAAGTTCTTGAGAAATTGTAACTTCTTCTTCAAAAGCATGTGTTGAAAGTTGCAAATTTCAAATATGTTTATTTTACTTTCAAATGAATGTGAATATTTCACATTTATGTGTGAATTATACAGAACAAAGCCCAATAAACACCTCTGTCCAGCTGTCATCTCTCCTATGCCAGAAAGTTTTGATAATAACTTAGTCTGTTTCTTATAGTTTTCTACATAATTAACTATAAAATTTACTTTAAGTTCTTACTTATCGTTTCTAAATTGTCCAATGGAAGCTCTCTAAAAGTTTTAGGTGTGAAGTCCAAGCACACAGCTCAGTTCTAAGCCTGCTCACTTGCACCTTGAACTTGGAATAGACCTGGATGCATAGGCTTTGATGACACTGTTTTGAGTTTTCACCCTGCAGCCATGCTTTTTATTTATATACCTGTGAGCATACATTATTATTCTAGCAAGGGCTTCAGCCCCCATCTGAGCAGTCTGGTGCTTTTGGAAAGGTATTTTATGATGCTGAGCTGGATGAGGGCAACCAATAAAATAAGACCTTTGTATTAGCATAGTTATAAGCCCTGTGGGCCCTGTGAAAATAAGAGCTGAATGCTTATCAAGAAGAGGAGGAAATCACAGTGATCCTTCTAAATGCTTATGTTAGTTTTTTAGCTGCTTCATGCTGTCCACGCTCCAGTTCTACTGAGGGGGCATATGGGAGACATCTGAGTACAGAAAGGCATTGCATAGAGGGGGATATTTCTGACTGCCTTCACACTTCCTGGTGAGATAAATTGCATGGTGACATACATTCAGCCAGTGCTGTTTCTTTTTTTTCTTATACACTGGAAGAAGAGCCAGCTCATATAAGATAACAGCAGAGCATTTCTGAAAGCACAATAAATAACATAGGTGTGATAATATCCTGGAGAATCATCATGGCCATAATTTTTGCAAAGGAGCCACAATGCAAAACTAAGATATTTTTGGATATGTACCAAATGAACACTATTACTTTAAATTTGTCAGTTGTTCAACTTTCCAAAGAAGTGAACCTTAATTGAATCAAACAGTAGTGGAAATGATTTCATGGGACCCCGCTGAAGTCCAAAGAAAACAATTATTTAAAATTTCAAAAAAATATATGTCCTTTGAGCATTTGAAATCAAAACTATGAAACATTAAAAACTCAAACCTGAGACAGGCCATGAATAAGAAATACTGTGATGGAACATGTACAAAAAGGAAACAGTGAATAATGTCAAATAGACCCAGTTTTCATTGTTTCCTCACCACATACTCAGCCTGATAAGCAAAGCTGTTCACAACCCAGAAATTAAGCATTCATTGCGTTCCTTTCTCTATTTTCTACCATACTGATGGTAGAATATGGTTGGCTATAGATGACTAATATATTTAACAGAGCAGCTGACCCACTTTATGTGAAACCTGACTCAGTAAGGACCAGAGGCCTTATGTTAGTAACCTTCGTGTCCTATGAATAACCCTCCCACTTAAATCTGGAGAATTCTCTGCCTTTAAGTGTCAGCTCTGAGGGGAACAATCTACACACACCAGAGTATCCCCAGCTATGTGCATAATTCCTCATCAAGCAACCAAACAGATCAAGTTATTCTTTCCATCAATTAAGAAAACTCAGTAAAAAGTTTCCATATTTTGAAGGTATTATTTTTTTTTGAGGTTGATTCTTCTACTTACCAGTGCTGTATCTGATTCACTTAATTCAAATTCACAATGGTTTTGATGCGATTAGGATACAAATTTGCAGCTCTTCTTAAAAGCAAGTTGTGTGTCCAAGATCTCTGCTTTATTGAAGTTAGTAACTGTTGCAGCAGTATTTACAACTTTATGCAGCTCTAAGCTATGTAATTAAACTTGTACATTCATTCCAAAGACAGATGGCCATATGATTAATTCCAATGCCAGATTGTCTCAACGTGTAAGAAGCATTCCACTGTCTTTTCTCCATCATTCCAATAAGTGTTTTGCAGACATTAACTTCTCTTAAAGTACAGACCTGACTCTGCAAAGATGTTTATAGTTTCAGATCTTTGTTGTAGTAAAGAACCTCTGTGAAAGTGTGAGGACTCCCTTGCATGCGCTCCCTGGAAGTAAGTGGCTTATGTTTTAAGTACTGACATGGAAACGGAAAGAAGAAATACTTACAACTTCTCTTTCTCTTTTGGCCACAAAATAAATTAAAAAAAAAGAAAGAAAAAAAAAAAAAAAAGGAAAGAAAAAACCAAACCAACCAAAAAACCCCAAACAAAACAGAAGACAGAAATACTGTGCTTGTGGTTTTTTTTTCTCAGTGTTCTTCAAATTGGACAGATTGGACAGCATCCTGAAATCACGTGCTTTAGTTTCAAAACATAAATGAAAAAAAATTCCAAGACTGATGTTTAACTAATCAGCCACCAGAAACTTACACACACTTATCTGTGGAGAGGGATAATAAATATCTTTGAGACACCACTACTTGAATGGAAAGCAGCAGTAGATAGTAGTTATAGGCTGAAGAATAGGAAATGCAAAGGGAGCAACCAGGTGCAAGCAAACGGTGTTGATAATAGAATGAATCAGAGGTCATATATAAAATAGTGTTATTCTAGGGGTTATTGCATGATTCTGTTCTCCCAGACCTCCATATTCCCCAATTTAACCTCAAAGTATTTTTCAGTCCTCCTGGAATTTAATTATTTATTATTGCATACATAGTCATTCTCACAACAGAAGCATTAAGTAGCAGGGAAAACAAAAAAAAAAAAAAATCATAAAAATGAGGAACCACTGCCAACAGAAAATGATGCAGTTACACAGCAGCACTATTTCCAGTACCCACACTTTATACTTTTAATAAACTATGTAACACAGAGTCATTTAACTAAACAGGCAATAGTCCACACTGCCAGGTCTCTGTTATCCCTGCTAGCTGTATCATGCAGGTTAGAAGTTGAACTGAAAAGATACTTTTAATGCACTCAGACTAGCTTTGGTTTTCTACTTGAACACTTAGACATGCTCACGCTGCTTGATGTGCATTTGTACATCTTGATGTATTTTGTGAAGACTAGAATCATCCCTAGCATAAATAACAACATCCCAAAGTCCCTCAGAGGAGAACCTGGCACACTGTTGAACTACAGAGTGTGGAGAAAATTAACTGCAGGCACACACCCTTTCTGAAGGACATGTCATCCTTCGTCACATATGTCTTTTAATAAGGGGAATTCCAAAACCAACAAACTTTTTGCTGCTTTTGTTCTCCTGTCACAGCAGTACATGGTAAACAGAATGCCAGAACGAGATTCAGTGAAGCCCAAGATGTTTGTGAACCCAGAGATTAAATCAGATTCCCTACTGCTATCAGCAAGGCTAAGACGTCACTTTGCATCTGCTACAGTTCATAGTGTTGCTGACCAGTGTTCTCTGATGAACACCAGCTCTCTTGGAACACTAACCAAAGAGAGCTGTCTAGTCTGACACATGGAGCCGTACTAGGCAGAGAGGAAAACAGCATTGGGTTTAGCCCAAGGACCCAGATGTACTGGAAATGAACCTTTCTCCTTCTGACAGGCACTCGCATGACATTTCAACACTTTTGCTTCCACTCTGGATCCAAACCATGAAATACAGATGTGAGCAAACAGGGTTTGGGTGGGTTTTTTTGGTTTGTTTATTTGGGTTTTTTTCAGTTAAGACAGTGATTTGTTTATTTTTCTCATTTTTGCTGTTGCGTTAGAATATTCTAAACAGAACATTCAGCAAAAGTTTATGCTGGGCCTTCTTTGCACCATGGGGGTGCATTTGTACCATCACATCCAACTACCATATGTTCTGATATGTAAGACAGAATGAATCTTGTTTTATAGACTAAAATACCATGACTATTACAGTATATTTATTCCATAGCTTGCTCTATGAATACTCATATGGTCATAAGGATTCTAAACAGGTAAACCAACATATGTAAAATAACATTTTATCCATGTTTCCATGCCTCCTCATTTTATTCATATCAGCAGTGCTGGCACAGACTTGACACATAATAAATATATTTAGAGAAAAACGAACTATGATGGCAGCTAAGGATTGCATCACAGTAATTTCATATTTTTCTTTTACATTAGTTACTATTTATGCAACCACAATTTTATTTTTACCAGGATTTCCTTAACTTTTGTTACTCCATTTTCTCCTCAGCTCTGCCACTTTCAGCTTTTGCACATGCTGTTTTTCCTACTCATGGAAAAGCTTCTACAAGGTAGTAGGAATCTTTTCTGATTCAGGAGCAAGAACAGCTGAATGCATCACTATTTACAGATGTAACATATCACTTTACTATTCCTACCTTTAAAACAGGACTTTGCGTGTGTATATATGCAAACAGATAAATTATCATAGAAGGGATTATTTATTGGTGGAAGTCTCTCTTGCAGATCATAGTATCTCTAAGGCTGAAAACATCC
Organism: Falco peregrinus; assembly: GCF_023634155.1. Taxonomy (NCBI): domain Eukaryota; kingdom Metazoa; phylum Chordata; class Aves; order Falconiformes; family Falconidae; genus Falco; species Falco peregrinus. Next base: position 20,319,976 of record NC_073724.1, read on the forward strand.
TTTTAATTTTATTTTTTTTTCTGGAGGGGTGGGGTGGGAGGTGGGTAAGGAGGCCAGCAAAGGTGTGTTGTTTGCAGTTAACATTAAGCCACTTTTTCCTAGCTGAAGCAAAGCAACGCGGAGGTAGATGAGTACACTAAAACTATGGGATACACAGTTATTGAACCAAGAATGTGGTAAACATGATGAAACTCATCATCGATAATTAGAGCAAAACTTGTTTAAAATCTTACCCATAACATCTACAGTCACACATTTTTAATTTACTTTGGCTTTGATATTGACTATAAGCCACAGATGTTATGTTGTTAATGAATGCCTGGATCTGTTACGGTCCCTGAGAACTATGCTTTTTAACACTGTGGTGCTAGGATACTCCCCTCAACATACAATGATACATATGGCGTCAACTTTATTCCATCTCACAGCTCATTGCCATCATGCTAATGCTATTATACTAAAGAAATCTCTTTCAGATTAAATGCATTTCTTACATATGACAGATGCTTCCCTAATCAATATACTCAAAAGTGATCTAACAAAAACAATAGGGCAAATCATCCCTCCTTCTGTCTTTGAGGGAGACTATCCTGGGAATGAGGGATGGGAGAGAGGCAGAAACCAGTTCAAAGATGAATGGGTCTTAATGGAAAGGTGCATCTAATGAATTAATGACAGACTTGCAGCAAATGAATCAAAACTGAATGCTAATATACATGTATACACACACAGAGTTAAATCTTACTTCTTCAGGATTTGTACTTTGTTTGTAAAAATAATTATATACAGATTTGCTCAACCGCTTTCTTATTTGCTGTTTTAACTCACTAATCTATTTCAGTACAAGCTTTAAGATTTCATTTGGGGTTTTGGTCTTTTCAGAGCTGGGGAATCTCTTAACTGCTTGTTTAGTCAGTAGCAGAGTATCATGACATACCAGAAGCAGTGTGCAATTATGACAAGCAGGCCTGTAAAACAGCCAATACAGAATATCAAAAGGTAGAATTACCACAATTATAAACTAACAGAAAACATGAAACAAATTTCACAGTGTTGTTATTGCTCAAGTCAGACATTTTACCTGGGGTAATCCCAGTGATGGATAGTTTCTTTAATTTTTCCTGTCATTTTACAGCCGATCAGAGAATTTGGATGACACAGAAAGGCAATAAAAGAGTAGGATTAACCTTCAAAATCATGAGCAGCATCTTTTCCCTGCCCACACCTAATGGTGTGGTGTAAAGTATCAGGGACTAGGTAGGAGAGGAGAGTGGGTAGACCATCTAAACGAGAGGAGTTTTACCTCCTGGGACGCATAGTTCTAGTGTGGATTTCATAAAGCCCTTTCAGGCACCTTAATGTTTTAGAAGGAGTGAGTGAGGAGAATTAGGTGCTATGAAATGGTCTCCACAGTTACGAAAGGGCACCTAAGTAGACCAATAAACAATACCGAAGAGAAAATGGGTTTAAATTTCTCTCTATCCACCAGGCACAGAATTAAGGAATCTCATTGCTTTTTGCTTCCCATTAAAGTTTTGAAGCTAACAATACTGTAAGGTCTGCTACAGATCCCCTCTGCTCTCCTAGCAGGTGGCAGCTGTTTCATCATGTCCAAAAGTGCAAAATTAGCTCAAATAGTTAGAATATCCAAACAAAAATGTAGTAACTCTGCATATAGCTGGGAATCCAGTGGGCAAGCTGCTTTTGTTGGCTTGAAGGCAGAGAGATGTGCTTTGTAGAGCAGTTTCACAAAGGAATTCATGATGATCTTCCCTGCAGGATGCAGTGAAAGAAAACAAGTCTTAGCCAAAAGGGATGTAAATGGTGGCATGAATACATGTTCCTCCAGAAGAATATAGAGTGTTAACAGCTGTCGAAGAATCTGTAGGAAAATAACAAGAGGGTAGCTTTTGGCAAAGAAAAGACTGTGTTTCAGATAGATTGGTTTGATACATTTGTTTAAAAGGGTAATAGCAATAAAATAGCCTGAAATAATCACTACTGAACAATGATGTGGAAGAGAAATGAGATGGTAAATAACCCTTTTTAATATCCATTTAAATTATAAAGACCATTAGTGGACAAAAATGCATTTTATTTAAAACTTTCTTGAAACTGCTCTGAGTTGAAGCTTGAAGGATGAGATTACTGCGGGTATTAACGTAATCTTTTCCCTATTTAAGAACCTTACATAAAGTGATCTCAAGGTATAAAGATTTACAAGTGTACAAGAATGATAATTTGTAAATGCTAAGACAAAGCATGGAATTTTATAGACCTTGTTATTTTTTACATCACACCACCCATCTGAAGTGCTGTGGTATGCCTGTCCATGTGCTCCAGTAGCTCTTGATTACCCCAGTTTAAATAAAGCATCTGTCAATATTCCCATTAAAGTCTCCATCAGCCTTGAGCAAAACCATAGATCCAGCTGGAGTTCAGCATGGCTGCCTTCAGTTAGGAACCTCACACCCCACTCCATCCCACCCCACCCCCAACCCAGTGCTAACACATTACATATGGCCCAATTTAAAAGTCATGTGGGGTTTCTGTGGGAACTGCCTCCACACTGGCTGGGTCCCACTGCAGCTGCCTAGTAACAATCATTAATGGGACACAGAGGGAAACAATACAACTTCCAGATTTAATTTCCATAGTGGTGTCCAAGTCCAGCACAGAGCAACACCTCTTTCCTTCCCACCCTGGCTCTGGTTTGCAACCTCCATGGGACTCTGCCCTTGACACTCTAGAGGCAGGCAGGGAAGGCAGGGTCTCTCAGCAGCAGCCTGCCTGCCCCACCAGCTCCAGTTGCAGCATACCAGGGCTGTCTTTAAAGGCTAATGTGAGGTCAATTCATTTTGTCACACCAAGGGTTCTTCTGGCGCTTAGGTGCCAACTATCCAAACACAGCCTTGCCTTACACCCAAACATTGTCGTATGTTAAGGTGGTGTAATCAGCCACCCCTATACACCTGCCAGATTTAGGAGTGTGCATTTATCACCACCTACCACCACCTCCTAGCCAAGGTTTGGGAAACCAAGAAAGCACAACTGGTGCAAGGGACAGACTCCCTAAGTTCCTAAGAGTGTTAAGATTGTGACTGTCACTTTATCTTTGTATGGATTATACCCAACACAAAAAAGACAGCCTGGAGCTGCCAAGGCAGGATGTGGAGCACAAATATCCTTTCATGCAATAAAATAGCAAAGCCTATACAAAGCATCAAAGCTGTGGCAGGAGAGGGTGAGAATGTCTTTGTAAAGAATTGTGCACAAAGCCATGTGCAGCAGCGCAGTTGTTACAAAGGAATCCCAGTCAGATAACTTCGTTCTTCAGTTTTCTCTCTCCTGCTTGTGCGTGTGTGAGTGTGTGTGTGCATGTGCGTGGTCTTGTCTCACTGACTTACACCTTCCTAGTTTAGTTTTCACAGCAGGAATCACTACTGTTTGTTTGTTTGTTCTGCATATAAAACACCGCATGTTTTCTTCACTTATGTCATTAGCAAATACGCACGCTACAGGCAGGCAATTACAGAAGGCAGCAGTTTAATAGGGGAAATGCAGTGAGCCTGTGTCTGTGAATGCCTGCTGGGCAAGACCCCCAACAATGGGTTTATGGGGCTTGTATGGTCACACGAAGTACAGAAGCCACTTGATGCTTTTATGGAAAATTCTGTAATTGCCACATGCTCACAATGTATATTAGCACCATTAAAATCCTTACTGGTTTTGGGTGAAATTTGTCCATGTAAAGTGGAAGCACAGACAAACTGTGTCATGTTTAAGCACAGAGCAGATTAGGCTGCACATACTATTACACTGTCCTTGTATGGGAAATTTAATGACAGGATTCAAGAACAGTATCTTCTAGGAAAGTCAAGCAGTAGAGCAGAAAAGTCATCAGTTACCCAGGGCATCAAAATTAATTTGATCAAAAGTGCTGCAGAACTACAGCATATTTAAAACACAAATCAACAACTTTAAAAGGTGTTCCTGTAGGGGAAAAGTGCTTTTTTTGAACCAGTAACTTTTCAGCAAATTTCAACTCAGAGTTACAATTCTTACATCTGCTTTTGAAAGCTCCTGTAAATAAGAGGTTATAATGGAAACAATGGCACAGATTTAAATTATACTGTGATGCAATCATATATTATTATAGGAATAAACAAATGCTCATTCCTGGAAGCGTGCACATGGTTTGAGGATGAAGACTGAAGGAGATCCATAGTAATTTTTTTCTGGAAGCTGTTCCTTTCAGGTTAAAGTAGAAACAGGCAAACACTTAGTTTGCAATAGTGATTTTGTTTCTGGCCATCTGGGGTTTTGGGCATGAAACTCCAGTTTCCTGTCAGTTGTGCAGTTTTGTTTCTCATTCTTTCTTTCTGCATAAATAACAGTTTGGTATGAAAGCTGGTACTTTATTTAAAGTCCTTATATCATGTATTGTCATAATCCTGATTGGCAAACAGCTCAAAACAATACCCTTCACATTGAAGTCAGTTGAATCTTCGTCTGTATGAAGTCAAACTGCTTGTGGGTTCAAAACCTCAAATTCTTTTCCACAGAGAGCAGACTCTCTCACAATCTGCGTATATTAAATTCAGACATCAGAAATGGACTTTTATTTGGCCCCTATTATGAATATCAAATATATTCTTGTTCAGAAATCTATTTTCTTCAAAAAAAAATTAACATAAAAAAATCATCTCAAAAATGTGTAAATAAAAATTAAACCAATAGAGAGCTGTAAGAACCACTTGCTGGATCTGAGAGAATTTCCTCAAATCCACATCAATATCTGACTGAGAATTTGCTAAAAAATAATCTAGAACTGCAGAGCATCATTATCAGAAATCACAATTCAGATAATATTCTGAACTTACAGGTTCTATGCTGTGAATTACTACATTTACTCTGTGTGTTGCCAAGCTGGAACATTCATACCCTCAGATATTCAACTTATTTCAGTAAGAGGAACAAAAATTTCAAATATGCTACTTCCTTTGAGTGCCCTTGTTTCAAATCTGCAATGGAGACAAGTAATAAATCCCCGGTTTTTTTAAATGCTGAGAAACTTTCATAGTACGGTCCTCCTTACTCTCTGCAGCTAGACAATCTTTGGAGTATAAACTTCTTCCACTATCTGTTGTCTAAAATCCTGGCCAACAGCTGAGCTCTAAACTCTCCTTTAACAATACCGTTTCTTATTTAAATAATTTCATTTCAGAAGATCATTAATAGAATAACATATTCTGGTACAGATTTGTTTATAGCAACAAAAGCAGTAACTGTCTCATTCTCTGTTACAGTGAGGCTAAACTCGGCTGGTGTATCCAGCATGTGAGGACTTCTCCAGCACAACAGACCATCACTGAGAACCAGCACACACCTCCGACATCGCTAATTGACTGCTGTTGTCAAAGGAGGCATAGCATCTAGGGAATACTGTGAACACACTGGCTTCTGAAGCATCTTCTCAGAGATTTACACAGTTGGGTTGACATCAATTGTTCTGCTGGTGGATATTTAAACCAATTAACCCATCTACTTTCTCTTTCCATACTGGTGAATACAGAGCAGTAGGACCACCTTCCCAAGTTAAGTGTTTATATGGTGTGCTACCACTTCAAAACTAGAGCCACTGTACAGCCTCTGTGCAGGATGCCAGCAGCACAGGCATGTGGTAAACATGTTATGAACAACAAATGAAAGTATAAAAGTAGTATTGGTACTATGTGTTTAGAAAAGTTATACATATTTACTGGAGTCCAGATCACACATTTCGTTTATATACATAGCAGACTTTAAAAAATAATATTCATCCATCATGAAGGCTGGTTGCCAGAACAATACCTCATACAAAGTCACATGTGTTAAAAAAAATCTACTTCTTTAGTTCCATTCTTGATATACTGTCAGAACTGGTGAAAGAATGATTACTTCACTTTTAATGTGCTCTGTCCTCATAATTATGCACAAATGAAATTGGATTCCTATTCCCTAGCAAAGTATATGTCACTGCTTGGGCTAGATAAGGTCTGCATTGCTGTTCCTGCCAGATCAGGGGAGAGAATGGAACATTCAGATCCTCACTAGTGCTACCATGGGACAAACTTTGCAGCATTAAATAGTAGACACTCAGTCACATAGTGAATGTTATTCAACTTGCTCTGGCTCCAGAGAGGACACAGCAACGCTGCATCTGACCCAAAATGAAAACTTGGATGATGTCATGATTATAGGTAGCCTGCAACGAGTTTCGCACTCGTACTGTGTCCAAGCTAAATACAGATGAATTCTGTACAAATGGACCAGGTCACAGATCCCAGAATGAGTGGATATAAACAGTTCCAAATAGTCGTATGTAAAGTAAAATTCTTCTTACATACTAACACATGTTGGATTTTGCTTTCATTTTGATACAGATGGATAAATCCAGAATGAATAAATAAATGTACCCTTTGATACAGGAGTGCTCCTGTAGTACCTACAATCATGTAAGAGCTTCCTGTTATTCATCATTTAAAATCTACAAGTAGGAAAAATGGGAAGAAAACAGAAGTTACAGTATTACCCATCAGTTCCAGCAGTTGCATGATCACTGATACACACTAGCATGAATCTCTTTCTACATGGTCCCGTGCTGTAGCTCAGAATCTGAATTTGACTGGATGTTGCAACCCCTCAACAAGTTTATCTCAAGGGCTTTAGGTGAAACACAGCATACAGGACTGTCTAAGGGAATGATTATTTGAAATGAAAGCATTTCCTGTGTTTTCCCTGAGTGACCAAAGGCAAGGGAACCAACAAAATCACTCTTACTCTTTCCTCCCTAGGGTCTGTTTAGGAAAGAGGAAGCCTACAGCAATTTTACCCCTGATTTTGAGCGACAGCATAGTCACAGTAAAAAGAGTCCTACTCTCCCACTCCGCTGGAGATGATGTTTGTCTCCTTGTCTAAAAGAACAAAACCAAAATAATGTAGATAATGGTTTTCAAGTCTAGCTATTTCTGCTATCTCTTTTCCAGCGACTACTCAGAATGGCTGGGATCATGCAGCCATACAGACACTACAGGCTCGTTCAGTTAATGACCTTTTGACTGCACTAGCCAATGAGTAAATAGAAAAAAATTGCTCTGCTGTTAGATTTAGCCCAGAAACTTAAATTCAAGGCAGGATAAGTTCTACTCCATCCTCCAACCAGTATGTATCCCCAGCTCTTATTGAGACCCTATATTTAAAATATTGTAAAAACTGTACTGCAAGCATTGCTTTTCACAAAACACCAGTAATAGGCCAAGGTGTCCTAAAGGTAAGTGTGATAGTTTCTGTATGAATCTGCCACCATTTGGTTATCTTTGAACTTTTATGGCAATTCTTACAACACATACTATTATAGAATACTTTGAACACTTTACATTCTATACTTTCTGAACATGACAGAAAAAAGTGACAATTTAGAGCTTTAGTATCAGTTAACCTTGTTATGGGTAATACTTGAAAAATTGTTTCAGCTTTTGGTTGGTATACTTAAAATCCTGTTTACCTTGGTTATTCCTTTCAGTCCCTTAATAAATATTATTTTTAAGCTATGGGTTATATTTACCACAGCATCTGATACCAACTGCAATCACATAAATATTTTATAAAAGAAAATTTATGTTAAGCCTGAAACAGAACACCAGGTATGAAAATGCTTAAAAATTTCTCTGGCTCCCGTTCCAGTTATTACATGCTATACTTATATTTTGCTGAAGTACAGATTCATCTCAGTAAAAAAGGAAAAAAGAGCAGCATATGTTCTTGCAAGACTTTCCATATTCGGTTGCAGCTGCTGTCAGAACCTTCTGATGCAACAACTGATGCTACAGTCTCCATAGAGAAAGATCTGCGGTCATATAGACTGTATCTGAAATAGCATGCAGAAGGATATAACAGCTTGGCCATAAGCTTTTACTCAGTTTGGCAACTTACCCATTTGCAGTAAGGTTACATACTAGAAAAACTGATGCACTGAGTGGGATGGGCCAGGGATCCACACCCTGATGTGGAGTCAGGGTGTAGCCAGCAGCATCATAAATTCCCTCAGCGTTACTACTAAAAGTCAAAGCAAGTTGTAGAATTAACACTCTGGCATTGAATTTACTTGGTAGAAGTTTTGCTCTAGTGCCAAAGAGACAAAAGGTTTTTCTAGGAAACTGCAGAGACCACACAGTATTCCTAGGATAAGACTTCTCAGGAGGTAATTGCTTGATGACCCCTGCAGAAACAGCCAACTCAGTCCCTTGCATAAGGAGTTCATGGCACCTGGCACTCCATCACACACAAACTTCAAACTTTTTGCTCGTCGTAGGTCCTCAAACTGGCACAAATTCCATAAAGGTATTCAGAGGTTGCCATTGATCTTTTAAGGGAGCTGTCCTGTAGCACTGGGTCTAAACCTGAGTGTTCTTGCAGACATTTCTGATGTGCTTCAAGTTTCTGAGTGTCAACATGCAGCGACTGGCCGTTAATGCTCTTAATTGCTGGATGCTTTTTGTGGTTTACTTGTTTTTAAGTTAAGACCATTCTAATGAACATTTGCATAACAGTCTTATCAGCATGAGATGAGGAACACATGGAATTAAGACCAAATCCTCACTGTTATGGTTCAGTACAGCTACTGTAAATTGCCCCAAGTTTCAAGGGTACTATTCTGTGTCCTACCAGGATACCTAATCATAAATTTATGAAGCTGTGTCTAATTAAAGGTAAAGGCCAAGCTTTCTAATAGTTCTTTCCTTTCCACTTTGACAGCAATCTCAGTCCAGCTACAACATTCACCGCCTGAATTGGGAAAAACTGGTTACTAAACAGGGGTTTAAAAACAAAACCGTTAGCAATTTAGATAAGTGGTGATGATAGACAAATACATATATGCCAATAAAGGATACTGAACATTTTTGTTCAATGATTCTTAACTTTAGAGGAGCTGGCATAATTCTCAACCAGCAGATTTATACATAATATTCCATAGTTTGTAACAAAATCCTAATTTGCAATCTGCCAAGTACTGGGTGAGAGACAGACCTCAAATGTTTTTTCACATTATTTCTGAATCTGTTCTTGATTTAGTTTTGTTTACAAGATAACATTTTATGAAGTTCTTATTGCCTGCTGAAGGAGTTTCTGTATATCAAAGTCTAGAAATATGGACTAATGACAGCTCCCTATGTTATATTATAGCAATATATAGTAATAGGATGCTCATTTAAAAAATGGTGCGGTTTGGCAACTGAATGGAAGACACAATTGTATGTGTAAGTTATGTAAGAATTATGTTAGCCTTGCAAAGTGTTTTGCATGCCATTGGGGGTGGGGGGTGGGGGGCAGGGGGGCGGGAAGTGTATTCATGTATTCAGCCCTATAAATCTGGAAAAAAATTGTTTGGTTTTAGTTTAATAAAGGGTTCCAGACAAACAATTCATAGATAAAACAGCTTTAACATTACCCACAGAATTAATACACTGTGCAGACAGTACTACGCATCTTCTTTCACCCTCTCTTCAACAACTACTTTTCAATCTTTTCCAAGTCTATCACATGTAGGAAAAACTGTGCTGCAGGCTAAGACAAGGGGGCCGAAGTTTCCTGTAATGTGCTTGTATTTCTCTTACTATGGCCAGTTCCTAAACTCGCTGCCACCCATGGTAGAAAACATCAACACTTTCCGAGCAGTACTTTAAAAAATTCCCTAAAGGGA